>NC_135329.1:27667318-27977904 GCF_023851605.1 Tamandua tetradactyla | reverse complement strand
GAATATATCTGTGATTAAAGTTATTAAAAGACATTTTCACTTATCTATAAAGTAACCCTATAAAATTATGAGCACCAGTTTATAGATAAGGAAACTTAGATTAAGATTTTTATTTTTGTGGTCATACTTGTAGTGACTAATATTAGAAGAGGTGATCCTTTTTCTTAGATGTTATCATTGCCTCAAATGGTTATGGCCCTATATAATTTATGAAGCACTTATACAGACATTACCTACTAGTACAGAAATTCAAACCAATTCAATACAAAAAGAAGAGAATTCACTGACTCTTATAACTAGGAAAACCAAGTAAAAAAATTCCAAATATAACAAGTCTCTTGGCTTTCTTTGTTTGCCTCAAGTCCCTGTGTGTGGCCCTCATTCCATCTTCTGCAGATGGGTTCCCTCCCTGAGGCTGGAAAGGCAATTACTGCCTTCCAAATTGTCACTTCCCTCAGCACCCAGATTACAAAAGCCAGGGACAATCCTCATCTTTGCTCCAGTTTAAAAATCCTGGGTCCCAGTTCGCATTCTGATTCCTGAACCATTTCCTGAAGTGAGAGGTATGGGGAACTCTTATTGACCCATGTAACATCCCTGTCCCCTTATGTGCTAAGTGGGGACAGAACATATGATTGATAATGTGTGGTAGGAGAAGGTGATACCTCAAAAAAAGGGATGTCGGCAAATAAGTGTATTCCATACACTGGCATAGAAATAAACAGGCAGGCATTTAATGGGAGGGATTAGAATATCTAGAAACAGATGTATGAATATATAAGGATTTATTGTAGAATTTTTCTGGAAACACAAACAAGTGGGGGACAAATGAACTATTTAATAGTAAATGTTGCAAAAACATGTATGGAAAGAAATACTGTGCTTTATATATAAGGAGTGTTTATATATAAAACTGCAAAGACTCCTGTGGAAGTGTTGGCAAAGATCACAAACAAATGCCTAATAAAAAGAAATGACTTCATATCAAATAAATGCAGAAAGTGAATTGGGAAATGTTAGTGGTAATAGTTTTGGTGGCAATGCATGCATTCTCTTACATCACTGATTCAAACTTAAAGTGGTAAACTTCTTTGGGGAAAATTCTATAAATGATTGTTCATCTGTCATGTGTTATTTATGAATTATGGATTTGTAATTATATGTGTGAAATTATAATGATCATATAAGAAGATTTAATTACAAAGGTTCTTGTAGCATTAGTTATAACAGCCAACCATTAGAACTGATCTCCATGCCCAACACAGGGAATCATTGTATAAATTTATGTACTAATAAATGGAAACCCTATATAGTCATTAATCGTGAATTTATAAAAGAAAATTTAATGACCTTCAATGTTCACCAAGTATTTGTATATATATATATATATATATATATATATATATATATATATATATATATATATATAATTTTTTGGCATGGACAGGCACCAGGAATCGAACCCGGGCCTCTAGCATGGCAGGTGAGAATTTTGTCACTAAGCCACCGTCACACTGCCCTCACCATGTATTTTTAAATTAAACCAGATAAGTTACAAACAGTAACTGGACTAATTCTATTTTAGTAACTATTATGCATTTAAGTGAGTTAAAAAAAAAAGTTGGAAAGGCACCTGGCAAAGCATGGGCAGATACTGCCAAGTAAGGACAGAGGCTTCTCAGTCCCACTAATCTGGTTCATATTCCAGCTTAATCTTTATGAAACTCAGTTTCATCTTGTTTGAATTTAAATAATCATGCTTAATCAACTGCAGAGCTATACACTTTAAATGAGATAGTGCATATCCAGCAGAGAGTACCTGAAACGCATAAGCACTCAGTATATAGTACGAAAATTGATAAACTCTCAGATAATAACCATGGGTATTTCTATCTGGATGGAAAATAGATTGTTTTCATTTTTTTTGTTTGTTTTCTATAAAATCATATTCACGTATTAGTTTTCAAATAAACACAAAATAAAAGTGATTGTACAAAATCGATTAAAAATGTAAGAAAAAAACTGTTAGAAAAAAAAGATTGGGCAGAAAGAACCAAAATAAAAATAATAGTTGATTTGGAGATGAATTTTTGGTAATGTTTTTCCTTATAAATTTCTCAATTTTCAATTTTTTTTTTCAGAATGAGCATGTATTTCTTTTAAATGTTTCTTCCTTATTCTAGTCTTCTTTTCCTTTCCTCCTTACCTTCCACTCCTCTTCCAAGGTCAAAGAAGGAAATGCAAATGTGAAATAATGGTAATTCTCCCTTTTCCAATAAGGGCATTTTACTGTGCCTTCTTCTATATATTGCTTCAAGCATACAAGTCAGTAATAATTGTGGCTTCTTTTTTTAGAATCCACTAATTGGGTGTATCATTTGGTATGTTGTCTGAAACACGGTATGGCCATGATACTCATATTTGAACTTAAGACCCTACCAGAATAGGCCAAGCGTACTTAAAATCAGGCCTGAGAGTCCCCCGGAGAACATTTTGTTGCTCAGATGTGGTCTCTCTCTAAGCCAACTTGGCAGGTGAACTTACTGCCTCCCCGCTACATAGGACATGACTCTCAGGGGTGTAAATTTCCTCAACAATGTGGAGCATGACTCCCTGGGATGAGCTGGGACCCAGCATCAAGGGATTGAGAAAACCTTCTTGACCGAAAGGAAGAAGAGAGAAATGAGACAAAATAAAGTTTCAGAGGCTGAGAGATTCAAACACAGTCGAGAGGCTCTCCTGGAGGTTATTCTTATGCATTATATAGACACCCCTATTTTTAGCATATGGTGTAGGGAAGTCTGGAGGGAAGTACCTGAAACTGCTGAGTTGTGTTCCAGTAGCCTTGATGCTTGAAGATGATTGTATAAAGTTATAACTTTTACAATGTGGCTGTGTGATTGTGAAAACCTTGTGTCCAATGGTCCTTTTATCCAGGGTATGCACAGATGAGCAAAAAAATATGGATAAAAAATAAATAAGTAATAGGGAGGACAAAGGGTAAAATAAATTGGGTAGTTGGAAATACTAGTGGTCAGTGAGAGGGAGGGGTAAGGGGTAGGATATAAATGAGTTTTTTTCATTTTCTTTTCATTTCTCTTTCTGGAGTGATGCAAATGTTCTAAAAAATGATTATGGTGATGAGTACACAACTATGTGATGATATCGTGAGTCACTGATTGTGCACCATGTATGGAATGTATGTGTGTGAAGATTTGTCAATAAAAATATTTTTAAAACAAAAAAAACAGGAAATGAAAAAACTAATAAGATAAAATAATTTTTAGAGACCCTGCCAAAATATCAGAAACAAATTATCTCAGAAGTTGTTACTTTTCCTTTCTGCATGACACAAACTTGCTATCCCTAGGAAGGATAATATGCAGATTCTCAGAAATTTCATTCACTCCACTGTTTTCACACCTAGGGAAAATAAGAGTTTATCATTACTGACTTTGTTACATTAAAGTATTTGTGCATGTCAACTTATTATTATTTCATCAGATAGATTTTCCTGTGTTAAATGATCTGCTTTCAGTTATCTACAGATGATTAATTTTTAATTTGATCTTCCTGTAGGGGATCATAAAGTTATTTATCAAAAAGTACAAAAAATATCTATGCATAAATGGTATTAAGATTGCAAAGTATAAAAAAATTGCAAAGTAAGAATAAAGAATTTATTGTACGCTAAGTCTCTCAATTCTCTTGTTGCTAAAGAAAATGAATGCGCTTGAGGCCAATGTAAACTCTCTCTTATTAGCTTCAAAATGTCTTTTTGATTCTCATTAAATAAGCCTAAGAACTACAAGTTTTTGCCTGCTTTGAATTTTGAAAGGGAATTTCCTTTCCCCTTTTAACCTACCAGTGGTGTACATAAAAGTGATCTGTATTTTGGCAGATAACTTGTAAATCCTAAAAAATGGTTTGAAGATATGGATTATAGGGACTTTTCCTAGCCAGACCTGTTAAGAATGTCTTTTGGCCCCAACCACTCCAGCAGCTTCCATGTCTACTAAAGGAGATCGCCAGAGAGCTAAAAGCATCATTTTGACATAGTTTGAATCTCTAAAGTAATCTTTAAAGGGCGGGGAAAACAACATAGGCTTTGACATTCGATATCAGCAGCTCAGTATTTGTTGAATGCAATGCAATGAATGAATGAATAAAGAGATCCAAGTTTGAGTTGCAATTCTGCCACATTAAGCTCTGGGATATCTATTTCTCATAGCTTCCACCTTCATTACGTTGTTGGAGGATTAAAGCGATAAAAGTGTATAAAGCACTTAACAAACTATACATGACGTTTCCAGTAATGACCTTGCAGTTGAGATGATGGCCACGTTACCTGCAGGCTGCTGAAACACCACAATGTCAGCCAAGACACAGCAACCACTTCCCTAGCTGGTGTCTTTTTATTTTTCACTTGTAGCAAATGTTCTCACACTGAAAGGGGTGTGGTACTGGGACTGCTACCAACACTCAGTGACACCAGTAAAAGGGAAACATTTTTCCCTAGAACAAAAGGCCAACCTCGCTGAAGCTGGAATTGTACCTTTGCTACAAATCAGTTCAAAGAAAGCTTACTTGTTGTGTTCCCTGTGCCAAAAATTAAAAAGAAATCTAGGACTTGGAAAGTAGGAAACATGTTCACATTCCTTACATTGGGTGAAACTATTGTCTAATGCATTTGCAGATGCTGCAACATCCCTCTTATTTACCTTGAAAAGAGTTGATTTGACTCCCTAAAAATTGTTCTCAAAATTCCTGACTCTATTAGAGACAGTAAAACGTAGAAATCCTGTTTTTTTTCTCTATGTGTTCGCTTCCCTCTATTTTGTGGCACTGGATTTAGATCATCTGGGGCCACTGAACTTCCTTCTGAAACATAACCCACTGAGCTCTTCTATACTATTTTGAATTCATAGCTTGTTGCACTACAACAAGCAACAAGCTCATGTTTAGAAAAGAAAATGAACAAACACAAATTTCCTGGCTTCCTTCTGAGCTGAAGAGTTGGACAGGGCAGCACCTCGGCTGGCTGATCTCCAGTCCTCAGCAGCACAGAGCCTTGGGCTTCATCAGTTATACTGCAGTGTATCTATGAGACTGAAAAACAGATTAAATGATGTCTTTGATGCATAAGGAAAGAGAGAGAGGCAATCCATTTTCCAAAGACTGGTAATTCTATAGACTGGGAGCAATTTCAAGGAGCAGAAAAAAAAATTAGTGTATGCCCAAGATTTTGCTACCAGTGTGTCTCTGTAAAGCATACTGGGCAGAAGCACTCTCTGTGATTTGTTTCATAATGGTTTCTTCAGTTTCATTTTTTGACAATATAATATTCTGTTTGCCTGTATGTACATGTAGGGATGTTCTTCCTTCAACCAAAATTTGTATCATCCCCCATTTTTCTGAAATTCATGGCCCTCTCAGTCTCATGACTTTTCTCCTTTTGAGACACCTAGAAGTAATAATTATTTATGGTTTCCTCTTTTTACTATAAGAAATACAATAGCCCATGTGTGATCATGAATGGCAACTGGTGCTAGTCAGTGTTCAGGAGACAATAAGGAGGGGTGGAGAGTGCGGCCAATGGGAGAATACATGGCTTGTTTAAAACAGGCAGCTATTTCTCAGTTCCAGATCATTATTATTAAGTAGAGCCCACTTTTGTTAGGTATCTCATTTTTATCAAAAGACAGAATTCTAGATTTTTATAGGAAAAATACCCTGATGTTTTTAACGTTAGTAAAAACTAATAACAAATTTAAACACTGTGAGCATCTTAAACAATTGTGGCAGATAGAATTTTGTATCCCAGAAAAAAACATGTTGTTAATCTATTCCAGTGAGTGTGTAATAGGACCTGTAAATAGGACCTTTGGAAGATGCTATTTTTAGGTAAGTTATGGCCAACTGAATCAGGATGTCTTAATACTATTACCAAAACCTTATGAAGGGAAAACAGCAAGAATAGCAGGAAGCCAGGTGTCCATTAGAACCTGGAAGAGAAAGGAGAGAACATCATCAGGTGATGGGGAAGCCAAGGAAACTCAAGGATTGCTAGTCTTCCTGAATGCTATCAACCCTGGGAAGGAGCAAGCCTTCCACCCTCAGAAATCATTAAACCAACCCATTTTAGGTGTTATTTGTCATAGCAGCAACGAAACTAAGACAATGATGTTTGCATGGTTCTTCATTGTGGCCTTAATTAGAGAATTAAAATGTTTGAAATAATTAAGTGTTCATCAGTAAGGGACTAGTTAAATAAATTACGGAATACTCATGAATAGAATCAGAACCATCACAACTCCCTTTTTAAACAAATATTTTGCGGTACCCTCTTATTACCATGAAATGAAACTCATAAATAACATAAGCAGCCTCCTATTATATTTTTAAAGCTTTGTAAACCATCCAATCTATAATATGAAAATAATGTTATAATTAATTATAAAATATATTTCAATATATAAACATTTATATCCAACTACTCTAAATGATATAATAACATAGTGTACCTATCATAATAAAGAACCACTACGAATGCTACAGCTACAAATATAAATTAGTACAGTGTGTTACATTGAAGTCTCAAAAATATCATTGGGATGGCCATTAGAAATATGATTTTCTAAAATCTTGGGAAGTTCTGAAGAAAGCAAAATACAATCTTCTCTTACTTCAAATGATATGGCAAATTCAGTGCAAAATGCATTTTATGCTTCTATGTAAAACATAATTAAGTTCTAGACTTGGATAATTATAAATAATCCTAGATAAATGCTTAGCAATGCATTTGAAAAAGCTGCATAAGATGTGGGAAACTCTTCCTCAAGTTGCTCATTGTAGCACATTTGACCTTCCCACTAAATACCCAAAGTACCCCCTAATTTTTATGATAATCAAAACACCTTTACAAATTTTCAACACACTCCCCAGAGATAGACAGCTTTGTCTTTTTTGAGAACCATAGAACAAGACGATTTCTCAAGTCCCTTTTGCTCTTTGATTTAACAAGTAATCAATCTACAGAAATATGTTCAGTGTATAGATAATCAGAAATATGCTTACATCCTAAACTCAGGGACAGGTGTCTATGGAATAAACCAACCCAATAAGCTAAGATGTTGTAAGATTCCATGTCTCTCTAGAAAAGACAGAAAACGTGTCAGAAGAGGATTTGAAATCAGTAATCGGTGGTGGTGATAGTGGGTGAACTGAGAATCTGCTGCTAATGGTAAAAAAGTATAATAGGCTGTTTCACAACAATGTCTTAAGGAGCTCAGGATTTTCCTGAGACACAAACTGCAAATCTCCTGAGGATCAGGAATGGGACTTTGAGTGAGGATAAAAAATGATTGAAGTCAAAGGCGTAAGAATACATTGACAGCATTAAATGTAGGACACAGGCAAATTTCCACAGCTGATGATAAAGACATTGATTTAAAATAGAGAGAGGAGTTCCAATTTATCAGCTTATTTTTAAAAACAGTACCATTAAACCATAAGAATTAAAGTTTCTTTTTTTCTAGCAAATATTTCTTTCATCAAGAGTCCCTAAATGTTTGTTGCTCTAAAAAAGAACCAAAATCACACAAAATTTCGGGTTCAATGACCAAAGCCCCAACTGAATTAGCTTATCTCAAGATTACTGTTTGCAAGTCTTTTATTCTCTCATGTGTATAATGGGTGATGAGTGTGCTTTAAAAATATATCACCCAAATTCTGCGTTTTCTACAGGGTGTGATTACATGAATAATCTTGTCAGAACGAAGTAGATGTTCCCTCTACCGCCCCACTCATCCACCCCCTCTCTCCCGCCGCTGCAGTCAGCCCTTTTACTTCTTACAGTTTATCCTCAACTTTTTCATCAGCTGCCCAATATGGGATCTGGAAATGGAACAGGATCCCATGAAACGGACGTTAGTGAAGGACATATTTAAAAGCCAGTGGGTAGGATCCAGTTAATATACAAGAGGGAGAAGGTATAATCTTTGGTGTAAGGTTTCTGAGAAGAGGTGGGAGAATCCTTAAATAAGAGAAGGGTTCACAAAAGGGTTATCGTTTCCTTCTAGCTTCCTTCTCCTCCTTCCCCTTCCTTTCTTCCTTCACATTACACTCACTTCAAGCTCTAAACACATTCCGGCTAAGTCGGCCTTTGGCCTACCTCTCATTTTGATTTTCAGCAAATTCAATAGTGCTTCTAACCTGTTTTTAGCATGATTCAGGATAGGTTGAAGTCATTAATAACTTTATAGTTTTCATCAAATAATTGGAAAATATAATATTTTCCCTAACAGAGATGGGATAGCTTCGATTATGGACTTATAATGTTCAGGTTTTTATGACAGAATTCCAAGCTAGGTCAATGATGGGAAACATAGACGAATGCTTTCCTTTTCCCCCATCACTCCCCCACTCCACTTTACAATTCAGTATTACCAGTGAGTGACTTCGGAGTAGATATGATGGAACTGATTTTTCTTAATAACCTTAAAAGTCGGTCTCCTGTAATCATTCATCTTGAGGTGGCATAAAAGAGCAAGGTCAATTCCCATAGAGCAGGAGATGATGTGACACTTGCATTGCTTCAGTCCCCACTGCCTGAGGTCTGATATGAAAGGCCTTTGCTACAATCTGGCAAAAGACCTCTGGATTTTTATGTTTTTCCGCCAGTGACGTCGCAGCATCAGTGTGCATGCTTCAGACACAACAGTCAAGGGGTGACTTGGAGTGGCTGTGGCTCCCTGCCTTCACTGTCTAAACAGGTTAGAAGCACTATTGAATTTGCTGAAAATCAGAATGTCCTGATTTGCTAAATCAGGAGCAAATATCTCTTGTCTCAGAGGCCGGTACTCTCTCAGACACTTTTTGTAAAACAATTTTCTCATTTGCATCCTCCTAAGTTTTCCTTCTCTGCCAGTTTTTCATTTAATTCAATCAGCCTGTATTGAATTCTAATACATGTAAGGCACTGTTATAGATGCTTCAAGCAACACAAAGGCACACTGACTAGACACTGAGTGTCTCCCAGACAGAATCCAGGTCTTACTGTTCTTATATCTAACTTCCTAGCATGATGCCTGGCCCATAGCAGAGGCATAATAAATACAACAAACCAAACGAAAATGAATTTGTCTCAGCCATCATCGTTAAGAAACTCATTATGAAATAGGGGAGGAAAAGGCAAATGCGAAATTAATTATAATCAAGGCAGAATTTATTGAACCAGAAATATTTTAATTACAGGAAAACGCTTTGATTACAGAAACAAACAAGGTGCCATGAAAGATAACAGTAGAACAATAATATATTTTAGAAGTTAATCAAAAGGAGCTCCACGGAGGAGATAATAATTATGGTGGCCCTTGAAGAGTGGGGATTAGGCAGGAAGATAAAGATGGGGCAAAAACGTTCCACACAAAGGGAATGATATGAGAGAAGGTGCCAAGGCTTTGGAGGATGCAGACCTGGGTACAGAATAGCACAGTGATCACACACAGCTCCTGGAGTTCAAATCCCTGCTCAGCCACTTACTAACAGTGCAGCTCTGTTCAATTTACTTAAGTTTTTCTATGCCTCAGTTTCCTTGACTGTCAAATGGGGATAATGGTAGTGTCCTCCTGCGCAAGGCTGTTATATGTATTAAATTTGTTTATGCAGGTGTCTGGCACATAGTAAATGCTCGATTAATGCTATTTACTACGACTATAGTAGGCATTTGAACACTAGATACAGCTATTCCTCTAGAAAAATGCTATTCCACTATGTAGGAGTTTAATCTTAGGAAATTTACTTAGTAAACAAACTATTAGTGTCTTCTATGTATCTGTTAGCTAATCTCCAAGGGACTCAAGTTTTCCATATATTCAAAAAGAGGTTTAACAAGATTGCTTTTAAGCTACTTCTATTTCTGAAGTTCTATGAGTGTGTATATATCACAAATGGATTAAAATGTCAGCTACATGTAGAAGAATGAAAGGAAACAGGAGGGAAAAATAGGAGAAGGCTAAGTTGTGGCAGGCTCAAGCACAAAGTGAGGTCTCCTAGGAAATGACAAACTTTGTGAGTTCTGAATGGAGAAATGACCTGTAAGATTCTAGTTGAGGAGAGGGTTTAAGGAATACAAAACTATTCACCTTGCAGCAGCAAAGCTTTCCTGTGCAAATGATTTCACCCAAGAAGGAAATGACAATTTATAATATCAATATATCACTGAAATATGATGATATTTAAAAGACTCTCATGTACTATTTCACTGACAATGAAGAAACCTAAATGTGAATTCTAACCTACCCTGTAGGTTAATATTAGGCTAGTAATATCTGCAGAGGGGTCATGGGCATTAAATATGCAATTAAAGGTGATAAAAATTACTCTGTGAAGGGGGTGCAAGGGAGGTTCAGTGGCAGAATTCTTGTCTGCCATGCAGGAGACCCGGGTTCAGGTCCCAGTCCACTTTCCAGAAACAACAAAGAAACAACACAAACAAAACAAAAAAGCAACAAAACAAACAAAAATTCAACAAATGGTGCTCCAATAACGGTATACTTACATGGGAAATTAATGAAATATGACCCCACCATATAGCATACAAAAAAAAAGAACTACTCCATAATAATCATGATAATTTCAGTGATAATCTGAGTAAAACTTGTACACAGTAGAGGCAATAAAACAACATTTTCCATAACATATTTAATCCAGGGATTTTTAAATTCAATATCTAGAGTTTGGATTTGCATGACCTCTTCCCCATATTTTAATTTTTCCTTAATTTATCGTTCAGATACTCCCTCGATAAACTGCTCAATTTAAAAAAAAATTCAACTCTCTGTAATTTGAATATGTTACTTCTCATATTAGCTCAAAAAATATTTATTAACTTCCTACTATACTCCCAATCCTTACCCCTTACCTCAGGGGTCTGTTCATGTAGAAAGTTTCCGTCTTTGTAGAACTTAGAAATTACTGAGGGTTTTTTAATTGACATAGAACAAGTAAACTACATATATACATATATTTGTATATACTACATACAAACTACACACACACACACATATATATGTGTGTGTGTGTAGTTTGTACATGTATACAAAGATATGTATATATATATATATATCATTTAAAGTTGGGTTAAAGTCAATGAAAGACAGCAGATGCTAGAAGAAAGACTGAGAGGAAATTGCATCTGGTGGTTCAGAAAAGCCACTCTGAGAGGTGGCATGAAGCTGATACCCGACAGATACAGATTCACCAGCCTTGCAAGGGGGAGTGAGGTGGCATAAGCATGAGGGGATGGCTCTAGGCTGGAAGAGAGTTGTATTCCCTGGACCGCGTAAAGAGAGTGAATGAAACTGAGTGAGGCTGGAGAGGTTGGCGGGGACAAGACAGGGTTAGATGCCACACGGAGCATTCTAGATTGTTTGGTTCATAGTGGGAAATCACTGAAGGTTTTAAACATGAGAATGTTCTAATTCCATTTGTATTATAATAAATATGACTGTAGTGTCTGTATGAAAGAGAGATAGAAGATGAGCATGTATATAATTAGGGAGGGAACTAGAAAGAGCCAGTGTGAAATATAGCTTGCAGTTGGTATCTACTTGTTCGGAGACAGAAAAGCAATTGAGGCCATTCTTACAGAGCTATGCAATTTAGAGCTGAAGCAACTTCAGTTAGGTAAGTGATTTTTCAGACATTATTTGGAAGTTCATACTCACTTTCAACTGAGATCTGATGCCAAAGCCCCTCCACCAAAAAAGCTACATTGGTTAAAGCAGGAGCAGGGGTAGAGGACCCAGAGCCCTGCTTAGACTGAATCTTCTGCTCCAACACAGGGACGACCCCTCTGGCAGAGGCTTGGAGAGAGGAAGGGGCATGCAGCCTGGAAACCAGTATTATAGTCATTTATTGAAAACATCTTCGCTTACAGCTACATTTATTCGACAAATATTTACAGAACACCTACCACCTGTCAAGCACTGTGTTGAGCCCACACAGAGCTTACATTTTAATTAGGTGGCAGAAAAGAAAAGAACAGATAAATATATCAACAATGTGATATACACCTCAAAATAAGTGAATAGGGTGCTGCCATGGAGAGCAACCTGGAGGTGGGGCCCACTTTAGACTGGGGACACCCTTTTGAGGAGGTGACATTTGAGCTGAGTCTTTGCAGTGAATATTGGTTAGAGTCTGTGGCTTCCTGGTGCCTTTTGAATGTTGTTATGTTTGTAGAATTTCTCACCTTACCCACTATCCCAAGGTAAAAGCTAATCCTTGCTCTCCCTGCCTCTTTGCAACTAAGGTTCAGGCATGTGGCATAAGCTTTTCCAATCAGATGCACCCATTGAAGACTCTGATTCATACTAGAGTGATGCAAGAGGTGATGCCTTTAAATCCTTACCAAAACGGTGGTAGTGGTTAGTTGAGGGATAACAGGGAGAAGATTCTAGTGGGAGGACCCCTTACCAGCATTGTAGTGTGAATGGTGCTACCTGTCTCATGGTGGTACCAGTCAGGTTTCCACTGGAATAGCTTGTAGTACTAATGGAATTATTCCCTGGCTGATCCACAGACCCCAGGAGCCCCAAATATCACTTAATAAACTACTTTCCTGCTTGAGCTAGCTATAATGAGTTCTGGCCTTAGCGACTTAGAACCCCAACCGTTGCAGTAGTTGATTCGAGAGTGTCTGCAGTTAACAGTCATTCAAGGAAATAGAGATCAAGGACTATGGGGTAGGCTGGCTCCTTCTAAGATGACTTGCTTAAGAAAGAAAATCAGTTCAAATTCTCATTTTCTCAACCTAAAGCATGATCAGAAAATGAGGCTCTTACCTTGATTTCTATGGCTGTGTAAAAATAATCTCTTCTGCACAGTCATAGAAATCAATCATAGAATCTATTACTGCAATTGCAGCACTGAAGTTGTCAAAAATCAAAGTCAATGTTTGTTGAATTCGGAGTCAATTGAATTCACAGCGTTGTCTGATCTTTTCTGTGAATATGAAAGAATCTAAGGGGAATGAGTAAGACACTGAGCATGGGAATGGAGAGAACATAGGGCTTTGGAGGATTCACACCCCAAATACCCAATGAGGTCCCAGTGTCAACGTAAAGAGCTTTTCCATCCCTATCTGACAGGGCTCTTTTTGCCTTGCTTAAAGACCTCCTAATGGTTTCACCTGAAGCAATTACCTCTTAAAATCTCCATTTGTCTTCCCATCTTACCCCTCATTTTCTCTAACCCATATCTAGATCCAGAGCCCTGCGAGCCATAGGATGCCAAATACAAGTCAAATCTCAGAAAAGAAGGTTTACGCGGGGACAATTTATAAGAACTGTTTTATAGCAAGAGAAACTGAAAAATATGGGTGGGATAAATTCTGAGAGTACGACATAATTTTGGATTAGGCTGATATTTCATTAAGGGTGTACTTTGATGATAGATTGGATTAAATGTGCTACCTGAACCAACACAGAGGAGTTCCAACAGCTTGCTCTTTTACAGAATATAATTGAACATAATGATGACTGACCAGTGTGGGAAGCAAGTGTTTGGGCCAACAAGTACCTTTGCATTTTTGTTAAGGGAGAGTAAAGTCACTGGGAACAAAGATGATGACTAGTTCACTAAAGTGCTGTTTGTTCTGTAAAACTGAGGAAGTGTTAGGGCTGGCAAAGAAGTCCAGTTTAATCCCTCAACTAGTCACAGGCTTCCACTCAATTCCCAGACTTGAGTGAACTCACAAACTCAGAGACCTTTGAAAGATGGAGCAGTTGGATGCTTGATGGCATTGCAAGTATGGTGATAGCTTTTCTTCTCAGTATTCCTCAGAGACCTGAAGCCTTTCACTAGGGAAACTATACCCTGGGAAGGGAAAACAACTGGACATTTTAAGGATTATTGAACATTGGCACAACAAACCTAGGGACCCAGAACCTCACTACAGTCCACCGGTATTGCTTATGGAGAGTGTGTGAGATTCAGTTGTCAACTTGGCCAGGTGAGCATACCTAGTTTTGTTGCTGCAGACTTAAGCCAATGGTACGTGAACCTCATCTTCTGCTAATTACATCTGCAGTCAGCTAGGAGGCATGTCTGCTGCAATGAATGACATTTGACTTAATTGGCTGGTGCTTAAATGAGAGAACGCAAGGTAGCACAGCCCAAGCAGCTCGGCATTCCTCATCTCAGCATTTGCAGCTCAGCCCAGGCCTTTGGAGATGCAGAAAGTTGCTGGAACCGAGGGGCCTGGAGAGAAGACCAGCAGAGACCATCCTGTGCTTTCCACATAAGAAAGAACCTCAGTGGAAAGTTAGCTGCCTTTCCTCTGAAGAACTGACTAAATAAATCCCCTTTTATTAAAAGCCAATCCATTTCTGGTGTGATGCGTTCTGGCAGCTAGCAAACTAGAACAGAGAGTATCTGACAAATGAAGTTTGAGCTGGAGTCTACCTCATGATGGACCCAGTGGAACTTCTTCCTTTTCCTTCTCCAGTTCCTATATGCCCAGCTGAAAAAAAATCCCTGGTTCCCTGACCCACACAATGAGAACTATCAAGATAGAAATAGCCAGTTGAGATCTCCTGGAACTCCTTTTTCCTTCCAAGAAAACCAATAACCCCAAAGTTTCTATGCAAATAGATAAAATTTCCAAGGAGCTTTTCATCTTAGTGAAGTTTTAAAAGAGTTCAGGGGTCAGAGTCATGTGAGGACATATTAAAAAAACATGATATTACCATAAAAAATCGAAAGATTCAGAGATGGTGATTTGTATGACATCCTCACCTAAACTCACCAGCTTTACTGGGGCAGAATATAGAAACATATCAGAAGATGACAAATTATAGTGAAGTTAATCAGTTGTGTACATCTATGCATCAGCTTTATAGTATTTGTTTCTCAATATCAATGTGCAGAGAACCCTGAAGAAATTTGCTCTTTCAAGGAAAGATCAGAATTCGCTTTTACTATTTTTCTCAGTAATTGCAATTTTCACTTTTGTGTTGCACCCTAGCTTCTTCAAACCTTGATCCTCTCACCATTCCACAGAATATCATACTTGTCTTCTATAACATGACCTCATGTTGATAGGATCTAGAAAGCAGGAAGTAGCAGATATTCTACATGCCTTGTTAATAAGACTTGCACATCTGAGGATGAAACATGTATAAAAGATACTGGGATTTTTCAACTCAGTTAAGTTTTCAGTGGTCCAGCAGTCAGAGGCACAGAGGACATGTGCAACAACATGGGTTTCACCTCTCCAAGGCTGCTGAGTGTCCTCTTTGCCAGCGCTGGCGACCAACCCTGAGTGGCACACCATACCCTGATGGTAAAAACCATCCACCTCATAGCAGGTTGAGTAAATCATACCCCTTCTTTTGTGGAGAAACGAGTGATTTGTCCTCACTGGAACAGACACGTACTCTGGATTTAGATTTGCCTTCCCTTCAACATCATGGGATTTCATTCAATATTGATTTTGAAGAAGGAAATCATTTTATAGCAGAAATACAATATAAAAGAAGAAGAAGAAGAAGAAGAAGAAGACAGTAATCTGATATCCTGGGATTTACTGGTCTTTCCAGCTTGAAGAAAAGAAGCTAACTCTAAAGAAGAGTTAGATGGTGTACTGAAGTCTCAGTTATAAGACAACATCTTATAATGTTGAGATTTTCTTCTATGGAACATGGTATGTATTTAAAACAAGAAACCTAAGAATGTTTCTTTTAGGGTGCAGAAAAAAGACCTTGGCAACCCAGAATTCCATATCCAGTAAAAATATCATTGAGAGTAAGGGTGAAATAAAGACATTTTCATATAAAAGTAAGAAAATTCATTGCCAGCACTACTAGGAATACTAAAGGGAATTGATAGCAGATAAAAAATCGGGGTTTGGTTTGTGACAGCTGCCAGAATGATATATATCAGAAATGAGTTGGCTTCTACAACGGGGATTTATTAACTTACAATTTAAAGTTCCCAGGACTTGAAAAATATCAAAATTCAGTCATCAACAGGATAACATCTTCTTCCTGAAGAAAGACTGCTGACAATCCAGACTCCTCTGTCACATAGCCATACACATGGCGACGTCTGCTGGTCCTTTCTCCCAGGTTTCATTGCTTCCAGTTTCTGGATTCTTTGTCTGTGGCTTCCTTTCTCCGCTTCTGTGTCTTTTTCCTGTGTGCTTCTCTGAATTTCATCTCTTACCTTTTCCGTGGCTTTTATCCACTTATAAAGGGCACCCATAAGAAGATTAAGAGCATGGCTCAACTGAAATATCCTGATTAAAAGATCCCACCCACAATAGGTCTATACCCACAGGAAGGGATTAAAAGAGCATGGTCTTGGGCGGGCCGCGGTGGCTCAGCGGGCAAAGTGCTTGCCTGCTATGCCGGAGGACCTCGGTTCGATTCCCGGCCCCAGCCCATGTAACAAAAACGGAGAAACAGAATACAATAAAACAAGAAAATGTTTAAAAATGTTTCCCTTCCTTCCTTCCTTCTATCCTTCCTTCCTTCTCTCTGTCTTTCCTTAAAAAAAAAAAAAAAAAAAAAAAGAGCATGGTCTTTTCTGGTGTATATAATAACCTTTAACCATCACAACTTGAATCTACCAAAAAATAATAAACACCTGAATAAATGCAAAATTGCTTTGGTGACTTTTTCCTCTTAATTTTTATACAAACCATATTATTAGTTAAAACTACAATTCTAATTTGTCTAACAGGTGTAAGTGTATCAGTTATAGTACCTAGAATATAAGGGACAGTGAGAACTATGGGCCAATGAAACTGTAAGATTTCAATATTTTACAATAAATAGTGCATTAGCTGACTTATTAATGGACGTATAAAAATTTATTGATGTGGATTGTGTTTCATAGGGAAACCACTATTTTAAAAATGCAAAAATAATGGTTAAAAAGTCATCTGGAAAATTAAAACACAATTATAAAGGTATTCAGATAATCAAAAGAGAAGCCAGAAAGGAGTAACAACTATCCCTACAACAAAAACCAGCAAAGACAGGTAGAGCACAATAATAAAATAGACTCACACCAAACGATGTCAATAATAACAGTAAATGACAATAAACTAAGCACTCCAATTAAAAAACAGAAATTGTAAGAATGGGTTAAGAAACAATACACAACTATTTTCTATCTAGAGGATACAAACATGAAATATAAAAGCACAGATAGGTTAAAAGTAAATGGATGGTAAAATATATTCCATATATTAATAAATATTAAAAGTCTGAAATGGTTATATTAATATCAGATCAAATAGATTTAGAGAAAAATAGAGAAATGGAGATAAAGAGGTAAGCTTCTTAATGATAAAAGTGTCAATTCAATTTTAAAGAGCTAACAATCATAAATACATGAGCAAATCAAAGTACATGAATCAAAAATTGACAGAACTAAAAGGAGAAATGGACAATCCTCTAACTATAGAAGAAGATTTTAAAGTTCTTTTCTCAGCAAATGAAAGAACAACTAAAACTGTGAACTACCTTGACTTAATTGAAATCTACACCTAACAAAGACAAAATATATATATTCTAGGTGTACATGATACATTTACTAAGATAGACCATATTCTAAGCCATGCAATAGGTCCCAGTAGATTCAGAGATATTGAACCCATATAGAGTGTGACCACAATGACAAATTAAAGAGCAATAAAATTAATAACCTGAAAACACTGTTTTAGTTTGCCAAGGCTGCCGGAATGCAATACAACAGAGATGGATTGGCTGTTTTAAAGGGATTTATTAAGTTATAAACCTATAGTTCTTCAGAGGAAAGGCAAGCTGGCTTTCCTCTGGCTTTCTCTGTCATGTGGGAAGGCACATGACAATGTTGGCTGACCTTCCCTCCCAGCTTCTGGCTTCAAATGGCTTCAGAGAAGACGCAATCTATAAGTCCTAAAATACAAAAATAAAGATGTCCAATGACATTACCAATCAAGAAGATCAAAACATCTATGAACTACCAATTTACATTCATCAAATGGAGAACAATTAAAAATTATGACAAAAAACAAGTGGTAGTGAAGGTGTAAAGAAATTGAAATCTCATAAAATGCTGGTGGGCAAGTTAATTGGTACATTCTCTTTGGACTGTAATTCAGTTATATGTAGTAAAATTTAAGTAAAATTTAAATATACCATTTGACCCAGTGATTCCAAATCTAGATTTTGAAAATCCTCATAGTGTACAAGCAGATAAGCACAATGATTTTTATTATAGCTTTCTCTGTAAAAAAAACAAAACTGAAATTTACATAAAATTAACATAATTGTCTTTCAATAGAAGCAGGGTTAACCAAATTTCAGTCATTTCACACAATAGTAAACCTTACAAGAGTTAAAATGACTGAACTAGAGCTACATGCACCAATATGAATGTATCTCAGGAGTAACATTGAGTAAAAAAGCAATTTATGATACAATGAGGATTATATGGCATGATGTGAATGTTAAAGCATGTAATCAATGCTATAATTTGCTTACTGATACACTTCATATAAAAAGTTATGAATATATAGAATTGCTGCTTTTCAACTTCAGAATAGTGGTTCCTTCTGAGGAGGGAGGAAAAGGAATGAGATGTGGCATGTAGGGGTCGTCTGCTATGCTTATAAGTGTTTTTTCTGATCTTCTCCTTTCTTTTTTTTGTTTTCTTTTCTTTTCTCTTCTCTTCTTTTCTTTTATTTTCCTTTCCTTTCTTTAAAGCTCTGAAACATAAAAGACAAATGCTAAGGCTGCCTAGTGGATACCCAGGTGTTGATTATATTAGCTCCAGTGCTTGCTCTGTGTTTAAAATTCATAACGAAAATATTTTTAGATTTAAAATGCATTTGAATACGTTCAGATGTTCAAGGCCAAAAGGCAAATGTAAACAAACAAAGCAACAGCCTAAATCAGAAACCAAGTGGTGTGCCACCTGTATTGCATTTCGATAACATTTTGAAAGCTGTGAGAAGTGACTGATGAATATCCTTCAGGAAAGATGAGGATGAAGAAGGTAAAGCAACTGTATTGCCTATGGAAAATTCCCAGCCCGAAGATGATATCCCAGATAGTAATGAAAAGAATTATGGAGAGGAGCATAAAAACCAAGCATAAAAAAAGCTGAAGAAAATCTCCTCCCAAATGCATGATCTAGGGGTAGCAAAATTTGTTTTGTTTTCATTCTTCCACTTGTAATTATGGAGGAAATGATGATAAATTTGCACTGGCTCAGATACCCAGGGTAAATTCTGATGGCTGCTCTTATGAAATAAACTTAATTCAGCAGCTAACTTTATGTCAGTGGTTTTCAAGATTTTACATTATATACAATATGTATAGAATATATCTGTATGCATTTAATAGAAAACCAAACAGAAATGTAAAAGATACATAACAATGAATTTACATGGTGGTTTTGATATCATCTTACCTACAAAGAGCTCTTTGTCACATTCTCTAAGGTAAGTGTGAGCTATTTTGAAGACAACTGGTTTAGATGATGAAGAATCTAATGAATGATCTGGCAGTTCAAGGAAGTGAAAGAATAGTTAAAATCGAAAAGCTTTCTCTGCAGATGAAATAGGTAATACGTGTCAGATAAAGGAATTTAGTTCTGTTGAAAAGAAAAGGAACATGTGGGAGATGTGAGTTTGCTTCCTAGACCATGCGCCCCCTCCCTCCAAAAAGAAAAGAAAAGGAGAAGGAGAAAGAGAAAAAAGAGAAGAGAGTGAAGAAGAAAGAAAGGAAGGAAAGAAGGGAGGGAGGGAGGGAGGAAGAGCACTGATTTTTACGTACATAGTTGTAAAGTCAGATTCTCTGAATTTGGTTCAGAATCCCACCAGATGCGTGGCCTTGGAAAAGTTACTTAGCTTCTCTACTTCTCTCTCTTCACTTATAAAAGAAATACTGTTACCTAAGAGGCTCATTGGGAATAATAAATGTGATACGTCATGGAAACCTAACTTGGTGCCTGGCATATAACAAAGACTCAGTCAATGTTGGCTGCTATTTTTATTCATCATTTGTGCATGGTCAAATCTAATGGCACATTCTTACATAGTATAATTTTTGGTTTCCATACTTAAGAAGATCCCTCCCTTGCCAAGATGACACAAATATTCACTTACATTTGTCTGCTATTTCCATGGTATTTCCCTCTCATTTAAATATCAAAGCAATTGATTTGTATGTATGGTTTCAAGAAAAGACAATTCTGTTTTTTCTTATTTGTTAAGCCCTTTGTATCAATATCATTTCTTTAATTGACCAGTCTTTATTGATCTGAAATTTTGTATTGAACATAAAATTCTTATAGTCATTTGTAAATGTTTCTGAGTTCTATTCTATTGCCTTAATTTGTTTGCCAAAGATGACACATTACATAGACTATTTTGCAACTTGTTTTTTTTCTCTCACCTATTTACCCTGGAAGCAGTTCTATGACAGTTCATATAGATTTCCCCAGTTCTTCTCAACAGCTGTATTGCATTTCACCATATGTTTAAGCTATTATTTATCTCAGCTCTACCCTTTGAAGACTATGCAGCTTGCTTCCAATCTTTTCTACCTTCCATTGCCATAATGAGGATGCTTATAGACATATTTTTTGTGAAGGATTTCATAGAATACATTTCTTAAAATGGAATTACTGTATTGAAAACCAGATATACTTCAATGGATCTTCATTTCTAAACAGCTTTATCAATTTATATTCACATTGACAGTATTTGAGATTGTTTTTTCCATACACTTTTCGACAGTGGGTGCTATGATTCTTTAATTTTTCCATCTACAATTTTAATTTTGCAATCTCAAGTAAGGCTGCAACAAGCATCTTGGTAAATAGATTTTTGAACCTGTAAAAGTTCTATATAAAACATGGAACTAAACACAGTTCTATATAAACTAGTCCTAGAAATCAGGTGACTGCATCAAAAGTGTATATATTTTGACAATGGCCAAATAGTTGTCAAAAGAGAAAGTCACTGTTCCCTCACTGTTCATGAGACCATTTCTCCATCTCCTCAACAACATTGTGTCACGTCTCAGTTTTTCATCTTCCCTGACAAGTGAAGAGTGCTCTCACAATTTTTAAATCTGCATTTCTTTAATTATGAATGAGGTTGAACATAGTTTTATATTTTCAAAAGCACTTTGGATTTCCTTTTCTATGAATTGCATGTCCATGCCCTTTGTCCATTTTTCAACAATATTTCACAATATTTATTGAGCACTATGCCAGTTTGAATCTATAGTGGACCCCAGAAAAGCCAAGTCTTTTAATCTTCATTCAATATTGCTGGGTGGGGGCATTTTGATTGTTTCCATGGAGATATGACCCACCCAATTGTGGGTGGTAACTTTTGATTAGATAATTTCCATGGAGATGTGTCTCCACCCATTGAAGGTGGAGTTGCTTATCGGAATCCTTTAAAAGAGGAAACATTTTGGAGAGAGTCCCTTTTGGTAGAGCCGTGAGAAAGCCAGCAGACTCCACCAAGTTCGACGTGTGCCCTTCCAGCTGAGAGAGAAACGTTGAATGTCATCGGCCTTCTTGAACCAAGGTATCTTTCCCTGGATGCCTTAAATTGGACATTTCTATAGACTTGTTTTAACTGGGATATTTTCTCGGCCTTAGAACTGTAAACCAGCAACTTATTAAATTCCCCTTTTTAAAAGCCATTCTGTGTCTGGTATATTGCATTCAGGCAGGTAGCAAACTAGAACGAGCACCAACTATGTGCCAGGCACTGTTACTAGAATCTGGGGAAACAATGATGAACAAGGCAGACAAAGTCCCCTGTGTCATGGAACTTTGTTTAGGGTGGGAGAGTCTGGTAATTACCAAATAAACAGAAAACTATAAGTTCATTGTCTTGTGGACTATAAAACATGGTATTCAGAAGGAGAGTTATTGGGAGAAATGATGGAGGGAAATAAATGCTGCTTGGGGAAGGGGGTGGAGGAAGCTTTCCCTATGCACCTACTCTTCCCGTGTCCCCTTCTGCTTATTTGAATATATTAGTTTTCTACACTGTCAGGGTTTAAAACATTTATGATTCTGTCTGGCAATCATAATTCCCACAGCAGTTTAGCTTTAATTCTAAATTGAATGAGTTAAATGGACATAACCATTCTTTACCAGATCTTGACATTTCTGAGTTCTTAACTCTTATTCACTTCTTGGTGTGCTTGGATTTTGACTTTTTATAATTGTTGTAAAGAAGGATTGATGTGTGCACCAATCCTCAGCTCTTACATATCCGAGGATGATCCTTGGGTTATACTTTCTCTTCCTCCCAACTTTCTCTTCCTCCCATCGTTCCAGTGCCCTCTGGCCTTGCATGATATCTGGGACTAAGTCTGAGGCCATTTCTTGAACAGGGCTTACCCATTTCCACTGAGTGTCAGTAAGATTTTTATTTCACCCTCAATGTCCAGAAACCTGACCACGGCTCTGTGCTGCATCATCCTGTTTACATTTTTCCTAGGACATCCTGCACCCCTTCAGTATTGAGATTCGAGCAAATTCTAGTTTTAATCCTTTCAATTTTATTGTGCTCTGAACTTCACCTTCTTATTCTAATTTTGCTCCTTAAAATGTGATTTTAATTTACATAATGTTTTGTTTTTCTCTTTCATTTTTCTCCTGAACTCTGCCAACTCATTTTTTTAATAGTCTTTCATTGGTTTATTATATCTCTCTTGATCTGTTGTACCTCTCCTTTTAACCCGTTTCAAAGAGCCACATTGCCTTAATTGCTCTCAACTCATGTATTTTTCAGACTTTCTTCTCTTTTGGTGCCAAATTTGCCTCCTGCTTTGTTTTATTTGTCTTTTGGTTTTAATTCACGTGTTCCTTGCTCCTTTTTTATATGTAAAGGACATATCACCCTTTCTTTTTTTCTGATAATTACTCATTTTAACGAAAAATAGTTTGGGGGGGATGTAAACTGCTTCAGTGGCCACTTTCATTTCAATATGTTAAGTTTGGGCCTATTCTCACTAACCCTAACATGACCTGAGGGCATTTCAGACCTCAGTGGCCAGAGTTTCCATCCCTTTTTGAGGGGAGAGTGGCTCATGCAGGAAAGTGCATGTTATTTGTGTGGTTATTTAGAACTGTGCTACACAAACTGCAATGTTCATATGAGTCCCTGGAACATGTTGTTAAAATACACATTCTGATTCAATGAGACTGTAGCAGGGCCCGACATTCTGCATTTCTAACAAGCGCCAAGTATGCCCAGTACTCCTGACCCAGGGAGGACACTTGGAATAGCAGGAATTTAGAGTTGACGCGTTCTTTTCAGCAGCCCTTGAGCAGCTCTTGCAAACACCTCCCATTCTGAGTTGAATTGTGTCCCCGAAAAAGACATGTTGAAGTCTTAGCTCTCAGGACTTCAGAATGTGACTTTTTTTTTTTTTTGAAATAGGGTCTTTGTAGATAGAATTAGTTAAATTAAAATGTTCATACCGAAGTAGGGCAGGTCCCGAATCCAATATAACCACGGTCTTTATAAGAAGAGAAGAAGAGACATAGGAGAGAAGGCCAACTGAAGAAGGAGACAGAGACTAGAGTGTTACAGCTGCAAGGATTGCCAGCCACCAACAAAAGTCTGGAAGAACAAGGAAGGATTCCTTCCCTAGAGTCACTGGAGAGAGCATAGCCCTACCCACACCTTGATTTTGAATTGCTATCCTCCAGAACTTTGAGAAAATGAGTTTCTGTAGTTTTAGGCCACCACATTTGTGGTAATTTATTAGAGCAACCCAAGGAAACAAACACACCACCCGAGCTGCTCTGCAACTCTTCTTGCCTATTATGTCTCCTCTGCCCAGCCAGCCTGCTGCACTAGAAGATGACTTTTGTTTAGAGTATTTTCATCACCTTTGGTTTGTAAGTTCTCATTCTATTATACTGTTCTAAGAAATGGTTGGTTATGCGGTTTTTGCTTTGGGAAATTTAATTTTTCCTGGTGGCATAAATTATAAACTGTTTTTGTGTATGCTACAAGTTCATAGAAACAGAAAATAGATTAGTGGTTGCCAAGGGGTTGGGAAAGGGGTAACGAGGAGTGACTCTGATATGTAGGGAGTTTCTTTTTATGGTGATGAAAATGCTCTGGAATTAGATAGTGGTGATCATTGCATAACAGCATGAATGCACTAAAAGCCACCGAATTGAACAATAAAAAGGGTGAATTTTATGATATGTGAGTTGTCTCTCTATTGTAAAAAATAAATAAATAATTTTGAAAGCAAAATAAGATGGATCCAGAATGGAGAGCGTGCTGGTTTGAATGTGTTATGGACCCCAGAACAGCCTATCTTCCTTTACTCCATCCCTGTGGGGTAAACCTATTATCAGGTGGGACCTTTTGCTTAGGTTGTTTTCATGGAGACGTGACCCAGCTCATTCAAGGTGAGTCTTAGTCCCCTTGCTGGAGCCCTTCATGAGAGGATAAAAGGCAGAGACATTTTGGAGCAAGTTCAGAGAAGCTAAGAGATAAAATCCAGAGCTTTCCACAGAGACGCTAAGAGAGGAAAAGCCCCCAGGGGAGCTGAGAGAGAAACTGTTGAAACCAGAGCCCAGGAGTGCAGAACTAGCAGATGTCACGGTGTGCCTTTCTGGATGCCAGCAGCCTTTTCCCAGAGAAGATATCCTGCTCTTCATGCCTTAATTTGGACATTTTCATGGGCTTAGAACTGAAAATTTGTAACCTAATAAACACCCGCCCCCCATTCTCTCAAGAGTCATAAGTCATAACAACCACAGGTAACATTCCATTCCCTAGGAATCTAGTGCTAGCGGATATGGAATGTCTTCAGCTGCTCCAGCAATAGATGTTAACGGAAGTAACTGCTCTAAGTCCTTTTTTTCCTTTGTTAATTAGCTGCCTCCTTCTTGTACAGACATAATGATTTCCTATTTGCAAGTTTTAAATGTGATGGATGACAAACATTAATACGCAAAAAGATTTCAAGTACTGCTGAATTAAGTGGCATTTAACACCTGGAAGATATTTTAGATCAATTACCATTTACTAAACAACAAAATCAGCATGCTGCTCATGGAGTTTTCTCACAAGCCAGGGTAAAATTCAAAAATTGCTTTTGAAAAACAGCAAAAGCACATTCTGTATATGGAAATGACTTAACAAAAAAAAAGAAAAGATGAATTCAGGCCAATAATCAAGATGTCCTATTTTCAAAGAACAATAAGGAAACTGTAATACTGTATTTTTATTGACTTTTAATACTTTTCTATCATAAGACAAAACACAAATATGGAAAGCCCTATCAACCACATATACAGCTTAATGAGTTTTTATAATCGTCACCACATGATGATATGTGGCCCATCCCAATCCCAACCCCCGCTCCTCCCCTAAAGGTAAGTATCATCCTGACTTTACAGAGATCATCCAAAAATCATTCCCTAGAGACTACAGTGTAACCTTGCTTATTTTTTAAGAAATATATTTTAAGCCTATTTGACCTACATGTTTCCTCTGCACCCCTTTTATTTTCCTACAATGTATTGAGGAATCCAGAGGATTTGACCTATAGAACATTCCAAAGTCTTGCTTCTGTTTATCATATACTCATCTGCAGTTCTTCTGTATTTACTGCAAATTGTCAGCATATCCAGAGGCTTGATTGGACTGAAAGCCATTCTCTTCAGCACAACTATGGGGTGGTTTAGACTTTTATCAGGAGGCTCCTGACTGGTTGACTCTCTTTTTGGGATTTTAGCAGATGTTACTATCCGATACCTAGACCCATTCATTCATCACTGGTTGAGAAACGGTGATCCTCCAATTTCATCATTCTTTTCTGATTTACTAGTTAAAATGCTCTTATAAAGAGATGCTTTCCCTCTTCTACTATTTGGCTACTCAGCATTAGAGTTCATAAAAGGAAGTCAGGATAAATGCATGGTTCTTTCCCTTTTCCTTACTTTTTACCAGTTTTCATATAATGAATTGATTCCCTATTTCATATGATGAATGACCATTTCTTTTATTTTCTTGTTTGCCTGTTTTTTAAATATTGAATTCATGATTTTTAAATATTTTTGATGGGTTTCTACCAATTGAAATTATTGTCTGTTTTGAAACGCAAATTGTCCCATCTTTGGCAAGTGGGAGCCTCTTTGCGTTGATTCCTGAGTCTTTTTAAACAAATCCAAGTAACTATTCAACACTTTCTCATATTTTTTATGGCAAAATCTTCTAAGCCCACTTGTACATTTCTTGCCCTAGACTAGCATCAACCATTCCCCTAAGAAGTTCCAAGAGAAAATGATATTTCAAGACCTAAAATATAATTTGACATCTACATAATATGTAATTATATATTATGTAGAATTTATGCCTTTTTATATTATTTATTTGAATTTTAAAGTCAGTAATGAACTCATAAAGTATTTCATCTTAAAAATAATATATATTGGGGGTGCAAAGACAGTTCAGTAGTAAATTCTCACTTGCCATGCAGGAGGCCCAGGTTTGATTCTTGACCCATGCACTTCCCAAAACAAACAAACAAACAAAAATTCAACAAACTGTGATGCAATGAATGGATACTCACATGGAAAAAGAATGAAATGGGACGCTGCCATACAGCATTCTATAAATAAATAAATATAGATATATATATATGTATGTTACCTGCAATCACCCGTATGATATGTAATTTACATAATACATCATTTATTTATATTATAGCTGTTTTAACTATATTTTTAGATGAAATGTCTCATGGGTTAATACTTATTTTCCAGTTAATCTCCATAAGTAACTTATTTTATATGAACTATTTTCTTCTCTCTTTATAAAAATCTTGGTACTCAAAGACCCAGGGGCTAACAGAATAAGAAAATCCTGCAATTACTCATTTACTTTTCCTCAAATCACACACAACCCGTTCTGAATAGCAAATACCAAACTTTTGTCACAAATATAATCTAAAAACAGTTTAAAATATTATTACTCTCTGCATATAGACTGCCTGTCTTCCCCACATGCTATCTGAACAGACAGCATTATATACTATATTACATACTATATTCTCCCATTTTTAATTTAACTAGTCTTATTTCTTCAAGTAACTATTTATTTGATGATGTCTGCCAGTCCTTATACTAAAGTGTCTGTGATCATTTCAGTTGTCTGAAGTTCATTGCAAGATTCTATGGGCAGGAACCATGAGAAGAGAGCTAGTTTAGATTAATAACATTTTGTTAATAACTTTTGTTCTTGGAAGTCAGTTTTTCCATATATAAAATCCTTGGTTCGTATTTTCTATTCTTGAGTATCTTCAATATATGGCTCTATTTTCTTCTAATATAAAGTGTTGCTGCCAAATGTCTAACTTTTTATTTGCTTCCCATATACATTTCTTGCTCTTTTTGCCTAGGTACTTGTGGTGCATTGAATGGGGCCTCCTAAAAGACAAAACCCCAGACTTGGAAATGGGGCTTTATTTGGAAAAAGGCTCTTTGCAGATATGATTATGGTGAGGATCCCAAAATGAGATCATCCTGGATCAGGGTGGGTCCTACATCCATTGGTAAGTGTCGTTAGAAGAGAAGAGGACAAGGCCATGTGGAGATGCAGGCAGAGATTGGATGGTGCACCTACAAGCCAAGGAATGCCAAGGATGGCTGTCAGCCATAAGAAGTTAGGAAAGGCATGGCATGGATCCTCCCTCAGAACCTCCAGAAAAAATCAACTCTGCCAACAGCTGGTTGGTAGGCCTAGAAATTTTCCAGAGAAATTTTTTTTATTTCTTTAAGCCACCAGTGTGTGGTAATTTGTATAGCAGCACCCCAGAAACTAATACAATCCCCAAAATGTTGCCTACTTTTTCTTTAAAGTCCAATCATTTTAACGGGATGAAATTTGGTGTTGGTCATTTCAGTCAATATCTGCTCTTCAATATATATTTTCAAACTCATTTTGTTTTTTGTTTTTTTTTAGCTTTAGGAAACTTTTCTTAAATTTTAAATATTGGTTCTGTTTCGATGCATTGGTTTTCCTCTTCAGGAACTATTATTTGTTTGTTAAATCTACTTTGTTTATCTTCAATATTTGACATGTTCCCTTGAATCCTTTTTATGTCTTTTCCTTGCACATGTCATGAGAGTATAGATTAATGAAATGACATAAACTTGAATATATCAAATAATTAACACCCCAGAACCACCCTCCACTGCCCCATTGTCCCTTCTAATCACAACAGTCACCCAAGGATAACTGCTCTCTTGATGTCCAACAAGTTGTCCCTGTTTTGATACTTATATGAATGAAATCACACAATGTGTACTCTTTTATGTCTGGGATCCTTTGCTTGTGATAGTCATCATACTATTTATTCACTGTTTTGTTGACAACATTCAGTATGTTTCCAGTCTGCAAGTATGCTATTATGAAAACTCCAAGGTCTGCCTTTTGGTGAACAAATGTGTGCATTTCCACTAGGTATATACTGCATTCATTGTTTTTTATAATTGACTACATTTTTACAGAAAATTATGCAGAAAACCAAAAAAGTTCTCATATACCCTGTTTCCCCACTTTCCTTTTCTCCTATTAATATCTTGCTTTAGTGTGCTGATTTGAAAGGATGTATGTCCCCTAGAAAAGCCATGTTTTAATCAAAATTCCATTTCATAAAGGCAGAATAATCCCTATTCAGCACTGTATGTAATTAGATAATCTCCCTGGAGATGTAACCAAATCAAGAGTGGTTGTTAAGCTGGATTAGGTGACGACATATCTCCACCCATTTGGGTCGATCTTGATTAGTTTCTGAAGTCCTATAAAAGAGGAAACATTTTGGAGAATGAAGCAATTCAGAGAGAGCAGAACAGAACGACACAGCCACAAGAAGCAGAGTCCACCAGCCAGCAACCTTTGGAGATGAAGAAGGAAAATGCCTCCCCAGGAGCTTCATGAAACAGGAAACCAGGAGAAGCAGCTAGCAGATGATGCTTCCAGGCGCCATGTGCCCTTCCAGATAAGAGAAGAACCCTGTCCATGTTCACTATGTGCCTTTCCAGATGAGAGAGAAACTCTGACTGTGTTTGCCATGTGCCCTTCCACTTGAAAGAGAAACCGTGAAGTTCATCAGCCTTCTTGAACCAAGTTATCTTTCACTGGATGCCTTAGATTGGACATTTCTACAGAGTTGTTTTAATTAGGATATTTTCTTGGCCTTAGAACTTTAAACTAGCAATATATTAAATTCCTCTTTTTAAAAGCCACTCCATTTCTGGTGGTCGCATTCCAGCAGCTAGCAAACTAGGTGGTATATTTGTTATACCAGCATGGTATATTTGTTACACTTAGCATGGTATATTTGTTACAATTGATGAACCAATATCTATACATGATGATTATCTGAAACCCATGTTTTACCTGAGGGTTCACTTGTGCTGCACAGTTCTGGTTTTTTGTTGTTGTTGTTGTTGTTTGTTTGTTTGTTTTGCTTGGGCAGGCGCTGGGAACTGAACCCGGGTCTTCGGTATGACAAGCAAGAACTCGTCTGCTGAGCCACCATGGACCGCCCATCCTATGGGTTTTAACAAATCCATAGTGGCATGTATTCACCATTACACTATCATATAGAATAGTTTCACTGCCCTAAAACTAGATTATACTATAGCTGTTGACTGCCACCACCAAAACCACCCCTGGAACGCTTAGCAAGCACTGATCTTTTTTCTGCCTCTAAAGTTTTACCTCCTCCAGAATGTCATATAGTTGGATCATACAGTATTTGGCTTTTTCAGACTGACTCCTTTCATTTAGCAATATGCATCAAAGATTCCTCTGTATCTTTTCATGGCCTGATAGCTCAGTTTTTCTTATCAATTAATAATAGTCCCTTGAATAGTTATGCCATACTATTCAAGTAAACAATAGTTTGTTTATTCATTTACCAATCATCCAAGTACATCCTGGTTGTTTCCAATTTTGGCAATTATGAATAAAGCTGCAAGAACCATTCATATGCAGGTTTTTGTGTGGATATAAATTTTTAACTCATTTGGGTAAATACCTAGGAGCATAGTTCCTGGATCATATGTTTGACTTTGTAAGAAACTACCAAGCTATCATTTTGCTTTCCCATTAGCAGTGAATAAGAATTCTTGTTACCCACACATCTTGGTCAACATGTGGTGTTTTCATTGTTTTTATTTTAACCATTCAAATATGCGTTCAGTGGTATCTCATTTTATGTTTTGATTTCCTAATAATTGTGATGCTAAACATTTTTCTATATGCTTATTTGCCATATGCATGTTTTCTTTGGAGAGCTGTCTGCTCGGATTTTTGGCCAATTTGTAATTGACTTCTATGTTTTCTTTTTGTGAGCTTTTAAGAGTTCTTTGTATATTTTGGATGCACAGTCTTTGTCAGATGTGTGTTTTGCAAATATTTTCCCAGTCTGTGACTTGTCCCTTCATTTCTTAACAGGATCTTTTGCAGAACAGATATGTTTTATTTTAATGAAATTCAGCTTATCAATTTTTTCAACTACAAATTATTTAACTATTATCCATTTTGAGTTAATTTTCATGAGATTTGTAAGGTAAGTGTCTTACTACCAGTTGTTCAGAGCCATTTGTCCTGTTCCCAATTTTAGGGATCTAGTTTCTCACCATTAAATAGGATGTTAGCACAGGTTTTTCATAGATGTTCTTTATCGAATTGAGAAAGTTCCCCTCATTTTTTAGTTAGCTGAAAGTTCTTATCATGAAGGTGTGTTAGATTTTGTCATATTCTTTTTCTGCCTTTATTGATATAATCATATTTTTTCTCTGTAGCCTATCGATGTGACAGATCACATTAACTGATTTCAAATGTTGACTCAGTCTTGCATACTTGGAACAAATTCCACCTGGTCATAGTGTATAGTTCTTCTTATACATTGTTAGATTCACTATTTAATAAATATTGACAAATAATATACTAACATTTTATGTGGAGGATGTTCACATCATGTATGTGAGAGATAGTTTGTTAATTTTCCTTTCTTGTAAATTCTTTGTCTGATTTTGGTATTAAGGCAATGCTGGTCTCCTAAAATAAGTTAGGAAGTGCTCTCTCAGCTTCTATTTTCAGGAAAAGACTGTAGAGAATAGGTATCATTTCTTCTTTAAATGTTTGGTGGAATTCACTTGTGAAACCATCTGGGCCTGGTGTCTTCCTTTGGAAGGTTATTAATTGTTGATTCAATTTATTTAATAGATATAGACCTATTCAGATGTTCTATTTCTCCTGTTCTAAGTTTGGTTGATTGTGTCTTTCAAATTTCATCTGCTATCAAATTTCTGGGCACAGAGTTGTTCTTAATATTCCTTTATTATCCTTTTAATGTCCATGGGACTAGTAATGATAGTCCTTCCTTCATTTCCAATATTAGTGTGGCTTCTCTCTTTTTCCCTTGAGGTTTATCAACTTCATTGCTCTTTCCAAGGAAACAGCTTTTGGTTTCTCTATTGTTTTCCTGTTTCTAATTTCATTGTTACTCTAGTTTTTATCATTTCCTTTCTTTTGCTTACTTCGGATTTAATTTACTGCTCTTTTTCTAGTTTCCCAAATTGGAAGCTTAGGTTTTGATTTTAGACCTTTCTTCATTTCTGATCTATCCATTCAACACTACAAATTTCCCTGTAAACACTGCTTTCTGCTACCTCCCACGGATTTTGGTCAAATCTTTTCATTTTCATTTAGTTCAAAATATTTTTAATTTCTCCTGAGACATCTTATTTGATCCATGTGTTCTTTGGAAGTGTGTTGTTTAATCTTCAGATCTTTTGGGATTTTCCAAGTGTATTTCTGCTATTGATTTCCAGTTTTATTCCATTTTGGTTGGAGAGTATTTTTAAAATTTCTATTCATTTAAATTTGTTCAAGTGTGTTTTATAAGCAGGATGGGGTCTACCTTGGTGAATTCCAGGTGAGTTTGAGAAGAATATGTATTCTGCTGTTGTTAACTAAAGTATTCTATAAATGTCAGTTAGATCCAATTTGTGGGCATAGATTAATGATGCTGTTCAATTTTGCTATATCCTTAACTGATCTTCTGCCTACTGGGTCTGTCAATTACTGAAATCTCCAACAATAATAATGAATTTGTTTATTTCTCTTTGCAGTTCTATCAGTTTTTGTGTTATGTATTTTGATGCTCTTTTGTTAGGCACATACACAGTACAGATTACTATGTCTTCTTGGATAATTAAGTCCTTTATCATTATACCCACTTTATCCCTGATAATTTTTCTTATTATGAAATTTACTCTGTCTGAAATTAATATACCTAATTCAGCTTTCTTTTGATTAGTAGTAGCATGGTATATAGTTTCCATCTTTTAATCTATTTGCATTTTTATATTTGTAGAGAACATATAGTTGGGTTTTTTTATTCTCCACTAAGATAGTGTGCTGGTTTGAAATGATGTATGTACCCTAGAAAAGCCATGTTTTAATCCTAATCCCATTTTGTAAAGGGAGTCATTTCTTCTAATCACTCTTCAGCATCAATGTTTGAAACTGTAATTAGATCATTTCCCTGGAGATGTGATTTAATCAAGAATGGTTGTTTAGCTGGATTAGGTGGAAGCGTGTCTCCACCCATTTGGTGGGTCTTGATTAGTTTCTGGAGCCCTATAAAAGAGGAAACATTTTGGAGAATGAGAGAGATTTCTGAAAGAGTAAAGAATGACAAAGCCATGAGAAGCAGAGAGTTTATCAGTCAGCGACCTATGGAGATGAAAAAGGAAAATGCTTCCCAGGGAGCTTCATGAAGCAGGAAGCCAGGAGAGAAAGCTAGCAGATGATGCCATGTTCACTGTGTGCCCTTCCAGATGAAAGAGGAACCCTGACCGTGTTCAACATGTGCCCTTCCAGATGAGAAAGGAACCCTGACTGTGTTTGCCATGTGCCTTCTCACTTGAGAGAGAAACCCTGAACTTCGTCAGCCTTCTTGAACCAAGGTATCTTTCCCTGGATGCCTTAGATTGGACATTTCTATAGGTTTGTTTTAATTAGGATATTTTCTCAGCCTTAGAACTGTAAACTAGCAACTTATTAAACTCCCCTTTTTAAATGCCATTCTGTTTCTGGGATATTGCATTCTGGCATCTGGCAAACTAGAACAGATGGTCTCTATCTTTTAAATGGCACAATTGGACCATTCACTTTTTTTTTTTTCTGTATGCTGTATGACGGTGATCACATTTCATTCTTTTTCTGTGTGAGTATCCTGCTGTTGCAGCACTACTTGTTAAGTTTTTGTTTATTTTTTGTTTTTTCTTTCTTTTGTTTGCTTGTTTGTTTTTGGGGGGGAAGTGCGTGGGCTGGGTAGACCACTCACATTTAAAGTGAGTATTGATATAACTGGATTAATATCTACCGTATTTCCAGCCATTTTCTGTTCATTATTCTTGTTCTTTGTTTCTTTTTAGTCTTCCACTCTTTTTCTGCCTTCTGTGATTTTAATTGAGAATTTTGCATGATTTCATTTTTTCCTTCTTTCTTAGCATATAATTTATACTTCTTTTCACAACTTTTTAGTGGTTGTCCCAGAGCTTGCAAAAGATATTTACAACTAAACTAAATCCACTTTCAACTAATAACATTCTGTGGGTAGTCTAAGTACACTATAGCAGAGTATTCCCACTTTCTCCCTCTCATACATTATAACGCTGTTTCATTCTTCTCACTTATCCATAAAGTACAATCATCCAACACAATGTTGTTATTAACATTTTGAACAGATTGTTATCTTTTAGATCAACTAAGAAAAAGAAAAATGATTTTATTTTACCTTTATTTATCTTCTAGAAAACTCTATCTTTCTTTATATAGATCCATATTTCTTACCTATATCATTTTCTGTCTCTCTGGAGAACTTCATTTTTTTTGTATGCTGTATGAGGGTTATTACAGCACCATTTGTTGAATTTTTGTTTGTTTGTTTGTTTTGCAGGAAGTGCATGGACTGGGAATCAAACCCACGTCTCCCACATGGTGGGAAAGAACTCCCTTTGCACTCCCGAGAGAGCTTAATTTAGTCCTTCTTGCAAGGCAGGTGGTCACAAATTCTCTCAATTGTTATTTGCCAATGAAAAGATTTCTCCTTAACTTTTTTTTTTTTTTCCTGCATGGGCAGTCACTGGGAATCGAACCTGGGTCTCTGGCATGGCAGGTGTGGTAGTTAGACTCAGTTGTCAGCTTGGCCAGGTGAAGGCACCTAGTTCTGTTGTTGTGGATATGAGCCAATGGTACATGAACCTCATCTGTTGCTGATTTACATCTGCAGTCAGCTAGGAGGCATGCCTGCTGCAATGAATGATGTTTGACTTAATTGGCTGGTGCTTAAATGAGAGAGCGCAACGTAGTACAGCCCAAACAGTTCAGCATTCCTCATCTCAGCACTCACAGCTCAGTCCAGGCCTTTGGAGATGCAGAAAGGAATCACCCCAGGGAAAGTTGATTGAAACCCAAAGGCCTGGAGAGAAGGCCAGCAGAGACCATCCTGTGCCTTCCCAAGTAAGAAAGAAGCTCAGTGGAAACTTAACTGCCTTTCCTCTGAAGAACTAACAAAATGAATCCCCTTTTATTAAATGCCAATCTGTTTCTGGTGTGTTGCATTCCAGCAGCTAGCAAACTAGAACAACATGTATAAATCATGCCTGTTAATTACGCTCACAATATCATGCTACCATTACCACCACCCATTACCAAAACTTTTCAATTTTGATAGAAATTCTGTAACATTTAAGCATTAATTCCCTAATTTCTGACTCCACCCTGTCTCCTGGAAACCTATATTCTAGATTCTTACTCCATGAGTTTGCTTATTCTAATTATTTCATATCAGTGAGATCATACAATATTTGTCCTTTTGCATCTGGTTTATTTCTCTTAACATGATGTGTTCAAGGTTCATCCATGTTGTTGCATAAATCAGAGCTTCATCCATTTCAGTGCTGAATACTATTCCATGGTACATATATGCCACATTTTGTTTACCCTTTCATTGGTTGATGGACACTTGGGTTGCTTCCATTTTATGCAACCTGCTATGAATATCAGTGTACATATATCTGTGTTCCTGCTTTCAATTCTTTTGGGAATATACCTAGTAGTACCATATTGCTGAGCCATATAGTAATTCAATAATTGTAATTGTGGAGTCTATTTCTCTATTTAGGTCTTGTCAGTTTTTGTTTGATTATTGTGTTTATATACATTGCCAATTTTATGTCTTCTTGTTCAGTCGATCCTGTTATCATTATAAAACTCCTATCTTTATCACTGGTGACACCCCTTGTCCGGAAATCTATTTTATCTAATATAAGTATAACCATTCCAGAGTTCTTATACTTAAGTTTTTCATGGTTTACCTTTTCATCCATTTACTTTTCCATTCTTTTTTCAGGGGGTGTACAGTTCTGGAATTGAACCCAGTTTCCCACATGAAAGGTAACATTCTACATATTAATGATAGTTATTTTAAATTCCTTGTCTGATAATTCCAAAATCTCTGCCATATCTGAGCCTGGTTCTGATGCTTGCTCTATCTCTTCAGACTGTGGTTTTTTGCTTTTTAGCATGCCTTGTAATTTTTGTTGCAAGCCAAAATTGATGTATGAGGTAAAAGATAAACAGGACGTTAGTGTGAAGCTGTTTGTTTGTTTTCTGGCTAGGAGTTAGGTTGTGTTTACTGTTGACTGTAGCTGTAAACATCAAAGGCTAAAAGTTACTCTGGTGTTTGTTTGTTTGTTTGCCCTGGTTTTCTTCCCCTTTCCTTTGGGTTTCCCTAGACATTATTTTGTTAAATAATGTTGAGCCTTGCAGTTCTTTCAGTTGTATTCTGTTATCCCACAAGAGCTCTGCTGATGTGATAGAAAGATGTGGGGAAAGAGGAATATACTATAATCCTGTTGGAGTCCAAACAGGTCTCTTTAGTGAGACCAAAGTTTCACTAAAGGTCTGAGTCTTTAGTGAACCTTTGCCCCTAGGCTCTCACCTTCACAAGTGTTTCTCAGCTTTTTTTTTTTTTTTTCTCTCCTTATATGTGAGACAAGAAGCCTAGATGAGGGGTAGAGTTGGGTATTTCCCATCCTCCAAATTGGTTAGGCACTAATAAAACCCTCCTTGGTAAACTAGTTTCCCTTGAGGACAGGCTCTTGTTAGGGAGAACAGAATGTTCTGGGCATATTTCAAAATGGTCATTTTCCCTCCTCCTGCTGAAAACACAAGGGCATTTTCCTCCAATTTAAGAAAGTGGGAAGCTTGTGGTGTTTTTGAAGGTAAAGCACACGAACATGTAGGCACACCCGTAGTGGGTCCCCAGGAGTTTTTAACTCTCAAGCTAGTCCTCACTGAGCCTCCAGCAATTCTTCACCTGGAGTTTGTGTTGCTATGGATACTGACTCCAGCAGAGGACTCCGCTCCTGGACTTCTTCTCAAGTGAGCTGTGATTCTCTTTACCTGCCTCTGTTCAGTTTTCAGGCCAGCGACTTGCCCTGTGACCTCAATCCAATGACTGATCTAGTAAGAGTTGTGTTTAATTTGTTCAACTTTTTCCTCAGTGTTAGAATGGGAGTGGCACTTCAAAGTTCTTTACTTACTGGGGGTCTTAGTTTCCTATGGCTGCTGTAAAAAAAATTACCCAAAACTGGGTGGCTTCTCTCACAGTTCTGAAGGCTGCAAGTCCAAAATCAAGGCACTGACAGATCTACATCCACCCCTCTCTCTCCCTGCGAAGGTTCTGTGGGAGACTCCCTCCTTTTCTCTTTCAGCTTCTGGAGGGTCCTGGAGTCCCTTGGCCTGTGGCAGCATATCTCCAATATCTTTTGCTGTCTTCATATGGTCTTCTTTCCAATGTTTCGATGTCTTTTTTTTTCTCTTATAAGGACAGTCTCATTGGATTTAAGGCCCACTCTAATTTTGCATGACCCATTCTAATTTAATTACATCTGCAAAGACTTTATTTCAAAATAAGGTCACATTCTGAGGTTCCAGTTGGACATGGATTTTGGGGGGAGTGCTATTCAATTCATTACATTTGATTTCAGAATTTTATCTAACGCAGTGGCCAGTATCAGGCACAAACCAACTAGCCAATTCCAGAGATAGTTTGTACTGCCCATTGTTGGATCCAATAACTTGCATATATGCCTGTTGCAAAAAAAAAAAAAAAAAAGACAAAACAGCCTTGGAGGGGAGTTTTGCTCATTTGTTTTGTGTTGCAAAGCCCTGTCCATTTTGCTGATGCAGTATCAATTACTTAAGAAGGTCTGCTAGGAAATCTGACTTACCTGGAAACCTATTTTCAATTTATTTCTATAAACATTGATCACCCTTTCTACCTTGTTACCCTGAGTCATTCACTATTTTCCTAAGGACATCATTGTATCAGTTGGCTATGGCTCTGTTTTGAATTTAGGCAGACCTGTGCTTACCTCCTGGCTCTTAAACTTGGTGACCCTGGATAAGTCACTCAACCCCTCTAAACTTTGGTGTCCTCCTCTTTACAGTTAGGATAATAATGATACCTACACAATATGATTGTTGTGAGAATTAAAACATGCAAATAAAGGGCTTTTTTAAAGTATCATTAAATAGTAAATTTTTCATAAATGTTAACTATCGTTGTTATACTAAGTCACAAGTTCAGTATATACCACTCAGAATTTGCACATGCCATATTCTCTGAGCACAGAAATATGCAAAAATTTAAATAAATAAATCATGAATTATTTTAATAACAAATGTAAAAACAGAAATAAAAACTGTAGTTACAGACTATTTAGTAAATAAAGAAATCATGACATCAAATCTCACAGATGAGGCTTATGATAGTCAGGTTCAGGGGTCAACTTGGCCAAGTGGTGATGCCCTGTTGTTCTGTTTCTGTGGACTTAAATCATCAGTATGTGAAATTCATCTATGGCTAATTACAGTTGCAGCGGGCTGAGGGGAGTGCCTTCCACAATGAGTGAGGTTTCATTTAATTAGCTGGAAGCTTAAGAGAGCTCAGCAGCTCAGCATTCCTCATCTCAGCACTTGGCAGCTCAGCCCAGATGTTTGGAGATGCACAGAGGAACCACCCCAGGGAAAGCCGTTGGAACCCAGAAGCCAGGAGAGAAGGCCAGCAGGTGTCACTGCGTGCCTTCCCATGTAACAGCGAATCCCAAGTGAAAGCTAGCTGCCTTTACTTGCATATCCTGTGGCATTTGCAATTTTTTTTTCTATTTCCTTTGGTTTTCATCAATATAAAAATACATTTGATCTGAAATTATCAAAATATTTTTATTGTGGCTTTTAAAAAATAAGAAAATAAATGATATTCATGGATTCTATCTCCTCCTTCCATGTTATTTGGTCGCCCTGGCCATATAAGAAGGGCAGTGAGAGGATGGGTGGATGGAGAGAGGACAGAGCTTGGAAGGTAAGAGGTGTTTCCATCTAGGAAGTATCTGCTCTTTGGTGACTGGGAATCTGGTCTCTCCTTAAGGCTTGGAGTCTTGAACTACTGGACCATCTTGGTGTAGCAAGAATGGACAGTATAAGATAGAGCTAGGGACCTGGATTCAAGACCCAACTCTTAAGTTTACTAAATGTGTGATTTTAGGCATGCTTAAAACCTCTCTGGGCCTTTACTTCCTTGTCAGTAAAATGGGGAACATGATACTATTTACCTCTCAGGGTTTGAGGGGGGATTAAGTGAGAAGTGTTTTGAAAACTGCCAAATGCCATGTAAATGTTAGCCATTATCATGCAAACAATAAAACTGATCAGTGTTCTAAGTTTATTATAATTAAATCAATATAAACCCACTATATTATGGCCCTGACAGCACTGGGGGGACCTCTCTGCCCTGTGGCCCCAGTACAAGTCTTGTGTTTTCTCAACTCAGGGGTCTCTTGGAGCTCTTTGAAGTGGTGATGTTTGGGTATGTCATGATGTAAACACATAATTTTATCCACCCAGGCCTAGGAGTCTGGGCTACAAACTTAACTATGTTCTTCCTACATCTGAGTGTGTATATATTCATTGGCATTTTTTATAAAGAACCCTTCTCAAAACCTGCGGCATTGCACTTCACCTGCCCTCTCATCCCTCCACCATTTCCACCTTAGCGCACACACACACGCATGCAGGCACACATACTCACATATGCACACACACGTGCATGCACAATATGCATACACGTGCTCACACACATGCAGATGTGCACACACACACACCCTGACACTTAGGGCTCGAGTTCTCTCCACATGAGACAAGAGTGGTTGAACAAGGACTAACAATTTCTCATTTCCAGAGGAGAACCATTGATGAGAAACAGAGTCTCCAGCACTTCAAATATGGTAAGGTTTACATGGAACAATTCTCCTAGAGGCAGTCTCGCCTGTAGCTGTATTTGAGTGGTTGGTGAGGATACAACCTTCTGCCCACCTCTGCTCAAGTGTTTGGGGCAGGTTTTCTTGTCTGTCCTAGTCTGCCCTTGTGAATGCTTTGGTAATGTGCCACCCATGACTCCCCTTACCCACAAATCAGAAACATATGTTGTGGTGTCTTTTTTTTTTTTCACTTAAAATCATGAATATGGACAATTCCTAAAGATGGGAAATCGTTTTAATATTTGTATATCTCTGATCCTTAGCAGTTCTTCTCTACACACATACTAATAAATTAAATGCAGTTAGCTGAACTATACCTTTATGTGGCTACTGTATTCTTTTCAGACATGGCAAAAGTAAATTTTTTTAAAGGATCTTTATATAGATAAGAAGTCCGTTGGCATATTCTAAGACAAACCCCACAAGTAGAACAAAATTACATTGCAATTACTTGTTTTGTAAGATCTTGTGTTCAGAAATCCCTGTTTATTTCAGCTTTCACATACTGTATAATGATACACATTTAGATACCATAATTAAAACCATACACATTTAGAGACCATAATTATAGCAATGTTGCTTTCACTCGTTTATTTGCTATCCAGTTGAAAACTGGAGCTAAGTGGAGTCAGAGCCTACCAGTTCGTTCTACAAATATAGCCCAGTTAGAAATGAAACCACAGAAACAATAATGATCTCTAAAAGAAATTAAATTGCTGTAATTTCCATCCCTGGACAACTTGATGCCCACTAAGGCTGAAAGCAGATAAAAGGAAGAGTTTTCATTGCCATTCAAGGAAGTAAGGTGAATTATGTGCTTTGATTTCTTTTAAGGTACGACTCTGGTTACAATGCAAGATGGATGGACGTCAGTTTGGCTACCTTCACACATTTCACACTCTTTGTAAAAATATTTTAGGTTCAGAGAAACTCAGATTGTACCTCATCCTAAACTCTTTTTCTTTGCCTTTTTTAAATGACCAGTGTAAACACTTACATCAGATTCATTTACACTTATTCTCATCAAACTTTTCACATCTTGACTCCGGATCGACTAAAATAAAACTGAACCACTCTTGTTTGTAAAAGACACTTGGATTCCACATTCTTTCTGCAGATTCTACCAGATGTCTTCTCCTTAGAAGTATAAAGCCATGTTTTGTCAAATGTAATTGAATTTAAATACACTGGATTTTAATTCTAGCTGAAATTCATTGTCCCGCCTGAGCTCTGGGGAATTGATGGACCTAAACCTTTCCATCCTGTGTGGTTCTATGGCTCCGTAGTAATTCTACATAATAATTCAAGCCCAGTCTACTCAAAACTCATCTTCCATTCCATATCCATTTTTCTCTTTTAGTTTCCTTTTCTCAGAAAACGACACTTCCTTTCTCACATTGCCGCACCCAAAATCTGAGAGTCGTCCCTGACTTCCTTTTCACTCATCTCCTTTCTGCCTCACCAACTCCTGTTTTCCCACCAACTATTTTTTTAATATTTCTCACTGCAATAATTATTGTAGCCCGTCTAGCCATTATTTTGTGTTTATATTTGTGTAATAGCCTCCTAAAACTAATATATCTGTCCTGAGCCTTACCCCTCCTCAATCCATTGTTCACCTATGGTCAGAGAGATATTTTTAAAAGTCAGATTTGATCATTGGAATCCCCTGCTTAAAACTTTTCAAAGCTCTCCCCTTGCCTTTAGAATAGTGTTCAAATTTTTTAGCAGATTTTACTTGGCACTTCTTAATATGTGTCTACCTTCTCCTTGAGTCTTCTTCCTTTATAACCAGTCCCAGCTCTACATTGCACAAAAGTCATAGAATGTCACTCAGTTCCTCAGAAGTGTGCCGGTATATCTTTTCTCAGGGCTTCATATTAGGTGCTGCTATACTTAGACCAAACCCACATCCCTTCCCATAGTCTCTGGAAAAGCCCTTCTTATTCTTTTGTGCTTGATTTTAGTGTTAATTTCCTCTAGGACATCTTCTTAGACTAAGTTAATTATTCCTATACTGTACTAGCTAACACAGCACCCATGTCTACCTGCTTGGTTTAATTGTTTGTCCCCTGGGTTAGCCCTTTAGTGCTGCGAGGACACTGACTGAGGCTTTTTCACCTAGTTTTGAATCCACCTAGGAGGTGATGGCTACTATTTGTTTAATGAATATGAAGTGATTGAACGCTAACTATGATTTTAAATATGTTAGCATCTCAGCTTCATAGGAAACAGAGATTTAAGACTTGGTCTTGTTTAGCATAATAACAGCTATGATTTATTGCACATTTTATCATATACCAGGCACTGTTCTAAAAACAGTTCTCTGTTACATGACATTTGCATCCAAAAAATGAGCATTCTATTCAGAATTGTGCAATAAAAGTGACTTGTGGGGGGAAAAATGAGCTTGAAAGTACAGTAAAAACTTTGGTAGTGACACATTTTTAAAAAGAAAGGAACCTAATGAAACCAGTAGCACAGTTTTCGTGATGGTAAAGAAACACATAATGTTACAATAACTGTGGCACTTTATCTTAAAACAACAACAACCAAAAAGCCTGAAGTTTGCTGGTGGAAGTGGGTGTTGGCAGGGTTACAGCTTGTGAGACATTGTGAAGCGGTGGGAGGGGGATTATCTGAAATGGGACTGCAAGTTAAAACACCAGATGTGGATGTGTGTGACTCAGAACACATGGGGTGAACTGAGGTAGCTGGTAGTTATTCAAGGGGTATGTGTGTGTAAATATGTTGCATGCATGTTCTGTTTATTCTTGCCTGGTCCAGCTGAGTGCAATTTTCTGCATACATCTTGTGTTTCTCATGGATGAAATCATGCATAAGCAAATGCAAAATTTAATGCTCAAAATGTTCCCTGATACAGCAATCTCATTAGGCCAAATTCCAATTTCCAAACCAACTGTGACAGAACAAGTGACAAGTGAAATGTTTTAATTTATATCCTGATACAAAGCTAAAAGGTAGGTACTATCATTATCCCCATTTTACAGATGGGAAACTGAGGCATAGTAAGTTGAAATAACTTGCTCAAGATACACAGTTAATAATTTACAGAGTCCAGAGTAGAGCACTCTTCTACATAGCCCTTGCTCATAAATGCTCTATGACTATATCTTCTGATATTCTTTATTAGAACCCACATTTCATTTGTACTGGACAGTACTTTACATGAGTCAAGCACATTCTGATTTCTTGACAACTCACAACTAAATGAAGAACGAAGAATTCACCAAATCATTTGCATCTTTAATTATCTGGCAGTATGAGAGTTTGTGGCCCTGAACACTCACTATGTCATGGAATATGGGGGAGAGAACGTGGGTTTTATGTCAGACAGATATCACATCCTGGTTCTTTGTCAAGTAATCTTTGTGGCCAGAGCAAGTCAACTTTAATAAGTCTGTTTCCTTATGTGTAAAATGGGAGTGTTAAATAGTGGTGTAAAATGTGTTAACATGTAATAAAAGAGATATCTAGGTAAGAAAGCTAATGAGCTTTCTCCAGCCCTCTTCAACACCTTGTCAATGGCTGGAATTCTACTTTTAATAATTTATTTTCCGGTTAACAATTGCTTTCTTCATGAAATAAGGGCAGTACACTGAATTCCTAGTTATTTCCTTCATATAAAGCTTTCAAATTGCTTCCTTCCAAGAGAGGAAACTGCCCATATAGGAAGAATCCAACAAAAGAGTAGAGTGACACACAGAATTTTCTTCACTACTCTTCTGAGGGCTGGTTGTGTTTGTATTATCATATGGTACCCAATCATATGGCCTTGGCATTTGATGCTATGGTAATATAGAAACTTTTAGTTCACACAGAAGCCAAGGAATACTGGAGTTGGAGATACAATGCCAAGAAAACTAGCTTCCATATTATAGTATTCATAACTTTTCCAACACAGTTATACACCGAGTACCTCGTTTTCTTTCTGACAAGTCTTGTGAATGTAACAGATGAGGAACCTGAAGCACAGATTTTAGCTAGTGGCAGTGGCAGAACTAGACATTAGATTTCCTATGTCTAATTCCTATAGCAATTTCAATTAATCCGCAGTTTTTTCATAAAAGAATTATCTATTATTAAATCATTCACTGGTCCAAAATCTTTGCAATTATCTAAAATGGAAAAGAATTATAAGAAAGATAGGGATGCAAAGATGAGTAACACACGGCAAAGGCCTTTGGCAAGACCAGTTCTGTAACGCACTAAAGGAAAGGTCACCTTCCTCCCCAGATCAGTGGAGAGGGGAGAGGCATGGACAGGACAAGCAGAATGTGCTGGGTTAGTCGTGTTCCTGCACAGAACTTGACATTTCGGGAAAACTGAAAAGCAAGACAATAACCCAGGTCAGGAGAGGTCAGTTCCTGGGAAGGTTATCACCGCATGGAGTCAGGTCTCAGGAGGACCACTGGGTTGGGGGTGGCGAGTACAACCTGAGTCACAGAGGTATGGCAGAAGAGAGTGTATCAGAGCTTGGACAAAGGAACAAGAAGAAAAGCAGAGTTACTGGATGTTGATTTCCGTAGCACACTGTACCTCAGGGATGGCTAATTGGCCCTGATTAAGTATTAAACTGATTATCTAACTCAAAGCTTCTCAACCTTCACTGCTTGTTAAAAATCACCTAGGGAACTTTAAAAAGCAAAACATATTGTTCAGTCTCTACTTCCCAGAGATACTCATTTAACTAGTGTCAGCTAGACGTTGTTTTTCGTGTGGTTGCTTTATTCTGTTTTTGTTTAAATTTTTACAGTGTTTTAAAAATGTATATCCTAGGGTGACGATACTCGGAGCAACAGTTGAACCTGAAGGTTGGAAACACGTGGCCACAGATATGGGTAGAAGAGTGATGTGGGGGTAAGACAGACCCTCAGCACTTTCACAAGCCTCTGGACCAGCTCACCATGAGTTCTCTACTGGCCACAAAAGCCAATGGACCTATGATCAATAAGATTGCATGAGTAGAGAGGTAGTCAGAGGGCTGCCACATGAAAGTGGATTTGAAAGTATTTTTATGATCCCTTCAACCCAGATTTTATATTACAAATTGACTTAAATACTGTGCCCAAAGATTTATTCTCTGTGAACTCTAAAATGTTCTTTTCTAAGGACAAGAAAATCATCATCCGAAAATATATTAAGTAGATGCAAAGGTGTCAGATGTTTGGAAGGAGTTTAAGAATTATGACAGGAGTGGCTTCTGGTGATGGGTATAAAATACAAAAAGGATCAGAACGGAAATATTTTCTATGATGGTTAAAACGAAGAGTAAGAGTCAGGTTAAGCTCATGACCTGAGGTTAACAGAGTAACTGCCAGAGAATGTACTGTAAATTAATTAAAGCTTTCTATTTAACAAAATCAAGTGGGCAAAAAAAGAGTGTTTTACAACATGCATTTCATTTAATGCTAATTTCTTACAATTTTGTGAGAAATAAATGCTAGGTGAAATAAAATTGACAGATTTCTCTACTGTTTGAGTCTTTTCAGTCTGTATTATGAACATGATGAATCTCTAAGAAAGGGATGACAACAAACTGTGTTTCCAAAATTTATCTTGCTCTCTTTCTGTGTAGATTTGTGCTTCAAAAAACATGCTTTTAGAAATCTCAGCAAAGAGGATTGGGGCGGGGGTGGGTGGGGATATGAGACTTAATTAAATCCTTCTCTCTCAAAACTGCTCCCACCCAGTCAGTCCAGATGCTGGATTACACCCTATGCCTTATGTGCATTCTGCTCCTACTGACACGTGGACTTAAGCTTTTCATTTACTCTCTTATCAGAAAATTACTTTATGCTGTAATATAAATGAGTAAGTTATCTTCCAAAGGCAAAGAACCAACCTCTCTGCTGCTGATGAAAATAACCCAAAACATCATTCTACAATTGTGAGTTCCTGCTTGGTTAGATTCAGGCATATTTGGGTTCACTGTGGCTGTCTGGTGGGTGATTGTTGAGCTGTTACTTTTCTATAAAGTATGATACTTCCCATCTCTACTACAGTCTCTCTGCCTTTGGACAGGTGGTATGTAATTTAAAAATCACTCTGAATAGTAAAATGAAAATATGAGTTTTCTACAAAGATGAAAGGCAAACTGGGTAAATGGAAAAGCCTAGCTTGTTAGCCAGAATCTCAGCGATGCTTTCAGCTTCAAATAGAATGAACACTTTTTCACAGCAAGATATTCTTCTCTCTTCCATTTTAGTAATATGAACTTGAATTTTAAATTATCATGAAAAAAAAAAAAAACACCTACCTGTAGATGGATCCCTGGGTTCAGGCTGTATTAATTCTGCAGAAGCTGTGGTTCAGCAAGGCCCAACCACATACAGGTACAGACAGGCAAACCTCGTTTTATTGCACTTCCCTTTACTATGCTTTTCAGATACTGTGTCTTTAAAAATTGAAGGTTTGTGACAATCTGTGTCAAACAAGTCAATCAGCATCATATTTTCAATAGAATGTGCTCATGTCATGTTTCTGTGTCACATTTTGGTAATTCTTGCAATACCCCTGGTATTGCTGTGGTACTGTTGATGTGTTCCTTTAAATATAGACCATAGCATGCAATAGTAGTTTTCCCACTGTACCTCCTTATTATTGACTCTATATACAAGATTCTTACCTTTGAAGTAGTTCATGCAAGAACTTATTTGTATTTGTAGTGTTAATCAATGGAATACATGGCTCTACACAACCCCTTTCAGTCATGTTCACCTTCAATATGGCAATATTACTTATAAATCCAATAATGAACTGCCTTCACTTCTATCCATTCCCTTACATTTAAATTCAACCTCATTAGCTAACTGTTCACCCATCGCTAGCATCTGTGTATCTCTAGGTTCCCTATATTCTATATTATAAACTGAGGTCATAATAGCGAGATCTTACAGTATCTATCCCTTTGTGACTGGCTTATTTCACTCAACATTATGGCCTCACAGTTCATGCATGATGTCATATGCTTCAGGAACTCATTCCATTTTACTGCTGCATAGTATTCCATCATAGGCATATACCATATTTTGTTTATCCACTCATCAGTTGATTCTTGGATTCTTGACACTTGGATTCTTGACACTTGGATTCTTTCTATCTTTTGGTAATTGTGAATAATGCTGCTATTAACACCAGTGTGTGACACTGCTTTCAGCTTTTCTGGATATATATCAAGTAGTGGTATTTGCGGGTCAAAGGACAACTTAATATTTCATTTTCTAAGGAACCACCAAACTGTCTTCCATAGAGGCTGTACCATCACACATTGCCATAAGCACTGCATAAGTGTTCCAATTTCTCCATATCCTCTCCAACATTTGTAGTTTCCTGTTTAATAGCAGCCATTCTTACAGGTGTTGAGGTGGTATCTCATTGTAGTCTTGATCTGCATTTTCCTTATAAACTAATGAAAATGAGCATCTCTCCATGTGTTTTTTAACCATCTGTATTTGCTCCTTGAAAAAATGTCTACTCATATCTTTATCCCATTTTATAATTGGGTTGTTTGTTCTTTTGTTGTTGAGTTGTGTGATTTCTTTATATAGGTTATCAAACCTTTATCTGATATGTGATTTCCAAATATTTTCTCTCACTGAGTTGGCTGCCTCTTTACCTTCTTGACAAAGTCCTTTGAGGCACAGAAGCATTTGATTTTGAGGCGTTCTCTTTTATCAATTTTTTTCATTGCTTGTGCTTTGGGTGTAAAATTTAGAAAGCTACCTCCTATTACTAGGTCTTGAAGATATTTCCCTATATTTCCTTTTAGGAGTTTAATGGTGCTGTCTCTTATACTTAGGTATTTGATCCACTTTGATTTAATTTTTATATAGCGTGCAAGGTAAGGGTCCTCTTTCATTCTTTTGGCTATTGATATCCAGTTTTCCCAAGCCCGTTTATTGAAAAGACTATTCTGTCCCAGTTCATTGGATTTGGGGACCATGTCAAAGATAAATTGACCAGAGATTCAGCAATCTATCTCCACCCTCTTGATTTGATTCTATTGGTCAATACTTCTATCTTTGCACCAGTACCACACTGTTTTGGCCACTGTGGCTTTGTAATGAGCTTTTAAATCAGCAAGTGTTAGTCCTCCCACTTCACTCTTTTTGGGTTTTTTTTTTTTTTTTTTTTTTTTTAGCTATTTGAGGTCTCTTTCCCTCCAAATGAATTTGATAACTAGCGTTTCTATGTCTTCAAAGTAGGTTGTTGGAATTTTGATTAGTACTGCATTGAATCTGTAAATCAATTTAGGAAGAATTGACATCTTAACGACATTTAACCTTCCTATCCATGAGCATAGAGTGGCATTCTACCAATTTAGATCTTCTTTGATTTCTTTTTGTAATGTTTTGTAATTTTCTGTGTACACGTCCTTTATATCCCTTTACAGCCCTTTAAATTTATTCTTAAATACATGATTCTTTTAATTGCTATTTTGAATGGATTTCTTTCCATAATTGTCTCCTCAGGTCATTGCTTGTGTATAGAAGCATTATTGATTTGTGCTCATTAGTCTTGTATCCCACCACTTTGCTGAATTTTTTAGTTCAAGAAGCTTTCATAGATTTCTAAGGATTTTTCAAGTATAGAATCATGTCATCTGCAAATAATGAGTTTTACTTCTTCCTCTCTGATTTGGATGCTTTTTGTTTCTTTTTCCTGCCTGATTGCTCTCCCTAGAACTTCAAGTACAATTTTGAATAATAATGGTGACAGAGGACATCCTTGTCTCATTCCTGATCTTAGGGGGGAGACTTTCAGTCTCTCACCACTGAGTACAATGCTTGCTATGGGTTTTTCATATATGCCCTCTATGATATTGAGGAAGGTCCTTCAATTCCTATGTTTTGAAGTGTTTTTATCAGAAAAGTGTGCTGAATTTTGTCAAATGCTTTCTTGCATCAGTTGAGATGATCATGTGATTTTTTTCCCCTTTCAATTTGTTAATGTACTGTTTTACATGGATTGATCATCTTGTGTTGAACTATCCTTGCATTCCTGGTATAAACCCCACTTGGTCATGGTGCATAATTGTTTTATAAAGTGTCGTTAGATTTGACTTGCTAGTATTTTGTCAAAAATTTTTGCATCTATATTCATTAGAGAGATAGGCCTGTAGTTTCCCTTTCCTGTAGTATCTTTACCTGGTCTTGGTATTAGAGTGATGTTAGCTTCATAAAATGAGTTAAGTAGTGTTCCTTTTTCCTCAATTTTTTTGAACAGCTTGAGTAGGATGGGTGTTAGTTCTTTCTGTAATGTCTGTTAATATTTCCCTGTGAAGTCATCTGGTCCTGGGCTTTTCTTTGTGGAAAGATTTTTGATGGCTTATTTAATCTCTTTACTTGTGATTTGTTTAGATATTCTATTTCTTCTCAAATCAGTGTAGCTTGTAAATGTGTTTCAAGAAATTTGTCCACTTCATCTAAGTTGTCTAATTTGTTGGCATATAGTTGCTCATAGTATCCTCTTATGATTTTTTTTTAATTTTTTCAGTGTCTGTGGTAATGACCCCCCTCTCAATTCTGATTGTGTTTATTTGTATACTCTCTCTTTTTTTTCATTTGTCAGCCTAGCTAGCTGTCCATCGATTTTACTGATTTTCTCAAAGAACCAATTTTTGGGTTGATTCTTTCTTTCTTTTTTTTTTTGTTCTCCAATTCATTTATTTCTGCCACAATCTTTGTTATTTCTCTTCTTTAATTTGCTGTGGAGTTAGTTTGCTGTTCTTTTTCTAGTTCTTCTAAGTGAACAGTTAATTCCTCGATTTTTGCTCTTTCTTCTTTGTTAATATAGACATTTAGGGTGATAAATTTCTCTCACCACTGCCTTTGCTGCACCCTGTAAGTTCTGATATTTTGTATTCTCATTTTAATTCATCTCCACATATTTACTCAATTTCTCTAGCAATTTCTTCTTTGACCCACTAATTGTTTAAGAGTGCATTATTTAATCTCCATATACTTGTGAAAATTCTGGTTCTTTGGTGTTTATTGATTTCCAGCTTCATTGTGTTGTGATCAGAGAAAGTGGTTTAAATAATTTCAATCTTTTTAATTTTATGAAGACCTGTTTTGTGCCCCAGCATATGATCTATCCTGGAGAAAGTTCCATGAACACTAGAATATATACCCTGGTGTTTTGGGGTGTAAGGACCTATATATGTCTGTTAGGTCTAATTCATTTATCAAATTGTTTAAGTTCTCTATTTCCTGGTTGATACTGTTTCGTTTTTCTATCTCTTGAGGAGAGTAGTGTATTGAAGTCTCCCGCTATTTTTGCTGAAACATCTATTGCTCCCTTCAGTTTTGCCAATGTTTGCCTCATATATTTTGGAGCTCCTTGATTGGGAGATAAACATTTATGATTGTTATTTATTGTGGTGAATTGTTCCTTTTATTAATATGTAGTGTTCTTCTTTGTCTCTTATGATATTTTACACTTAAAGTCTATCTTGTCTGATATTAGTATAGCTACTCCTGCTTTCTTAGGCTTACAGCTTGCATGGAACATCTTTTTTCCATCCTTTCACTTTCTATCTATTTGTATCCTTGGGTCTAAGTCTCTTATAAGCAGCATATAGATGGATCATATTTTTAAATCCATTCTGCCTATCTGTATCTTTTAATTGCTAGTATCCAAACTTATTTCTGTAAAGGCATTTCTTGAATCTACTGTCTTATCCATTGGTTTTTATTTGTCAGATCTATATATTCTTTTCCCTCTTTCTCTTTCTGTCTTTCAAGGTATCCTTACTGGTACTCTTCAATTCTGTGCCCCCCACCCACCCAGAACTTCTTCTCCTGTCTTCTTGTTTTTAGCCAACAGAACTCCCGTTAGTCTTTCTTGTTGAACTGGTCACTCATTGACAAATTCTTTCAGCCTTTGTTTGTCTGTGAAAATTTTAATCTCTCCCTCACTTTTCAAGGACAACTTGGCTGGTTAAAGAATTCTTGGCTGGAAGTCTCTCTCTTTCAGGATCTTAAGTACATCATACCACTGCCTCCTCATGTCATACTGCCTGTTCAGTAATCCAAACTCAGTCTTACATGTTTCTCTTATATGTTATAAGTCATTTTTCTCTTGCCCCTTTCAGAACTTTCTTCTGCTCTTCAACATTTGACAAACTGATTAGTATGTGTCTCGGAGTAGATCTATTTGGATTTATCCAATTTGGGGTTCATTGGACTTTTTATTTGCATATTTATGTACTTTATAAGGATTGGGAAAATTTCCCCCATTATCTCCTCAACTGCTCTTCCTAAACCTTTACTCTTCTCTTGTTCTTCTGGGACATTGATGATTCTCATAATTGTTTTCTTCATGTTGTCCATAATTTCCCTGAGATCAAATTCAAAATTTTTCTCTCTTTCACCATTTGTTCTTTTATGCATTCAAATTCAATTATCCTGTCTTCTAGTTTGCTTATTCTTTCTCCTGCCTCTTTACATCATTAGCCAACCCATTTAATTTATTCAGGAGAGTTGTATGAAAATCTTTGATTAGGTATTCCAAAGTCTGTGTCTTCTCTGGTGTTTAATTTGGTGATTTGGCTGTGTCATGTCTGTCTGTATCTTCATATACTTTAAATTTATTTACTGTTAAATTCAAGGCATTTGATTATCCTGATAGGGTTCTTTTGAAAGTTGATTTCTCTCAGTCATCTAAGGTTTTGCATTTGATTGGGTTTGTATTGAAGATCTTCTTTTGCATTTGATTTGTCAGTAATTCTCCCCCAAATCAAGGCCCAGACCTAATGCAGGGGATGCAACTCTACTTGAGAATCTGTTTGAAGCCTGTTCTCTGTATCCCCATTACTTATTTTTTTCATCCAAGACCTCCCTATACAATGTAGAAGATCCTCTCAGGTTGTTCACACCCTGAACTTCTGTCCCAGTCATTTTTCTGTCATTTATCTAATTGTTCCTTGGTGCAGGAGAGAACTCAGCCTATCCTATTCTGCCATCTTCCTGAAAGTCTCATGTCTTCTTATTTAAGAAAAACATTTCATAAGGGTGTAGCTGCCACAGATAATGATACCTCTGATGGATCTAAGACAAGTAAATTAAAGACCTTCGGGAAAGGATTCACCATTCTGAATGCCATGATAGACATTCTTGATTCATGGGAAAGGTCAAAATATCAACATTAACAGGGGTTTGGAAGAAACTGATTCCACCCTCAGGGATAAGTTTGAGAGGTTCAAGACTTCACTGGAGGAAGTAACTACATATGTGGTAGAAATAGCGTGAGAACTAGAATTAGAAGTGGAGCTGAAGATGTGGCTGAATTGCTGTACTCTCATAATGAAATTTGAACAGATGAGAAGCTGCTTTTTGTAGATGAAAAACCAAAATAGATTTTTGAGATGGAATCTACTTCTGTTGAAGATACTGTGAACATTGGTGAAATGACAACAAAAGATTTAGACTACTATATAAACTTAGTTGTTAAAGCAGCAGCAGGATATGAGAAGATTGACTCCAATTTTGAAAGATGTTCTATTATGTGTAAAATGCTTTCAAACAGCATCATATGCTACAAAGAAATCTTTCATGGAAGGACGAGTCAATTGATGTAGCAAACTTCATTGTTGTCTTATTTTAAGAAATTGCCACAGCTATATCAACCTTCAGCAGCCACCAGCCTGGTCTTTCAACTGCCATCAACATGGATGCAAAACCCTCTAATAGCAAAAAGATGATGGTTGGATTTTTTAGCAATAAAATATTTTTATATTAAGGTATGTACATTGGTTTTTTAGACATAATGCTAATGCACACTTAATATACTATAGTATAGTGTAAACATTACTTTTATATTTACTGGGAAACAAAAAAAAAATCTGTATGACTCGCCTTATTGCAATATTCATTTTATTGTGGTGGTCTTGAACCAAACAAACCTGCAATCTCTCCAAGATTTGTCTATACAGACCTCAGGGTAAGAAAACTTTCTTTTCTTCTTTGCAATCATATGACTGCTGGATTGACCAAAAACTATCAAAGAAAAGAAAGCTTCTCATTTCTTTACAGTGGAAAGGAAATTTTAGAGTAGAAAGTAACCATTTAACTATTACTTCTCATTAAAGTCCTAGAGGAGACTCCTGTGAGGAAGAGAGTACAGATTTCAGCCACCATTTAATTTACTCTTTCCTGTAGCTCTACAGGAAAAGTAGACCTCTCCAAGGCAAGGGAATAATTCCTGGCAGCCAAGCTGGAGGAAGAATTTTGAAAGCCCTCTTAATCAGCTGTAATGATCTGTCAAGATTGGTCCTGAGGTCACTAAAGAAGCTATAAAAATGCAATTAAATAAATATACAAAAAGAAACTAGTGAAATAGAAAACAGGAAGTCAGTAAAATTGACAAATACATCCAAGCACTCATTCTTTGAAGAAGCCAATAAACAGACAAAGAGTGAAGTTAATCAAGGTCTCTGATGAAATGTCATCTTCTCAGATAAGACTTCTCTACCTGCCCTAAAGTAATTCTGCCTGTTTTTTTCACTCTCTTATCTCTTTGCTTTGCTTTGTTTTCTTCATGGCACTAAAATTGCATTGCATATCTATTTGTTTGCTTTTAAATTGGCTGCCACACTGTAATGTGGTCTCCAAAATGCAAGGGTATTTTCCTGTTTCATTCACAAAGATACCTTCAGCACCTAGTAAAGTGAGTGGAATATAGTAGAAGTTCAATAAACATTGTTGGCCGGATGGATAATAAACAAGAACAAGAGAAAAAAGCATGCTCAACAGTAAATATGAGAAAAACATATAATTTGGAAAAACTGGATAAATATGTTAAAAACAATAACTTCATATGTAAATTACACTCTAGATCAATAAGTCCAAAATTAACTAAAGATGAAAATGTAAAAAAGTAAACCTAGAACAAATTATATGTGACCACATAATTTTGGATCTTGCATTATATAAAATAATAGAAATGACCTCAGAGCAAGCATCAAAGAAATGACTGGTCATCATGAATGCCTTAAAATAAAAAGAAAATAAACATTTAGAAACAAATACATTGGGATTAGCATTTACTCTAAACCAAGGATTAACATTCCAGATAAAGACCAGCATCTCTTTCAAAATAGGTAAAATTAAAACGCTTGTTAGCAAAAAAAAAAAAAAAATGTAAGTTTTTATTCACTGGTCAAATGAACAACTGATAGCAGCTAATATTCAGTCTCAGTGAAGAGGCAGAGAAAGAGAAACTCCAACACTGATGATTATATGATAAATTGATAGAGTCTAATATGGGAAATCAATTAATATGAGTTTTCTTGGTCCAGGAGTAGTCTTAGTCCACAGTTCCATTCTAGGTCCTTGCAGGGAAATTTACCCTGCAGTTATTTTCCAGCTGAAATGAACATTTTGAGTATCTACTCCCTCTCTTTTCCAATAAGATCATCAAGGGGCATGTCTTAATCAATGAAAAGAATTATATGATTGGATGGGAAGGTGAATGAAGACTAGAAAGGGAAGGTTTTGGTCCATTTCAAATTAGTCTTAATAAAGCACATGCTTCCCCAGATGAGCATAGAAAAAGTCAAAATTATTCTCTTCATCTCACACATTCTCACGAACATCCAAAGCATTGTATAACTAGAGAGAAGGTTATAACTTCTAATATCTGTTTTAAAATAAGACAAGTTGGAGGGAAAGATTTGATTCTTTCAATTCTATGTGGCTGTTATAGCCTCAGCCTGAAACCACTATTTCTTTCATTAATGAATACTGCCTACTTGAGCCAGCTGCCTATCATAGAAGCAACACTGCCAGGCTTCTTAGTTATAGTCATTCCTTCATTCCCTTACTGGAAATATATATATATTTTTTAATAAGAGGAAATACTGTATTTTTACAAATAATATGGGACTATGGATTTCAAGGCTGTTATCCAGTTTCCAATCCTCCATCCACATCCTTAATCTGTAGGGTACGAGTAACAAGGACCCTGAGAAGAGCCAATGTAAGGAAATTGGTGCAAGAAAATGTAATCATCCAGAAATAGTGATGATGCCTTGGACAATATGATCAAGGGTGACTCTGCGGGTTACCAATGCTTTCAACCCCTAGTAACTGTCCTTTTCCAGAAAAATGGAATCTGATGTCTATATTACTAAGCATCCTTCTTGAAGGCAAGGTACAAATTGGAATCAACCTGGGAGAGTGGTAGGAATGTGTGCCCTACAGACTATGTAAATGATCAATTTGGACTTGTACTCAGTTTTTACATGGGCCAAATGTACACCTTAGCCATATCATTGGCCACTTTTGGGTTCAATGCTCCTTATCAGTAAAATAAAAATAATAATACGTATATTGCTATAAGATTAGATATGAAGCTCACTAAATGCCCAGATGCCACTTTTTGAAGACACTTTTGTTAACACTAATGGACAAGGATTTGGGCCATATCATCACTCTGTGGGTCCCAGGCACAGGCTAACTTGGTTGATTTTCACTGTCTTCACCTGAATTTTCTTAGATGCTGGGCCCTGGGATTTATCCTTCTCAGAAGAGTGAGACAACACTGAGGGGCAGAATAGTAGCCATTCTAATGAGTCCTTGCCTAGATCCAAACTTTACCTGGACCACCCCTGGGTAGATAGTGTCTGTCCTTTCCCTGACTCTTCATCCAACTCACATGCACCTTGGACTCTGGTTCTCATGCTAATTCCTGCTCAAGTTTGGGAAGACCCATTGTGCTGGTTTGAAAGGATGTATGTCCCCTAGAAAAGCCATGCTTTAATCAAAATCTCATTTCATAAAAGTAGAATAATCCCTATCAATACTGTGAAACTGTAATCAGATCATCTCCCTGGATGATGTGACTTAGTCAACAGTGGTTGTTAAGCTGGATTAGGTGACGACATGTCTCCACCCATTTGGGTGGGTCTTGAGAAGTTTCTGGAGTCCTATAAAAGAGGAAACACTTTGGAGAATGGGAGATTCAGAGAGAGCAGAGCAGAACGACATAGCCACGAGAAGCAGAGTCCACCAGCCAGCGACCTTTGGAGATGAAGAAGGAAAATGCCTCTGGGGAGCTTCATGAAACCGGAAGCCAGGAGAGAAAGCTAGTAGATGATGCCATGTTCACCATATGTCCTTCCAGATGAGAGACAAGCCCTGACTCTGTTCACCAAGTGCCTTCTCACTTAAGAGAGAAACCCGGAACTTCATCAGCCTTCCTGAACCAAGGTATCTTTCCCTGGATGGATACCTTTGATTGGACATTTCTATAGACTTGAGCAACTTATTAATTTCCCCTTTTTAAAAGCCATTCCATTTCTGTTATATTGCATTTGGGCAGCTAGCAAACTAGAACACCCATTAACTAGGTTCTTCTGTCTAACATCCACCTTATTCTAGAAACTCTTCAAAGCTTTTTACAAGATATGGAAAATATAACAAGGTGACAAATGCTTGAAGAATCTGTAAAAGGAGATAAAAATGTAAGGTGGGTGCCATAAAGTTAAGAATGTAGCTAAGAAAAAAAAACTGACCTTCACTTATGTAAGCACGGGGCACATATTTAAGTCTAAGCTTTATAACAGTCAGTGTGGAAAGAGAAATCAGATTCTTTACACATTTTGCAGTTTCTACAAGATAGCAAAAGCCTATTGCTCAAGGTAAATTTATTTATTCTGAGAAAGGCCAGATGAGAATTCCTCCCAGGAACATTATAAAGAGAATACTATGAAAAATAAGGACAACTTAACTGCACACATCTGTCTGGAAGATTAATATAAGAAATCATATAAAATATATGAAAATGGTTGACAAAATTTCTGACATATTTCATCTCAATTTGTAAGTACACAACATTCACACATGTTCCTGAAAGCTTGGAAAACATGCATATTTCTTTCATATAAGAAGCCTATTTTGAGGAGTCAGAGTAAACGTTCCCCTATGAAAGAGAGGGAAAAAAATGTGAGAAACTTTAATAAAATGTATAATGTGGAGTTCCACCAAAGGTTAATTAGGAGAAGGAGCATAAGTGAATAACGAGTGTAAACATGTTACAAATATGATTGTTCAATTGAATATTTCATTGAAGGTAGATTGTGTACTGCAAAATGGCAAGAATGAATTCAAAGATAAGCTCAAGACTTTCTCTGAGGACTCTGAAGCAATGCAGAAAGAGAAGAACCAGGGACAAGATAAGATTCATAGATGGAAGATATAGAAGATTTATTGTTTGCATAATAAATAGTTCAGAAAGGTGAAATAGAGTAAACAGCAGAAAAGATACAAATTGTAAAAAAATAATCCCTGAATTAAAGTCAGATTTGAATTTTGGATGGATGAAGCTCATCAGTTTGGGACAAATTAATGCTAAGGAGCTATAATAGATAGCTCATGGTGTCACTTTTTAAATTTCATGAACTGGGGAAAACTTCCACAACTATTAAAGCCAAAGCCAAAACTAACCAATCCTCTGCCTGGCCCCCTATATTTCTCCCTTCAAAATGCTTCTCAGGTTTATCCCCTTTGGTATATCTAAATATCATGTGTCTCTTGTTGGGTGTCCTCAACTGCTTCACAGTAAAGATTTATAGTTTACTTCATAAAGATCTTTCGTATTTCATGCTAGCCTTATTCAATTTTTTTGTTATTGGTATGTCAGCAATATTCTCTTAGTCCTTTGTCCTTGCATTTAAATAATAGCTTGCTACATGGTCATTTCTTGACTCCCATTCCCCTCAATTTTGGTATATGTTATCGTTTCTTCTGTTGTGCTTCAGAGAAGACATTTGGTGTCAGTCTCTTTGCCTGACAGTCCTTTTATTATTTTTTTTTTGTAGGCTCTATGGGTTTCATTCTTTATCTACATGACTATCCCATTATTGCAGCACCATTTGTTGAATTTTTTTGTGGCTGCTGTTTTCATTGCTGCTGCTTTCAGGAAGTGCATGGGCCAGGAGTTGAACCCAGGTCTCCCACATGGCAGGCGAGAATTCTACCACTGTATTGTAGAGGAATGGGGAAAAATTATCACTGAAACAGAAGAGCTCTCTTAAAATTTCGTATGTGCTTATGTATGAGTGTGTGTGTATATGTGTAGAGATTTAGGGCTTATTAAAGGTGGCATTTTGAATCATCAAGATAAAGATAGACTATTCAATCATTTGTGAGGCTTTAATTTTCCAAAAAAGTGAAGTTATATTCTACATGAAAATCTTAATCTCATATTATATACAAAACTTCCAGATGACAAGTATAAAATATATTTTTTTAAAAAGAAGATAGGATAATATTTGTATAATTTCAATGGGAAATGGATCCCTAAAGAGAGATATAAAACCCAAAAGCCATTATGAAAGACATTGCCTTATATAGTATTTCTAAATGTCTATATTTAAAGCCACAGATTTGGAGAAAATATTTGCTAACTACATGTTCAACAAAAGGTTTGTATCCAGAATATGTAAAGAACACTCAAAACTCAACCATATAAAAGCAAACAATCCAATAAGAAAATGGCAATGACATGAACAAATAGTCACTGAAGAGAAAAAACAAATTGCAAATAAACACACAAAAAAAGATGTTCAACATCGTTAGCCATTAGAGGAATGCAAGTTAAGACCACAAGAAGACATTACCTCATACCTATCAGAATAACTAAAATAAAAAATAGTGATAACACTAAATGCTAGTGAGGATACAGAGAGACTTGATCACTCACTCACTGCTGATAAGAATATAAAATGGTATAAGCACTGTGGAAAACAGTGCCATTTCTTATAAAACTAAATACATACTTACCATATGACTCAACAATTGCATACCTGAGCATTTATCCCACAGAAAAGAAATCTTATGTTTATACAAAAACCTGTACAAGAATGCTTATAGCAACTTTATTTGCAATAGCAAAAACTGGAAGCAACCCATACATTCTCCACTGGATGGATAGTTAAACAAATTGCAGAATATCCGCTCAATGGATGAAAATATAATAATATACGTAGCATGCTATAATGAGTTATTACACCTAATTAGAGCGAACTTTTTCACATCAATAAGACAAAAAAATTAAAAATCAGTAAATATATAATCTAATATCCAGGAGAAGAAATTTATAGTCAGTACACATATAAAAGTATTTCTTTACTGGGACTAAGGTCAAAGCAAATTAAAATAACCAGTAATAAAATCTAGTGATTTTCAGGTTATGGATGTATAAATTGATAAAAGCATTTTCAAAGGGAAGCATCAATAAAATTTATTGATATCTACTCTTTCACTCAGCAATTTCATCTCCAGGAATCCATCCTACAGGAGTACTTACATATGTTCATTTAGATGTATGTACAGGAACAGTCACTGGAACATTGCTCATAAAAGAGCAAAATTAGAAACAATCCAAATGTCACTCAACAGAGCAGTGATTTAATGCAGTATAAGTAATCTCAGGGATACAAACAGTCTAGTTAAAAGGATGACATAGACCATCATTTTTGTTTGATAGGCAAACCTTTCCTGTGGCCTCAGAGAAAAGCACAAGGCCCAGGTCTGCTGGGTCAGAGAACTCCTTTTCCTCTCCCATAGTGATTGATTAAGGAATAAACAGTGCATGCCCCTAATGTGGATAATCAGAACCTTCCAAAAACCCTCCTGTAAGAATTATCTTGGGGTGGGGTGAAGGGTGAGTTGGGGAGGGGCAGAGAGAGAATAGCAAGGATTTTTTCTTTCAGGTAGCTAAAGTGAAAAGATGAGTGCCTTTTGGTTGATTCTGCCCAGCACTTCAGAGAGTGCCTGCCTGACAGATGTGGAGGGATCGAGAGAAGTATGGAAGGGAGGAGGGCAGTGGAAGGGAGATAGAGAGAGCCAGGGAGCCTAAGGCTCTGGATGCCTAAAGTCCCATTTGCTTCTGACAACCTAGCAAGTTAATAATTTTTTTATGATTGTTATTACATTACTATTATTATTAAACCACTTAGAATTGGGTTTCTGTGTCTTAAAACTGAAAGAGTCCTGCTATATACAGTTATAATAAATTTCAAAATGTAGAAATTTTACAGAGCATGGCCTCTTGATCAAAATTCAATATAAGCAGCTGGTGATAATAAATAGTTTAGAAAGAAAAAAAGAAACCTCTACTTCAATATTAAAATTTATCATCAAAAATATTTTCAGACCAAAAGGAAATCAAATTAGTAATTGCAGTCTTTTCAAATATCTAAAATTTAAAGTGCAAAACTAAATGTTGCTAAACATATAGGTTTTAAACAAAGAGGACATTCTTGACTTCCACAAATTTCATTATTAAACTGAGAAGAATGAAGGTAGATAAACATTTAACTCCAGAAACTAGAAAAAGAATGACAAAATAAGTATATAAGGATGGGCTAAACCTAAGCAGGGGGAAGAAATTAACATTGGAGATTGCAGGCATAGCGAATTCTAAATCACAATAACAAAAGAAAATGATAATTAAACTCAGGGTTTTATTAGCAGATATCAGTAAAATGAGTGAATCATCTAGCAAGGCTAATTTAGGAGTAAAAAAGACAATAAACATGGTAAAGGAATAAGAATGAGAAATGTTTACCCTTGATATTAATTTAATTATAAAACAATAGTAAGCATAAAATAACTCAAAGCTAATACTCTGAAAAAATAAATTATAAAAATTGAGCACAGAAAAAAGAAAGCCTCATAAATAAATAATTGTGGGAGAATTAAAAGGTATTCAACAACTATTCTGAAGAAGTCCAGGATCTTGTGGCTTTTTCATTTTTAGATTACTTAAATTGATTCAGAGCTTGGAAAAGATGGAAATTTTCCTAGTTTGTTTATGAGGTAAATATAATCCTCATAGCAAAACCTGACAAAGATAGTCCAAAAAAGAAATCTTCAGGCTAATTGCACTTATAAAGAGAGAAAAATTCTAAAGCCATTATAGGGCAATTGAAACTAGCAATATATTAAAAGTACCACTGCAAAAAGAGTAGAGCCCATTATAGGAATATGAAGTTATTAGTAGATTTTTATGTTTTTCAGCAAGTCTAAGATGCTGTTGTAGGTTAACTACACCATTATTTTATGTATCACTAAGAAAAAAATGTTTCCAGTTCAACTAGGGTACATGCTTTCTTAACACTCTTTATGAAACACATACTAACTTCCAAAGTGTTACAATGCAAATAAAAACCAAAAAACATGTAACATGTTAAGACTGATGAAAACTATAAAATAATTTAAAATGTTGGTCAAAGGGAAAATACGTGTTCTCAACTGGGTGTGAAAAGCATTGAATAAAATTCAATATTCATTCTCATTTTAAAAGACTTCTTAGTAAACTAGAATATCCTTCTTGTATAATGAAGAACATTTATTTCAAATCAATAGTGAATATACTATTAGTGTTGAGTAACAGAATTAAGTCTAATGAAAGTTAGGGATAGGGCAATACAGCCACTGCAATGTTTAATGTTATGCTTAAATATCTATTTCATGCAATTCAGCAAAAGTAAGAATTTAGACAAAATATCACTATTTCTAGATTACATGATTATCTATCTGAAAAAGCTATGGAAAACAACTGTGTATCTGTTGGAGCTAGCAAGCCACTTATAAGACAAAGATCTCGCTTACCAACACTAATGAGTTAGAAAATATAAAGAATAATTTGCAATAGATACATGAAACATAAAATACCTGGAATAGGGTGGCTCAGCAGGGAGAGTTTTCGCCTGCCATGCTGAAGATTGGGTTCGTTTCCCAGTGCCTGCCCTTGTAATAAATAGATAGTTAGATTAATTAATTAATTAATTAATTAAAATTTAAAAATAAATCAATAAATAAAATACCTAGAATAAACTCAAATAGCATGTTGAAAACTAAAACCTTTAGAGGACATAAATGAAAAGTTGAATAAATGGCAAGTCATTATATTCTTTAACAGAAAATATTTTAAAGATATAAAATCCCCCCACATTAATAATTTAATGGAATTCTATTTTTTAAAATCTCAACTGTATTTTTGTAACTTAGAAAAGTAGTGTTAAAATTTATTTTCTCAGAAAAAAACATCCTGGCAAAAGATAGCCAAGAATTTTTTTATTTGATTAATATGATATTTTAAATTCTGTGAGGGATAGATTACTCAAAGTATATTGCTGGGATACTGATTGACCTTTTAGAGGGGAAGTTAGCATCTTCATCACATCAGGTATTACAATATACCCTAAATGGATTATATATGTAGATACAGAATTATAGAGTAGAAATCTGATAGGTTTGACTTCATACCAGTTAGAACCATCTACATATGAAAGCACCATACATAGAATAAGTCAAATATGTAAACAGAAAATTCTATTTATAACATGAATGATTGATAAATAGTAACTGTCCTTAGTATATTAGGCATACATGAGAAAAAGAAGATTATTCTTAGAGAAATAGACAGGAAACATGAACAGGCAATCCATAAAAAAAGAAAGAGAAAATATATTATGAAAAAAGATTTCCCTTACTTAAAATCAAATTTAAAACTAATATTTATCATTTTACCTATTACAGTGGCATATTCTTATCAATGGATAATAAAGATTAGAAAAATAAGTTATTCCTATTTACTCTTGGTGGGAATGTAAATTTAAACAATATTTCTGGAAGGCAATCTTGGACATTATACCTAAAGTACAATCCATAAAAGAAAAAAGTGATAAATAAGACTTCATCAAAATTTAAAAACCTTTCTAAGACAATGAAAAGAAAACATTTTCAAACCACACATTTGACAAAGAACTTAACTAGAGTACATAAAGCACTCTCAAGCTCAACATTAAAAAAACAAAAATCCAATTAGAAAATGGGCAGAAGATATGTATAGACATTTTACTGGAAAAGATAGATAGATGGAAGTAAACACATGAAAAGATGTTCCACACCATTAGCCAGTAGGGAAATTCAAATTAAGACCACAATGAGATGTCATTACATACCTATGAGAATTGCTAAAATATGCAGTGCAAGGGTAGTTCAGTGGTAGGATTCTTGCCTCCCATGCGGGAAACCCAGGTTTGATTCCCAGACCCTGCTCTTGACAAAAAAATAAAAAATAAAAAGAATTGCTAAAATAATAAAGTGATAAGACCAAAACAGGTGAGGATGCAGAGAACTAAGTTTACTTAGACATTGCTAGTGGGAATGTAAAATGGTTTAGCAACTTGAAAAATAGTCTAACAGTTTCTTACAAAACTAAACCCTTACTTTATCATACCACCCAGTATGCACTGTTGGCAATTACTCCATAGAAATGGCTGTTTATGGTCTTATCAAAACCTGTGTAAGAATGTTCATAGCAGCTTTATTTGTCATAATCAAATACTGGAAACAATTAAAATGCTCCTCAATAGGTGAACGGTTAAGTACATTGTGGTACATCCACACCATGGAATACTGTTCAGAAATGAAAAGGAATGAACTATTGATACATGTTGCAACTTGGATGAATCTCCAGAGCATCATGCTTAGTGAATAAAGCCAATCTCAAAAAGCACATACTGTACTATTCTACTTATGTAACATTCTCAAAATGACCACATTATAGAGATGTGAACCCGATTAGTGTTGCCTGGTTTAGGGATAGTTGGAGGGAGGACGATGGGTGTGACTATAAAGAAGTAGCACCAGGAAGCCTTGTGGTGATGAAGTAGTCCTGTATCTTGATTGCAGTGATGGTTACATGAATGAATACACACGTGTAACACAAGGGTATGGAAAACTACACACCTACTGATTTGGTTCTTTGCATTAACTCTTCTCATATGCAAGCTTGTCCATCAGATCAGTTGACCTCAGATATCTTCTTAAGAAAATATCCTCCCAGAGATCCAGTTGGCAATGGCCTGTTAAAAGATAACCTGCATACTTTATATGCAGCATAAATTAGGGTTGATTATAGTGGAGGCTTAGTAATTTACAGATTGCAACTTTCAGGGAATAAACAATGTCAAGAAAAACATCTCTTCCTGAGTAGACTGAACAATAATAATAATGAGTGGAAAAAATATTATTTAAATTGCCAACTGGTTTTCTAAGTCCTTCATACATGTGATTTTCTCTGAAGGACAGAAAACAGAAATTCTTTGGGCATGAAGGAAAGAATCGGAACTCTTTGGAATCATCATCTAAGTGGCAGGAGTAGTCAAGTGAATGTCAACTCACTTGACATAAATCACCTATAAAATAATAGGTAACCAACACATTTTAAGATTCTCTTTATTGATATTTGCACACAATTTTTCAGTTTATGATTTCTTAAATATTACCTAGCTTCATCCCCCACAAGTCCTATAAGATCAATATTTTTTATCCTTGCCTTACAGATGAAGAATAAATGGCTCTGAATAAGAAAGATTTACCCAATGTTACACAATTAGTAAGCCAAAGAGTCAGGACTCAGAGTCAGGCTTGAAATTCCATACCCAAAGTTTAATCCACTAGATCAATGGACAGAATTTAAAAAAAAAAATAGAGTTCCACCTACAACACTGATTGGACAGACCCCGTGGTTTACGGTGGGGGCACTAGATAGCAAAAGCACTAAATGTGGCCCAGTTAGCTGACCTTGAACATGACATTCAACTTCTCAGCATCTTGGGTTCCTTAATATGAAATGAGATTTACAGATCTTTCAATTTTAAAATTGTTCACTTTGATAGGGAACATTGACTTTCTTTTCGACACTTGCCAGGTTAGATTTCTGTTTCTAAAAGAAGACAGATGGCCAATGATCTGAAATATAAAAGTGAAATAATATTTAGGACAATTTTATATTTCTACAGACCTCACTAACACAATTTTTAAGAAAGGGGAAAGGAGAAGTGGCCATTTTTCAATATTCCTAATCGAGCAGTAAATCAATAAAACTTGAAACTGAATTTGAAGACATTGCCTAATACAATAAAATATAGACTCTTGGGTTTTGAGCCAAGAATATGAAGTTCAGGTGCCTATTTAAAGAACTGGCAAATACAATAGCACAAATCACCACAGTGGAGAAGCATTCTGTGTAACCAGATCCCTTCCTGCAAATCTGGGTAAAATTATATTTCCAGTGACATTTGGCCTATCCTTCAGAAACTAATTGCCTACTCATTCAGCAATTTTCCAGTCCTCCAGTTAAAGTATTCAAACTTTTTAGTCTTTATGATGCAGAAAGGAAATGCCTCAGCAGGGAAATTAGAAAATATGCAGAGGGATTCAAATGAGAGCTAATTCATACCATTAGAAAAATATGACTCAACAGGAGGCAAAACTAAATTATAAGAATCCTGAGGTTAGCAAGTTCTTGAGGCACGGTGCGTCAGAGTGTTGTCATCTCATTAAGTAGCATATCATGCCAATCCATTAATTAGCACTGTCATAACTTGCTAATATTAATAGAATTTCAAAAAAGCCCCTTCAGCATCTTCAGCAGTCCAAATTTTATAAAATTTTAGATTCATCTTTATTCAAACTATTTCAAATAGAATCCAAACTTGGTCAAGCTGATACTGGTTACTCATAATTGGTTACTCATAAAACTGGTTACAGGGGCAAAAGCATCATCTGTATTAGTGTGATGATTTAGCATATTGTATGAGATCCACAGGTGATTGGGATTATTGAATATTAGAGATAAGAAGATATTTAGAAGTTATCTAAGCCAATACCTTTGTTTAGTAGACAAATCTCAGGGCCAGCAAGTGTAAGCAAGAAAAAAGTAAGAACTCATTCCCTCTCCCTTCATGTTCCACATTATCCCAAACAAACTGACTCTAAGTATGCCACAGAGCACAAAGCATTTTTGTGCTTTTGTTTTTTAAAAAGTTATTATCATGAAAAGAAATATATCAAATAGTTCCTTATCCCTCCTGAGGTAAGAAGAAGGGAGAAGCATAGGTTTCAGCCAAAGTGTCATTAATTAAGGAAAAATATATGAGTTGCATGAATATTGTTGTATATTTGGACATGTTTTATCAAAAGAGTTGGCCAGGTTTCAGGCCTGGAAAAGTACCTTCCATGATGTTGAAATAATTATTCAATACAAAAGGAAGGTAGAGAGGAGGAAAACGTTGGGTTTGGAATAAACAAACCAGGGCTTGAATGTGATTTTGTCCCTTTCTCAACAGGATCCCACTGAACAGGGTCCAAGTTGTTTTGGGGATTAAATGGGCTGACATTCAAAGTGCCCACATGAGTGCCTGGCAACCTGGGAGGCAACCAACTGGTTCCCATTCCCCACAAAACAAGTGACTATTATGCTTCTGAGAAAGACTGCAATGTCGGCAAGGTCCTCCTTCAAGTCCTCCCTCCAAGGCTGCAGGATGAGAGGCGTGCACAGTTAGGGGAGTCTGCCCAAGGCTGGAACCTAGAGAAGGACACCATCCGCTAACCACACGTTTTGAGGATTTTAGTTTAGATTTTTACATTTGGAACCAAATGAAAGGAAAGTACAGATTACCGATCCTCATGTTGAGAGAGTGGCTCAAGAAAGCAGAAAATGAAAGCAGACCCCAATGGAAGCTCTCTCACAGCCACTAACTTGAAGGGGCAACAAATGGAAGCACGAACAGGCCTTAGGAGAAAAGGGAACAATACTACTGGAAACTCATTTTTCTAACACAGATCAAAAAACCTGTACTGAGGGAGGACTGTTTGGCTGTTACTCAACCTTAGGATTATCGGAGCCACCTAAAACTATATCTCACCACACAACATCTCCAAATGTATAAGATTACCAAGGAGTGCAAATAAACCCATACAAGTAATGCCTTTGGCGTTCCTTGGAGACAGAAAATATTACCAACTTCAAAGCACCTTTAAGGTGAGAAATAAATGCCAAATTCCAACAGAGCTCCAGCTGCTTCTGCAAAGTGGTGGGGCAGAGAATAGAAGACTGGGAGGGACTCTGTGGGGAAAAAGGAGAGGGACATAAAGGAGGAAGGAGGGAGATGAAAAGCAGACAAAATTTTCCTCTCTACCACCTTCCACCCTCTGGGAAAGAAATCACCCAACATTAAGTATTCAAATAGCCAGCCCAGGTCTGAGACTTGGTAGTTCACAGCATCATCTACAGAGAAGTCACTTGAAAGTGAGTGGAACTGAAGCTGGCATCCTCAGAGAAGCACTGCTTCTAGGAAGAAGGAAATAGAGACAGCACACTACCCCTAAGACATGTGGCAATAAAGGCAACACAAGAAAACGTCCCAGAAATAAGAGAAAACTTTAATCCACATATTTAAAGTGTGTACCATATGCCTCGGAAAATTGACCCAGAATGATCAACTCTCAGGCATATTCTGGAAAACAGGAAGAAAGACCAAACAACTAAGAAACAGCAAATTAGTCTGACAGGAGACTTCTCAAGAGAAATTAACATAGCAGAGTAAAATGGAAAAACATTTTTAAGAAACTCAAAGAAAGAAAATAAGAAGCCATGGATTATACATCCAGTTAGGTGGCTCTTGAAGTATCAATGCTATAGAAAAGAGTTGTAATACACAAGAAATTAGGAAATACTGTGTTGATGAGCTCTTCCAGAAGAATATGCTAACGAAGAACTTCATCCTACCAAGAAATGACTACGGAATCTTCAACAGGAGGATGACAGTAAGCAAAGAAGGCTGAGGACATGGGTGGAAGAGTCATACGCAAGTATTATATGTCCTGATAAAGTAGAAAGTATGTGACTAAAATAAATGTGAGGAAAAGGAATAAAGCATAAGTAAAATAAGAGTAATTGATACATAGGTAATAAGTGAGAGTTAAAGGACACCATTTAAAACTGATGTGGTAGGCAGAATGACTGTTCTAATGATGTCTGTTTCGATTTGCTAAAGCTGACGAAATGCAGTATACCAGAAATGGACTGGCTTTTAATAACAGAGATTCATTAACTTACAAATTACAGTTCTTAGACTGTGAAAATATCCAACTCAAGGCATCAGTGGGATGATACTTGGACTCTGAAGACAGGCTGCTGGTACCTAGGATACCTCCGTCACATGAGAAGGCACAGGGTTGGTGACTCCTGGTCCTTCACTCCAGGTTTCATGACTTTCAGCTTCTGGCTGTCCATCTCTCAGTTTCTCTGGGTGCTTCTCTGAATCTTGTCTCTTCATTTCTGTGTCTTTTTCTGTCTTTTATCCTTCTATAAAGGACTCCAATCAGAGGACAAAGATCCACCTCGAATGGAGTGGGTCATATCTCAGTTGAAATAACCTAAACCACAGGAATGAATTAAAAGAGCATGCCTTTTTCTGGAGTATAGACGTTTCAAACCACCACAATGTCCACACCCAACCCCTGAAACCTGCGATTATGTCAAGTAACATGGCAAAATAGTTGTGTGGATAAAATTAAGTTTACAGACTTTAAAAATATCCTTGATTGACCAGGTGGCCCCAGGTTAATCACATGGGGACTTAAAAGTCAAAGTAGAAGGCAGAAGGGTAAATCAAAAAGAGACAGCGATGGAAGAAGAGGAAGGAGAGACGTGAAGTAGGAGTGGGACTTGACCAGCCACTAGGTTTGAAGATGAAGAAATGGGACTGTAGGCCAAGGAATGTGGATTACATCCAGAAACTGGAAACAGCCCTCAGCTGACAGCCAGCATGGAAAATGTGACCTCAATCCTACAACAAAAAGGAGCTGAATTCTGCCAATAATCTGAATGAGGAAGGAAACAGTCTCCACTAGAACCTTGAGAAAGGACCATAGCTCTGAAGACAACTTGATTTTAGCCCATTGAGAACCGTGCTGAACTGAGAGCCGTATGATAATGAATTTGTTTTGTTTTATTTAGAGAGTTTTATGGAAATTTTTGCAGCAGCGGTATAAAATAAAACAACTGACAAGCCAGAAAATAAGTAATTAAGTAAAAAGGGGATTAAGAATACTGCCAAAGATACCAGTCAAAAGGAACCATTTGAAACACAAGCCATCTTAAATATCAAAGTAAATTCTAGAAAGGAGAAAAAAAGGCATATTGCATTTTAAAAACAGTAAATATAATGCAACATACTGAGTGATTATCACCTAAACCTAAAATATACTGTCTAAAATCTATAAACTAAATTAAGACAGACTTGATCCCAGACACGTCAGTCTTAGAAATAAATGAAGTTAAAAGAAAAAGGTTTTCACATGGCTCATAAGGCAAAATCTAATTCCATGCTGCATAAACCTAAAAGGCTAAAATAAAGGGTGGGCAAATATATACAAGGCAAATAAAACCAATAAAAAATCAGGGATTGCAATCCTAGCTCAAACAAAATAGCAATCAAACCCTAAAGCACTATTTTTATTACTTGCACACTTGTCTTGCATTGTATTGAGAATAGTATGTTAAAGTCTCTTATAATCAGTAAGTTATTTTTATCTATTTTTCTTTCATCCCCTGTAATTTCTATTTTATAAGGTGGTTCTGTTCATTTGGTGCATAGATATTCATAACTATTATATTTTCATTGTGATATATAATGTGTAAAATTATAAATATATCTCTTCGTCCTGTTTTACATTGATTTCTATGATCCACTTTGAGTTAACTTGTACATACAAGTAAATTATGGATCAAACTTCATTACTTTACAAGTGGATATCAATTTTTCCAGCACCAATTATTGAAAAGACTGTACTTTCCACAATTAATTACCTTGGGACCACTGCCAAAAATCAGTTGTTCATAAAAGCGTGTGTCTATTTCCAGGCCCTTTATTGTGTTCCGTTGATCTTTTCTATCTATCTTTGCAACAATACCATGTGGTCTTCATTATTGAAACTTCAAAATAAGCCTTCAAATTAGGCAGTGTAGGTCCTCCAGCACCAATCTTTGTTTAAAAATCTGTTTTGGCAATTCTAGGTCTTTTTTATTTCTACATGAATATTAGAATTAACCTGTCAATTTCTAGAAAATATTCTGGGATTTTATAGGGATTGTATTGAATCTGTAGATCTGGCGAAAATTGACATCTTAACAATGCTGAGTCTTCCAACCCACAAACACAGTAGAACACCCTATTTATTTAAATCTTTAATTTCTTTCAGCAACACTGTGTAGATTTCAGTGCATAGGTCTTACACATATTTTGTTGTATTTATCTCTAAAAATTTCTTATTTTTGATGCTATTGAAAATGGTATTTTCTTTTTGTTTCAATTCCTGATTTCTTGCTGCTAGTGTACAGAAATACATATGATATATACATATATATGAGTGTGTGTGTGTATATATATATGTATGTATGTATATATATATTTTGGTGTGGGCAAAAAAAAAAAAAAAAACCCAGGAATCGAACCCAAGTCTCTGGCATGGCAGGCAAGAACTCTGCCTGCCGAGCCACTATGGCCCACACTACATATGATAGTTTATATCAATTTTGTAACTTGCAATCTTGGTTAACTCACTTATTATTCCTATCAGATTTTTTTTTTACATTCCCCAGGATTTTAATCATGTCATCTGTGAATAATGACAGTTTTATTTATTTATTTAAAATTTAAATGTATTTTCTTTTTTTCTCACTTTATTTCATTTGCTATGTCCTCCAATAAGGGTTGAATGAAAGAATTTAGAGAGTGCATCCTTATTTGGTTTATGATCTTAGGAAAAAAACTTTTCAGTATTTTAACTTTAAACATGAGGTTTTGGTTTTTAGTAGATGAACTTTATGAAGTTAAGGCAGTTTGCTACTAGATTTCTAGTAGTTTTTATCAGGAATGAATTTTGGATTTTATCAAATGCATCTGTTGCACCTATTAAGATATGTGTATGTAATTAAATTCATTGATTTTTTATTACTAATCCAGCCTTTCATTCCTGAGATAATCTCCTCTTGATCATGATTTTATTTACTCTTGGATTCAATTTGCTAAAATTTTTAAATTTTAAAATTTCATATCTAGTTTCATGAAGGATATTTGTTTAGAGTTTTCTTTTGTTTGTAATGTCTTTGGTTTTGCTATTAGGGTAATGCTGTTCTCACAGAATGAATTGGGAAAGTTCCCTCTGATTTCATTTTTTGGAAGTTTATGAATAATTCATATAAATTCTTTAAATATTTGGTGGAACTCAACAGTGAAGACATTTTAAGCCTGGAGTTTACTTTGTGCATAGTTTTCTAAGTACATATTCAATATCTAATAAATGTAGAGCTATCTAGGTTATCCATACATCTATATCAACATCAATATTGGTAGATAAACATAGATGGATAAAGCAGTTTTATAAACGTTTAACTCACATGCTATACAATTCAGCTTTTTAAAGTACAATCTAATGATTTTTAGTATATTCACAAAGATGTACAACTACTACCAAAACCAATTTTAGAAGATTTCCTCACTCCAAAAAGAAACCCTGTATCCATAAGCAGGATAGATCACATGCTAAACCATACAGCAAGCCTCATTGTATTTAAAAGGACTGAGATAATACAAAGTCTGTTCTCAACCACAATGGAATTACGTTAGAAATCAATGATGGAAAGAAATTTGGGACACAATGCATTTTCTAAATAATCAATGGCTCAAAGAAGCAATCTAAAAGGAAATTAGAAAATGATCAAAAAAAGAAAGTATTTCACAAAATAATTAAGCTCCTGTAAATCTACTAACATAGCCAAGAACATTTTGAAATAAATCATAGCAGAGAATAAGTTTTTCTCCTACACATTAAAATACATTTTTAAAATGATAACAATTAGAATGGTGTGACTAAAATACAGGAATATGCTGACAACTCAATAGGGTATAAAGCAAAGTTCAGAAACTGACATTAAATATTGTACTTTATCCTATGATGGAGGCATTTAAAAACAGTCTCCTTTGATATTCTTTCAGAGCCGAATCTCCCATGACAGTCTTATATCACCCAATTCTATTGCCCAAATGTGGCCATGGCTGTAATGAACACTGGTAGGGGTTCAGTTATAGGATGTATTGATCTTGGCCCTACAGGCTTGTTTGGCTGATGTTACAATGTCTAACTCTTCTGTACATTTAGTTCCCCAAGAGGGTGGCCAACCATCCATATCATTGGGCACAACAAGGCTCAACAAATCTGTTTCTGGTTAGGTCAAGGTATTAGGAAAGAGAGTCTTGAATAGTTAGTGGGGCAGACAATAAAAAGCCACAAGTTTCCAGCATGGGGAAGCATTTGACCACCTTCAGCTGGTAAATCTGGGATGAGCAAAGATGATCTCTGGTAAAAGGGATTAAATCCTGATCATCAGTTTCAAGGTGCCTGCACAATTTACTGAAGTTTGGGACCAAGCTCAAGAGGTGCTTGGACCACAGATCAGAAAACCAAGGCTGAGAGCCCATCTTTCAATATAATCAACCCTCCACCAAAACCAAGAATGAGGATGCAAAACTATTTCTGGTCTCTGAAACGGCTAATATTTTCTCTGCTTTGGTCAGGATTAGTTCAGGGGCCAGAGTTGTTTGAATATCTTGCATGAGTAAATGCCTGTAGTCATTCAAGGCTGGAGATGACAGATGTTATCAAAAATAATACTTTAGTAATGGGTTAAGCCAATAAAGGTTTATTAATACACAAAGAGAGATGAAAAGCCACTACAGAGAGTATATCTTGTGGAATATCTTGTGGCTTCTTCAACAGATGTGTTCATACCATACCTTTCCTTGCCTATAAGGAGAGTGAGGTGTTTAGGAGCTCTTTCTTAAGACAGTGATTCTCAAAGTAGGAACTTTATACCCCAAAGGGATGTGTTCTGTACTATCTCCCCCGTCTCTGAAGCTGTTAACAATGCCAACACCCTGCCTCCTCTTCTTTGGTCACTAATACTCCATTCTTCCCTGTAATGCCAGTCTGGAATCAAAAAGGTGCTGAAAGAAGGACTCTTACCAAAGTCAAATTAGGAAAGAATTGCAATTTTGTTTTGATCAGGCCTGCTGTTTTAATATGGGAGCCAAATAAACCTGAATCAGACAATTGCAGCTTTGTGAAGTCAAGATGTTTTAGAATAGCAACCAGAGTATGATTCTAGAAAATACATATCCTTTTTTGCTATCATATTTCTGTTGATGATTCATGCTTCATATTCACGTAATGTTGTATATGCATGTAAGGATGGTACAATGTGTAAGAAGGAGATTCAATTATACTACCCATGTCTTGTAATGTCTGTCTCCTGATTCCTTAACATGAATTCCCATTCTAAGCCATGTTGACAGTTCTGATACCTTCCATACACACTTCTCCTTCAAGTTCTTCATTGTCAAAGAAAGCGCCTGTCATGGTCAGGTTCATGGGTCAACTTGGCCAGGTGGTGGTGCCCGGTTGTCTGGTCGGGCAAGCGCTGGCCTGTCTGCTGCTATGAGGACATTTTGTGGACTTAAATCATTACCATGTTGGCTGCATCCACAGCTGATTGCATTTGTAATCAGCTAAGGGGAGTGTCTTCTGCAATGAGTGACACATAATCTAATCACTGGGAGACTTTTAAGGAGGATTCAGACAAGACAGTCACTCTTCCTGCTTCAGCCAGCGAGCCTCTCCTGAGAGTTCATTGAGGACCTTCATTAGAACTTCCAGCTTGCAGCCTGCCCTACAGACCTTGGACTCTACATCCCCATGGTTATGTGAGATACTTTTATAAATTTTATATTTATGGATATCTCCTGCTGATTCTATTTCTCTAGAGAACCCTAGCTAATACCAAGTCTAGCTTGTTTGTATGTAAAAAAAAAAAATCTTCTATTCTTCCTAAATTAGCATTTATAAAGCACTTACAATACATCATTTCATTGTATCTCTAAAAGTCAACGAGGTGGCTATCATGATGTGAAGTTTATAAATGAAGAAACTTTTAGGAAAATTAATTTGCTCATGATCTCTCAGCTCTTAAGTGCAGAAATGCTATTCAAGTATAAGGATGAATGCTCTCCACACTTACAGGCTTTCTACAACTTCTTGTCAATAATAAAATATGGAACTATTTTTGAGCTGTAGGGAGAATATTTGTGCTTTACAAATAACCCAGAAAGCACAACAGAGTCAACATGGCCTAACAATTTCAGAACAATTAATTATCTCTAACATCAAGTTGTTCATACACACTAAGTGGAGAAACAGAAAAGAAAAATAAAAAGATTTCTTCAACTATATGTTCATCCCAAATCTAGGTCATCTTTATCCATTTTTTTTTAGGAAATTTAGCAGGAATTGGAGAGAAGGAAGGTTGTTGTTCCATGAATGAAGTGCTCAGATTGAGAAAATTGAATTAAAACATTGCTTGCTGAAACCTATATTTTAACAACCACAGTATAAAAAAACATACAATGACTGAGATATGTAATCCCTTCCATATGAGTCAACAAAATAAAAGAATAGGAATTGTTTTAAATTTACGTATCTTAGAAATTATCTCAGCTCATGATTTTCAAACCCAGAGAATCCTTAGGACTCTATGGACATCCTCCAGAAACTTGTGGAGTGGGAGAGGGAAAGCAGTGTCGGAACAGGGGTAATGAGTGCACTCCCAAATAAGATTTTTAAAAAAAGTTGTCCAGCTTTAAAAAAACTTTGAAAACCCCTATGGCAGACACTGCTGCCGATATACCACAAAATCCAATTTCTCATCACTAATAACCAGATAATAGAATCTGAATTTTACTTGAGATGACAACATACCTACTCAAATGACCATCCTTCCCAATCCCCCTCACAGAGATGTGAACTCTGACCAAGGAGATGTAACAAAAGTATTTTGGAGATGCCTGAGGATATTCTTTAAAAGGGAGGATAACCCTTGTGTCCTCCTTGGCTTCCTCAGCCTGGCCTGGAGTGTGTAGTGATGGCTGGAGATGCAGCACTCAGCTTGGACTAAGCAAGTATGCTTGAGAGTAAAAGCCAAACCTCAAGGTGACATGACACATGAGAGGAGCTTCGGTGCTGGATGACAATGAGGAACCATCATAATGTGTCAGTCCTAGATTGCCTGTCTCCAGAGATATTTTGCAAAAGTGAAAAGAATAAAATTCTAACCTGCTCAAGCCAGTGTTAATTCCTATCGGTTATAGACAAACACAATATCTAGTGTTAAACTACACTTCACTTGTAAAGAATGGAAGGTCTTGAGAATTGATGTTACCTCTGAGGAGTCAGGTCTAAAGGACTTAAGCAAATATCTACTGTGTTGTTGCAACTGCAGTTTGCGGGACTCCTCAGCCATCTGGATATCCTCATTGAAGGAGCTGCAGACATGAACTAAACACATGCTCATAATTCAAGGCTAATTTTACAGCAAGTAAAGGGAATTTTATAAGCATTTCTGTAAAATTAGGTCAAGCCATATAAACTTATTATCAGAAGCAAAGTAAAAATCAGTGGGCCAGGGGAAAAAACATACGAATTGAAATAATTTAAAGATAATAGTATAGTAAAAAACATCATTATTTGCATCAATATATTATTACCTTTGGACAATGTGGTAGTTAGATTTAGGTGTCAGCTTGGCTAGGTGAAGGTGCCTAGTTCTATTGCTGTGGACATGAGCCAATGGCATGTGAATCTCATCTGTCACTGATTACATCTGCAGTCGGCTAGACTGCAATGAATGATGTTTGATTTAATTGGCTGGTGCTTATACGAGAGAGCTCAATGTAGCACAGCCAAAGCAGCTCAGCATACCTCACTCATCTCAGCACTCCCTGCTCAGCCCAGGCCCTTGGAAATGAAGAAAGAAATCACCCCAGGGAAAGTTGTTGGAACCCAGAGGCCTGGAAAGAAGGCCAGCAGAGACCACCCTGTGCCTTCCTGTGTAAGAAAGAACCTCAGTTGAGAGTTAGCTGCCCTTCCTCTGAAGAACTACACATTTTTAATGAAATATAATCCCCTTTTATTAAAAGCCAATTGTGTTAGATTCAGTTGTCAACTTGGCCAGGTGAGCATACCTAGTTCTGTTGCTGTGGACACAAGCCAATGGTATGTGAACCTCATCTGTTGCTAATTACATCTGCAGTCGGCTAAGAGGCATGTCTGCTGCAGTGAGTGATGTTTGACTTAATTGGCTGGTGCTTAAATGAGAGAACGCAATGTAGCACAGCCTAGCAGCTCGGCATTCCTCATCTCAGCACTTGCAGCTCAGCCCATGCCTTTGGCGATACAGAAAGAAGTCACCCCGGGGAAAGTTGTTGGAACCCAGGAGCCTGGAAAGAAGACCAGCAGAGACCATCTTGTGCCTTCCACGTAAGAAAGAACCTCAGTGGAAAGTTAGCTGCCTTTCCTCTGAAGAACCAACAAAATAAATCCCCTTTTATTAAAAGCCAGTCTGTCTCTGGTGTGTTGCATTCTGGCAGCTAGCAAACTAGAACACCAATCCATCTCTGATGTGTTGCATTCTGGCAGCGAGCAAGCTAGAACAGACAAGAAAGAATGGATACAAGATGCCCATTTAAATTAACTATCAAATTAATAGGCAGTAGGAAAACAGGGAAATGAATAATATTATAGCGTTAAAAAGGGGGTAGTATCCAAAAGCACTACTACAGATGTGTATTTTTCCCAATGATATTTAAAGACATTTTGAGTATTGTACTGAAGTAGGAATTACAAAGAGAGGGTGTGATAAATATACTTGTCCATGTGTCATGATGAAAGCCAGTGTCTTGACTCCACACCATGCAATGCCTGTCACTCTCCTTTTATATGTGAAATATATGACAATTGTATATGAAATAAATAGGAATCAAATCAAAGCCCTCCATCTATAATCATTTCTCCAAGGAAATGGCCAATCCAGCCCTGTGCTGTTTTGTTTTGTCTTGTTTTTTCTCAGAGTGATTGTTTTAAGGAATATTTATATCTCTTGATCAAGGTTTCTCAACCCTGTCACTATGGACACTTATTTTGGATTAGATGACTTTTTGTTGTCAGGTATTGTCCTGTGTATGTGGGATGTTCAGCATCATTTCTGGCCTCTACCTGCTGGATGTCAGGAGCAAGGTCCCAGAGTCACAACGATCTAAAATGATTTCAAACACTGCCAAAATACCCCCATGGGGGGGAAAATCATTTCTAATTGAGAATATCAGGAATTCGCCAGGTGGGGAAGTTTAATAGTTCCACAGTTTTCTCCCAGTCCCTCAAGAAGACTTTGCAAATGCTTCTTTTTTTACATTTTCTGCCCCCAAATACTCTGGAATATATCAGGGTATTACACTAACCTGTACAGAATAAGGTCTCATTCCCAATTCTAAGTTACATGGAATTAGGCATTTAAATAAACTGAACAGACAAGTTAAATTCAATAGTGTGCTGTAGAAAATTTAAATTTTGGACAAAATAAACATCTCTTCCTTTAGTTTCACATGGAAGTTACTAAGACTGTATCATCCTTTACCCTGTATTCTGATTTACCTTAGACCTACCCAGGTCTGTTTCATTCATATCTCTGACTGAAGTTTGATCTCTTTTTCAGCTTCCTTAACAGTTGCCATATGGAGAAATGCTGACTTTCAGAACTGCAGACCTCTAACTCTGAGTCTCAGGTGTCACGCAGTATGCAGTTTCCCGGGGAACTGCCAGGTTATACTCAAGGGGCTCAGCATCTCAGAATTTAGAAATAAGAGTTAACACTCAGGAATAGATGACTGCTGTAAGAGCTTACAATTGAGGCTCTTTACAATGAGCCCTATTTGAACATTCTGTACTCCTTAATCATCAGCTGCCCAATCCCTGCACACTTTCTATTCCCTGATTACCTATGCACTTGAATTCAATTCTAAGAGTTTACTTATTATAGTTAGTTTATAACAGTGAGACCATACATTTTTTGTCTTTTTGTTTCTGGCTTATTTTATTCAATGTCATGTCCTCAAGGTCATTCTAGTTGCATGCCTCATGACTTCATCCCTTCCTGCAGCTGTTTAATATTTTCTCGTATTTATACACCACAGTTTGGCCTTCTGTTCATCAGTTGATGTATCCTTAGGCCACCTCCATCCATTGCAAGCTGGAATAATGCTGCCATAAGCACCAGTGTGCAAATGCCTATTCATGTCCCTGTTTTCAGTTCTTCCTAGTCTTTGTCAAATAAGAGGGTTGAAGGATCATGTAGCAACACTATCTGTAGCCTCCCGTGGAACCATGACCTTGCCCTCCAACGGAGCTAAACATTCTACTGCTCTATCAACAGCGAATAGGTATATCACTCTCTTCACGTCTTCTCCAGCACTTGTATCCTATTTATCTTTTTACACAGTTTTATTCACACACCACACCATTCGTCCTAAGTGTACAATCAATGGTTCCTGGTATAATCATATAGTTATACATTCACCACCACAATTGATATAAGAATATTTCCATTTCTTCCACAAAGAAAGAACATGAGGAGAAAAGAAAAAAGAAACCACAAAAGAAGCCCGTACCCCTTCCTTATCTCTCTCTCTCTTTTTGACATTTAGCTTTGGTATATTGCTTTTGTTACAATTAATGAAGGAATACTACAATGTGACCGTTAACCATAGACCCTAGTTTGTATTGATTGTATTTTTTCCATATGTCATCTCCCATTTAAAAAAATAAAATACCTCTCCCTCAAACCTTTCTTCTGCTATTTCTCACTCTTTTCCCCTAGGCAGACAAATTTCTTCGGCATGTTTGATGCTTTCTATGTTATTTCCTTCCTTACTACTCACTCACACTTCAACCAATTCCAAAACGCTGTCTGCCTCTCTTATTCCACCAGAAGAGTATTTGCCAAAGTCATCAGTAACTTCTAGACTTCTAAATGGAATGGGCAGTTTCAGCTTTGATCTCTTTTGACTTTTAAACAGCATTTGACACTTTTTTTCCTCCCTTCTTTTTGACACACTGCTTTCCTTGCTTCCGTGACATCACACTCGCCTGGGCTTTCCTTCTGACTCAACCTTCCATCACCTTGGTAGGTTCATTCTCTGGTTGGTCATTAAATGCTGGCATACCTCAAGGCTCGTCCTAGGCACTCTTCTCTTCTCACTCTACCCTGTTTACCTTCATGTTCTCGTTCATGGTCATGGTTTCGTTCAATGTACATATCTGAATGATTCCCAGTTTTTGTGTCTTTACACCAGACCTCTCTTTCACACTCTGGATTCTTATACCCAATTTGACATCTCAACTTGGCCTTCTCTAAGATATTTCAAACTTAACATATCCAATATCGAATTCTTGATCTGCCATTCCATCCAAAGCTTCTCATCTTCCAGGGTTCCCAATATTGATGAATAACACCTACTTCTCTGCTTCATCCTGTCCCACTCTGCATCTTACTCTCTGGCCTCACATCACACTGACTTCTCTTTTTTCTTAAAGTGGACCAAGTTCTTTCCTACCAAAGGACATGCTCTTCTCTCTGCCCAAATGTTCCCCTTGCTGCCTTCACCTGAGTAACTTGGACTCTCCCTTCTGACCTTCACTTAAGCATTATTCCCGCAGGAGGTTTTTCTGGCATCCCACTCTGTGTTAGGCTCATTCAATACCTGCTTTCATAGAACTGTGTTTCCTTTGCTTCATGTAATTGCACATTCTTGTAATTGCACAGGAATCAGTGTCTGACTCCTCTAGATTATAAACTCCATGAAGCCAGGGCATAATCTTTTTTTATTCACCATTTTACTCCAAGATCAATATTTTTGGAATAAATAAATAAATCCAAAAAAAAGAGAGAAAATTACTTTCTTGAATTGAGTTGTTTTGCTTTCCTTTTTATTTATAGTGTTTTCACATACTGATCTTTTTATTTTTATGAACTCAAATGTATCCATCTTTCCTACTTTAGTGCCATTTTTAGAATGGCCTTTGCCACTCCAACATTATATAAATATTCATAAAATTTTCTTCCAGTACATTTATGGTTTCATTTGTAAGATTTAACTCTTAAATCCATCTGGAACTTATCTCTGAAGGAAGTGAAACAGTGTCAGCTATTTTGTTTTAGAGTTAATTTCTCTGTGTTGAAAACTTCAACCATGTAGTGTGGGGTCATTAAACATAACAGGATTTGGAATTAGAGGTCCCGGCTTTAAGTCACGCTCCACCACCTGTTCACTATGCAAGAGTTAGCAAGTCCTTTCACCTTTTTGACCATTATCTCCAACCTTTTTTGGGAAGAGGACTCAAGGGGCAGTCCAGGAGGAGTCCACATCAACACAGTAGCCATTGGAGAGGCAGTTTCACAAGGGGGAGGATAGTGTAATGGTTAAGAGTGTGGGGTTGAGACAAGCTACCGACGCTTCAATCACTGTGCCCCCATTTCCTCAACTGTAAAATGGGATAAGGATAGCACCCTTTTTCATGTGGTTAATTGTGAGGATTAAGTGACTTGATAAATATAAAGTACTGAGACCAGTGTCTGGGTCCTGGTGTCAATAAGTCATAAGCAGTAACGCTCATTAAAAGGATGCCTTTATTTCAGTATGGACACTGGCGAAGATCCCCCATTCATAATCTCTTGAGGAAACTAGGAATGTGGGTTGCTAAAGCATGTTTCAGAATGAGCTGATAGGAAGCGATAAGTAAAGGAAGTAGAAATATCATTGACTGATAGTATAACCAAAGTGACTCTCTCCCAGTTCTCATTCCTTTTTGCTTTTGCAAATATTGTTGGAGATCTATTCTTAACAGGGAAGTGTCACCTCTAATATTTTCAAGACTTAAGGGACAATTAATTCAGTACATTATTATCTCAAACTTTAACAAAGCCAATTCCTTTTATATGGAGGAATTTATTAATATAACTGAATATAGATATCTCTAGAAAAGAACTGATAAATAATGTCACCTAATGTAAGTAAGAAAGGTGGAGGGGAAGATGGTTACATCATATGCTCAATCATAATGAATCTTTTCATTACTATCTTGATCATCTAAAACCCAGGATTAACTGGGGTGTGGGTGGGGAAATGAAAATACACTAAATCATTGCTTTCACTTCTCTTTTCCTTTCTTCTCTAATATTTCCTTAAATTGTGGACTCTGAAATAAACTAACCTTACATCAGAACAAGCATGGCCAGGCCTAGCCATGTGGTATCTAGAAACTGATTTCAATGATTAATGGAATTTCATGTCACTTTCATTGAGTTTAAATTAAAGGATTTATTACTTTCACTCATTTAACTATCTAATTTACTTTGAATCGTCTATCATTTCACAGTTTGTCACATAACTAGATAACATTAGTCATTCAACTAAGGATGATAACAGTTTTATGAGATTTTTTCTTTCATTCCGAGAAAAAAAAGTTCACTTTTAAAGCAGAAACTTTATCAACTGACAAATTCCCTCAGAGATTTCAGATGCTTATTTGACTTCGATGAATGTAAATACATTTTAGTAATTTTGTTTATTAAACCACAAGTCATTAGCAGTTTTCTTACAAGTCACTGAAACAGAGAAATAATGGTTATTAGAAACTTTAAAATAAATTGGCTTTGTCCCATCTACACCTCATATCAGGGACTCTTTATCCTGCTCTCCTCCCCAGTCATTGGCTCCTCCACATGAGTGGGGTTGAAAGAGGGAGTAGAGTTGCATTCTCTATTACTGCATTTTTTTTGGGGGGGTGCATAGTTTGGGCATCAAACCCGGGTTTCCCGCATGAAAGGTGGGCATTCTAACCACTGAACTACCCGTGTACCCTCTCTACTACTGCATTTTGAAAAGCAATGCAAATCGACAAAAAAAAGAAAAAAGTCAATGCAGGCTCGCTTTCTCTAGCTCCCTCGTATTCATTCATCCACTCTCCATGCCCATCTAATGTCCCTGTGTTGTACAGGCCACAGAGGCTCCCTGCCTCTGACTGCTGTGTCCCGCCCAGCCTGGTTTCTGAAACTTCTGTTCCAATCTCCACGTGGGTCATTGAAGCCAGTCTTCTGCCCTGCAGCGGTTGCCAGCTAGCTTAAGTTCAGAAACATGAGTAAAATGCCCTGTTTGATTTCAGGTTCAAACCATATTCTCCAGTCTACATTTGTCAACAGCCAAACAAATGCTTTGGTACCCATTAGGTATCTTTTGTTTCTTCTATATTAGAACCCAGAGGGTAAAAGCAATGATAACTGGGACCCCTGCTCCCATGGCATAATATGATCAGAGTCTGCTCAATGAAATGCCCCAACCCACTAAGCAGGATCTTTGAAATCAATGTCAGCAGCTTCAGGCAAATTCTGGTTAACTGTATGAGCTGGAATTTCAGCTTCGTGTGGAAAAGAACACTGCTCTTCTCCAATCAGCTCTCAGTTATTGTATCTCAAAAGCAATTGTCTGATAGAGCAGAAAGTTTTTTATTATTCTATTTTAATTTCTATAAAAAACCGAGATAGGAATCAAGTTCTGTGCAAGCAATTTTTACTCAAGACAGGAGAAACAAGAACAAAATCACTTATGAATTTATTTCCACTGAAAAGAAAAATCAGCAGAGCATGACCTCTTTCATAACTGTTCTCTTTCGTTTTTGTTTTCGGTTTCCTGAAGAACAAACCTCTAAGATGGGATATTTCTGGGCTTTAATTTTAAATAAGAAAATCGGTTACTTCTTTCTGGAAAACAGCACCATGTCTCATTATTCCATGGCTCTGCTGATGTCATCAGCAACTGTCAACTAGCTGGTCAGGATTACACCCTGTAATTTGCCATGTGCATGCCACAAATATATTCAACAGATCTACATCAGCACTGGTAAGATGTATTGTTCTTATTATTTTTATTAGTTCTCTGAGAACACTGACTACTCCACCAGGAGCAGAAACTATTTACATTTTGCCCACTGAATTAGTTTCCTAGGGCCACCATAACAAATGACCATAAATTTGGTGGCTTAAATCCACAGAAATTTATTTTCCCAGTTCTGGATACCAGCAATCTGAAATGAAGGCGTTGGTATAACTGCATTCCCTCCGAGGCTCCACTGGAGAATTCATCCTTTCCTCTTCCAGTTTCTGGTGGCTTCATGCATATAAACTACATAACTCCAATCTCTCTTCCTCCATCTTCACAAAGCCTTCTGCTCTGTGTCTTCTCCCCTTCTCTTGTCTTATAAGAAAACTTGTCATGATTTAGGGCCTGCCCTAATCCAGGATGAGCTCACTTCAAGGTCCTTAGCTTGTTACAGCTGCAAAAATCCTTTTCAAAATAAGATGACATTCACAAAGCCCAGGTGGACATATCCTTCGGGGAAGCCCTTTCAACTCACTACACCAGTTACATGAGGAGTGGATGTGGAAACTGAGTTAGCTGGTACTGTATCGCTGATGTATTTTATAGATTTGGAGCTCCTTTGAGACTACTTTCTCTTTAAGGCTTATCAGCTCTCCCTATCTCAAATCTGACTCTTGGTTGTGAGAGGAAAGCAGAAGTTGTGCACTGATTAAGAAAGAGACATTTGAGAAGAAAGATTCTGTAATGCATTCTGCACATTCCCCCACCAAAACCCCACTGATCAGTGTTCATTAAATGTGACATGCAACTCCTTCCATTATCCTTCCCCAACAAAACCCCCTCCTGAGTAAACCCAGTTATCCACCTTTCCTGTAACTGTTCCCAAATATCAACCAAAACACTGACTTGTCACATTTTAAATTCAGGACGACACACAAGAAATTGACATTAAATGCTGATCAGCCACCCTGTCTCATTTCTTGATAAATCTGCTTCCCACATTCTAAGACAACTATTTCATGCCTTCTCCTATGTCCTCAAGAATCTAACTCCTGATGCTCTCAACTGATGATCTTGTTTCACATTTCATTGATAAAATTGAAACAGTCTTCTCATCTCCAAATTTATAGTTAGCTGTCATCTATACCCTTAATCTCTGACTTTCCTTTTGTTACGAATATACTACCTCTTTTCCTACTAGACACGACTCCTTTTTGCATAGCTTCTTATCACCCTTCCAAAGAACCTCACTCCTGAGATTGGTTCTTCTCTGGGTCATCGGGCCCATTCCATGGACCATTCCTCCCGGATTTCAAAGTCCCCTCTATCTGATCCCTCCTTTCCCCACTCAGTTTTCCGGCAATTCCTACTAATTTTTCAACTCACGTCCCTCTAAGTTCATTTCCCACTACTCTGTGGAAACTACCAATGTCAAAGTCTCCAAAGTCTTTCATGATGCCAAATCCATTGATCATTTTTGCATCCTTAACTTCCTTAACTATTATTTTAACAATTTCAATGTCCTTTGTAGGTTTTTGAACATTTCTTGAGGTTTTGATTTTCTTTAGGATATCATTGACTTTCAATTTGTTTTTACTACATCTGATTATGCAGAGATAAAATCCTACAGCCAATCCATATACTTTGATGGTTTTCTACTCAGGTGCAAGGGAAGATTTGATAAAAGTAGTCTTAAGGGATTGGTAAATTATGTATGTATATGTTTTAGCAATAATATTTAAATATGCTTCTGTTGGTATAAAATCTGCATTTCATACAAAATGGTCAAGGGGTTTCTAAAATTTACCAGGGTGGTGAATAATTATCTCCAATAGTGGCAGGACATTTGTTCCCCATAGCGTTGATTGAAGCATGGCCTTTTGTGTCAATTAGATTGTTAAATTATTTCTTTGTAGCAAAATGATTTGAACATATTTCCAATAAAGCACAATTGTATAGCCTTTAATAGCTTTCAATAAAATTTCATACCCTTTATTTTATTTGATCCTCACAATAGAACTGTGTGATAATGCTATTTATCCTACTTTCACATGGAGGAAGAATGAGGCTCATAGAGGCTATATGACTCGTCCCTCATCCTCCAGCTGGAACTCAACTCAAACCCAGGGTCATTACACCATTTATCCTCGACATCATGATTCAACATTAGCATCATCTGATAGTTTCTGAAAATATGGATGCCCAGGCTGCAACCCCACACCAATTAAATCAGATTGTCTGGGATAAGACCAAGGCATCAGGTTTAAAAAAAAAAAAAAAAAAACTTTGTGGGTAATTTCAAAGTGCAGCTCAGTTGGAGAACTAGTGCATTACCCAGTCCTTTCTAGAACATTATCCAGTCCTTTCTAGAACACTGTTGTCTCTCGGATTGAACTCTCTTCTTTCAAACAGAGTTTCACTGCAGATTTAGAAGGCGAGGTAAGCCTCTTGGACCAAGTTTCATGTAAACACAGATATCAGTCATTTATATTAAAAAAATGAAGAAATAATAACAGTCAGTTTCAATATTTAATTTTCCCTGAAGCCTCTGATGAGTTTTTCTACATCTATATTCATTGGCAAATGAAAGATCAAAAATGTACAGTGTGATTTGTGGGAAGTATCAAAACATTTGAACCTATCTCATGGATTTTCAAATATTAGATGGATTTTCATATTCAAATTGATATATTTGAATATTGTATGGAATGACATATAAAATGGTTTACCTATTCCATTGAATATCTGAAGATGACCTTAGCTTGGGTTGAAAAGGAGCCTAAGTATCTTAATACTCATCCTAAAATGTACTGTACATATTTAAGCTTCTTTAAGCTTTGAGGACTGTTTGTAAAATTTTTTTTACATTTCTACGCTTGGCTCTGAGAGATGGATTGGAAAAATGGAAATTATTCTGCTCTGACAATGAAATGACTCTGTTTCTAAGCATGCACTGGGGAGAGGCAATGTTGAGAAATGCAAACTGGCTACACATGCCACATTTTTAATTATGAAGAGAGTATTTTCTTTGCAATGTTGGGCTATCAATATAAATAAATAAATAAGAAATATCCCAGAGTACAAAATAATTGAAGGAAGAATATAAGAACTGAATTTAAAATGATGGCCCTAACATCAGTTCTTAAGAATACAAAGCAACCCGGTCCATGCACTTCCCAAAAACAAACAAACAAGCAAACAAAAAAGAAAGAAAACAAACAAAAATTCAACAAATGGTGCTGTAATAACAGGATACTCACATGAAAAAAAGGATGACTGTGACCCCCCCCCCCACCATACAGCATACAAAAGAAAAGAAAAGAATATAAGGCAAAAAAAAATTTTAATTAAAAAAAAAGAATGGAAGGTAACATATTCTGAAATCATTGCCTCATTTGACCTGATGTAAATATGGGAGTGAGTTTCTAAAATTCGCACAAAGCAGAATGAAATCAAATTTTGTTCTTACTGATTTTTTTCTGTTACTACATTTTAAGGGACATGCATGTAATTTTGATTGTTTAGCTGACTGATTGTAAGGGAGCTATTGGAGGCTTGTTTTCTGGCCCTTCATGTCTAAGGACTGAATTCAAAGAACAGACAATTCTTCCTAGAATTCCATTTTCATCGGATGAATGGCCAGCTCAAGAATGTGACTTCTGTCATTGCTGCATGAAATTCAAATTCTTCACTAACATTTCTAAGATGCCGTATCTGAGCTCAGTATCCGTCTTGTTTCTTCCGGCTCCCGGCATACACTCTGTCCCAGTCAGGCCGTTTTCTCCCTGGCACCCCCCTCTCTCCTTCAAGCTAATGCCCAGACCCGTGCACGTGTTCATGATGTTTTCTCAGCTTTCTCTCTCTTCCGCCCAGAAAAATCAGCGTCTTTCTTCAAGGTGTAGTTCAGTTCTTGTCACCTCCATTAAACCTTTACCAGCTGCTCTGGACCGCACGGATCTTGCCATTCCCTAAACCTCCTTTAGGGAACCACAAAGATGGCCAGCATGTTTTCCTAGCCCTAGCAGTAAAAAATTTTCTACTCCATCTATACCCTTGCTCTGAAGTGCCAAGGAGAGTGCCCACAGATGCCCAACACTGAGAGACCAAACCCCTCAGCAATATAGCTGACGCAGCGCTTCCTGCGGACGGGCAGTGTTCATAGAACCTGAAGGCAGCGTAGATCCTGCCTAGACCATGCTATCGTGATGGAAGGATAGCAGCCTTTAAAATTTTATTATGTGTTTGCCCTTGAATAGTCATCAGAAAAATACAGAGTTGGTTTTAAAGCTCTTTGAAGAATAATCTTTCTCTAAAGTTTTGGACTCTGATTTTCTCTTTACTCGATGAATAGATTTTCTACCATCGATTAGCAATTTGGCATCATTACACTGATGCCATATATAAATGTGTCAGAATTTCAACTGAAGTATGAATTATGGGCTATTAGCAAGTAGTCCAGACTATTCCTGTATAAATCCCCTTATGCGATACAATGCCGACCAATGGGTTTGGAGCCAATGTTCCTGTTTTCTCACCCAATTTGGAGTGACCCAGGTCAGGCTGAACCTTCTCCACCTGCTGGTGCAGGGACTGTCAAAGCTGCCATGAGTTTGTAAGGGTTGGAGGAACACAGCACCACCCCCACTGGCAAGCTCATTCAAGGATGTTTTATGCACAAATTGACCCGATTTCTCAAAATTTCAGCTGTCCCCGATCTACCTGGCCCTACCCTCTGACCCCAGGGCAGGGTTAAAACAGATTAGCACAGAGGTTCTCAATTTTAGCTGAGTGTTAGAATTACCAGGGTGGAGGGTGGGGGGTGGGGGGGATTTTTATTTTTGTTTTGTAACAGCTCTATTGAGACATAATTCACATACCAAACAATTCACCCACTTAAAGTACACAATTCACTGTTTGGTAGTATTTTCACAGAGTAACCATCACCACATTCAATTTTAAAACATCTTCATAATCTCTGAAAGAAACCCCATACTCTTGAGCTATCACCCCCAGTTTCCACATACCCCCAGCCCTAAGCAACCACTAAGTCTGCTTTCTGTCTTTATATATTTGCCTCTGGATAGTTCATATAAATGGAAACATATGTGATCTTTTTTGACTGGCTTTTGACTCAGCATAATGTTTTCAAAGTTCATCGATTTTGTACCATGTATCAGAATGTCTTTCTTTCTATTACTGAATAGCTGTCCCTTGTATGGATGTTGGGAACTCAGATGGAGGAAAGGAGTGACATTCTCCTAACTTTCTCTCAGGTTCAGTGTTGGAGAAATCATTTCAGCAAACCTGCATGGCTCTGATCAAATAAGGAAATTACCTTTTCCTTATCCATTCATCAGTTGATGGGAATTTGGGTTGTTTCTACCTTTTTCCTCTTGAGTTGTCCTCTAACCTAGGAGCTGAATCACTGGGTCAAATGATAACTCTGTGTTTAACCTTCAGAGGAATTGCCAAACCGTTTTCCAAAGTGGCTGCACAATTTTACATTCTAATCAGCAGTGAAAAAGAGTTACGATTTCTTCATATCTTCACATGTTATTATCTGATTTTTTTACTATAACCATCCTAGTTGGTGTGAAGTGGGGTCTCATTATGGTTTTGAATTGCAATTCCCTGATGGCTAATGATGTTGGGCATCTTTTCATGTGCTTATTGGACACGTGCATGTATTCTTTGGAGAAATGTCTATTCAGATCCTTTGCCCCTTTTTTAATTGGGTAATTTGTTTTTTATTGTTGAGTTGTAAGACATCTTTATTTAGTCTAAAGAGGTCCCTTATCAAATATATGATTTGCAAATATTTTTTTCCATTTCATGGGTTGGGGAGCATTTCAATAATACTAATACCTGAGACCTACCCCCAGAGATGCAGATTTATTTGATCTTCTATCAGAGTCCACTCATGTTTTTAGAATTTTTAGGAACAAGTAGAGAACTAGTGAGTTAAGTTGTTTGCCAGCTTGGCATCCCAGAAGCAACTATTTTTTCCTCCAGAGCAAGGGCCAACCCACAGGTTACAACTATTTCCATAACCACACAGTAATTTTATTTGGGAATTTTGTTGCCCTTTACTGTTCCAGGTATTTGATCAGAGCCACACAGGTTCGCTCAAATAGATTTCTCCAACGCTGAACCTGAGAAAAAGTTAGGAGAATGTCACTCCTTTCCTCCATCTGAGTTCCTCCTTCTGAGTTTCTTATGCAAAATATTTGATACCCCTACCTCCATCAACACACACACACCACATCCAGAGCTCTGCATCACTAGGGGTATTGGGAGAGAAGAATTTACCAAGTAACAGAGAGAAAGGCAAAGGTACAGGATCTTTTTAAACCCTTCCTCAGACAGTAAGTACCTGTTTATCTTGTACCTATATACCTGCAGACCACAACTCTATTAACATTTACCATACTAAAGAATATGCTCCAAGAGGACCTGCTAACATTACCTCTAGACACAGATGTAACTGCAAATTTTTAAATAGCAACTTTCCTTGTGCAAAGCATAGATAGACAGACAGACAGACAGATAGAGGTGATACTCAGATAAATTCTATACTCCTCTATACACGTTCATGGCTTCCATTATCACCTTCACTGTTTGGTTGTTTTGTTGCTTTGATTGGGTACTAATTAGCACTTGGGTGTGGCAATTTCTCATCTTTGGCTTTGCAGTGAGCTCAGCATGCTTCTTCTCTTCCTCCCAACTTCAAATACCAGTAGCTCCCCTTCGGTCATTTGACAACCCAAGATGCCTGCACCCATTTCTAATCATGCTTTTTAAACAATATGATTTTCAAATCCTCAAATCTATGTTTTCAATCAGGACAGTTTTTGTGCCCTAAACCCCTCACCTAAATGCCTACCTACCTGTGCCATTGACCTTTCCATTTGTAAATGTCACAGACAAATTAAACTCAACATGTTCCAAGGAAACTCGTTAGCCTCCCTCCCTCCAATCTGCTCTCCCTTCTGAATTCCTTATCCTGGACACCTTCATTTCATCTCTTCAACTGCTGGCTCACCTACCTTTACCTAGGGGACTATTGCAAAAGCCTTCTAATTTGTCCCTGCCTTCCACAGCCTCTTTATCCAATCCAGAGTGCCTTTTCTAGAATTAAAGCCTGGTGACGTGTGTCCCCTGTTTAAATCATTCTACTGACCTCTCATCGATAGGTAGTCTCTGCCTAGCTGGTGGTTAAAGAACCTCTAAGGATTTAAAGAAGGGGTTTCAAAAAATTCGTGTCACAAAAATAATGGTGTCTCTTCCTGTCTTAGTTCTCCAGGGCTGTTCCGACATACCATGCAATGTTTTGGCTTAAACAATGGAAGTTACTATCTTATGGTTTGGAGGCCTGAAGTCCAATGTCAAGGTCTTCCCAGGCCATGCTTTCTCCCTGAAGTCTGTAGCATTCTGGTGCTGGCTGGCCACAACTCGGAGTTCCTTGGCTTGCATCACTGCTTCCAATACAGGCTTCTCCTCTGGGTTGCATTTCTACTGCTCAGTCCGGTGTCTCTGTTCAGATTTTCTCATCTTATAAAGGACTTCAGCTACATGGATCAAGGCCCAGTCTGATTCAATTTGGCCTCATCTAAATAGGATCTCCAAAGATCCTATTCACAAAAAGGTCTACACCTTAACTAATAATAACATCTTAAAGGCCCTATTTGCAAATGGATTCACACCCACTGGGACACGGATTAAGACCTGAACATGTCTTTATGGGATTCAATTCCCAACAGTTGCTTTCTAATTTTATCAAGTAGTTAATAGAAAATAAAAATTTTCAAAGCTAACCAGTATTCAAAATGGTGGTTCTAAATACTTTTCCTTTTTAAAAGGGAATATTTTGCTAGCTTCTCAGTTCGTTAGTTAGGTGTGCAAAAGTCAGTGAATTTCAAAGTGAAAAGTTCATATCTCAGTTTATTACTCAACTGATTCCCACTATGTATGATAATTTTGAATTGCTTTTATTTGTAGAACTATAATTTTTATTTTATATCTGTAATGCACTGTATGCTCAAAAAAGCATAAAGAATATAACGTCAAAATTCAAGTTAGGAGAAAAATAATGATAACAATTCTGCAATCTCATCTCAAGTTCATCTTCACCAAATCTGCAACTGGTATAGATTCTTTTATATATATACTACTTTTAAAAAAATTTTAAAGAGTAAATACAGTAATGATTATATCTAAATAGATTATTCATTTATTGATTAGAAAAATGACACTATATTATTTATGAAGATAGATTGAACACAGCAACCTAAAAATTTCCTCATGTCTCATTCTAAAGAAACATAAAAATGCGGTTTTAAAATATGATCAAGAAGAAAGTTTTTGCCAATCTTTGATGCAGTAATAAGTAATTACATTTTGATCTACACATTATCACACATTCTATTCCCAAGCTAATAACAATTTAGTCATTTTAATTTCTTTGTCAACAAACTATGCTTTCCTTACATAATTAATTATAAAAACAATCAAATAATGCATAATATAATTAATAAGGAAAATATTTTTTCTGGAATAAGACTGTGCTGGTTTGAAAGGATGTATGTCCCCTAGAAAAGCCATGTTTTAATCAAAATCCCATTTTGTAAAGGTAGAATAATCCCTATTCAATATGTTTGAATCTGTAATTAGATCATCTCCCTGGAGATGTAACCCAATCAAGAGTGGTTGTTAAACTGGATTAGGGGAGATGTGTCTCCACCCATTTGGGTGGGTCTTGATTGGTTTACTGGAGTCCATTACAAGAGGAAACATTTTGGAGAATGGGAGATCTCTGAGAGAGCAGAGAATGACATAGCCATGAGAAGCAGAGTCCCCCAGCCAGTGAACCCTGGAGATGAAGAAGGAAAATGCCTACCGGGGAGCTTCATGAAACAGGAAGCCAGGAGAGAAAGCTAGCAGATGATGCCATGTTCACCATGTGCCCTTCCAGGTGAGAGAGAAGCCCTATGTTCACCATGTCCCTTCTCACTTGAGAGAAACCCAGAACTTCATCGGCCTTCTTGAACCAAGGTAGCTTTCCATGGATGCCTTAGACTGGACATTTCTATAGACTTGCTTTAATTGGGACATTTTCTAGGCCTTAGAATTGTAATCTAGCAACTTATTAAATTCTCCTTTTTAAAAGTCATTCTGTTCCTGGTATATTGCATTCTGGCAGCTAGCAAACTAGAACAAAGACTATTACTAGAATTATACTTTTAAGGAGCTCTACAAACCTAGAAGAGGGGATGATTGAGTAAAATATTTCTGACAGCTGAAGAAAGATAAAGAGATGAAGGCTAAGAACTACCAATTTTTAGAGTTTTTCCAAAGACCCAAGGAAATTCCAGTTTATTTTAGGCAATATCAAATAAGAATTCTCCCAGTCAACAGGTATTCATTCAACAAATACTTGGAGACCCTTCATGTTCAGACTTTAAGATAAGATGCTCACAAGTAGTCCCTACCCTCATGACATGTAGAGTTTAGAAGGAAAAACCAAAACAAAAAGTGAAAAAGCAAGAAATTAAGTAATTACAAATTATTGTAAGTACTGGAAAAGGAATTCTTTGGGCCTGCCTGTGGTGAGAACACTTGAGCTGAGACTGTAGGGGAAGAAGAGAGACCTAGGTAGGGAAAGCTTGTGTCTCAATAGCCCTAAGGAGAGGATGAGCTTGGGGAATTAATGGAACTGAGTGGACAACATGACAGGAGCTTAGGGAGTCATGGGGCAGGGTAGTAGCCACAATGAGGTTAGAATGGAAAGAAGGAGCCTATGGTGAGCCACAGAGGAATTTTTTTTTCCTAATGAAAAAAATGATAGTGAAATGTTATAGACACTTGAATAACATGATTCAATTTATTTTACAAAGATCAATCTGGAGAGTTCTGTTTTGCTATAGAGGAGTGATCTCCCACAAATAAGAACTATAAACTCTGGTCAAAACAGAAAAACTACCTGAGGTCTCTAGGGTCTGAACAAAGACAGGCAGATTTAGGGCTCCATAAAATCTGGTCCCTGCCACCTTTCTGATCTTACTTCTTTTCTCCCTCTCTCTCATGCTCATTTTTCTCCAGCCACACCAAGGTGCGCTCTAAGCATTGGCTATCCTGCCCTCTTCACTGGACACAAGCTTATCTAGCTCATATCCTTTGCATATTTGCTCCAAGATTGTTCCTAACCATCTCTGTAAAAAACAACCCTCTAGCCTGTCGCAGAACATCCTATCTTCCTAACCCTCCTTTTATTTTTTTCCATGGTACCTCTCACCATCTGCCATGCTACACATTTGTTATTGGTTTCTTGTCCTTCTGTCCACTCACACCAACTAGAATGTAAGGTTTGTGAAAGCACAGACATCCCCAGCAGCTAGAACAGTACCTGGAGCAAAACAGTAAAAGATGATGTAGGAAAATTGAACGAATACATGAACTGTGGTATAGACAGACTAGAGTTGTCTCATCTGATAGACTGGTAAGAAAAGGACCTTCTGGACCTAGAAATGCCCATGGACAAAGGAAGAAAGGCTGTTAAGGGTAACAAGCATAGGAATGACAGGCCATCTACCTAATTAGACTGGCTGGAATGTGCCAGAGGTTTATGTTCTTCTGTTCCTGTGAACCACAGAACCCTGGGAGGTCACGCTGGCAGCATCCGTGCGCTTTCCTCATGCAAATTCCTTGATGAAGTCATTAGGACTCAAACTGTGAAATGTCTTGCTAAAATTCACAAAATAACTATGGTAGAAAAGACTTTCCAATTCCTAATCAAAAGCTTTCCATATAAGCCCCCAGGCCCCAGCTTACTCTCCCTCCCCTTCCCACTGCCTCTTAATAAAACAGGAGCAAAATTGCTCATCTATATAACAAGATAGTTGCATGTCACTAAGACTGAAATAAGGAAGAAAACTGGGAAATGGGTTATAAACAATAGTTTTCCTGTGGCAGGCCATCTTTAGTCTGTTAACATTCTCAGACACAGCCTTCACAAATTATTTGTTCGAGTGTTTCAATGGCTTAGTCTTGGCTTTTATAACAGCTATCAGAACCATATCTGCAGGAACATTTCAGAAGAGATTTAAACAGTATGTTCCTGTTGTCTTGCTCTTTGGACACAAGCTGAATATGAAGGTGGGGGTAGAAGGAGCCAGGAAGACAAGCTGCTGCTTTCATTTTCAGTCTATCCACTTCCCAGTGCAAGAGCAATGATGCATGGATTTCACTTGTAATGGCACAGACCCAGGAATAGTAACACAATTATTTTATTAAATGAATAACAGAAAATGTCTCTTATCTGGTGCTATAATATTATTATCTGGTGCTTTTCATTCTTGAAGCTAAATAAGAAAACCCGTGACTCAATTCTTATTTTAGAAGAATCACTGCCAGCAAAAAATATATATATTTATCTAGATAGATCGTTAGATATAGATATTTAAAGACTAGATTTAGGGGCAAGGGTGTGGGGAGATTATTTTAGAATTTGATTCAATTTGTCTGTGTTTATAAAGTGTAAACGATAAGCAAAGCATTGGTTAAGCTTCGAAAAAATGTAAGAAAACCTTAAGGCTGGCTTTCTGCCATCTCATTAGAGATATAAGACTCACAGAAAGCATTCCAAGGAGATGTGGTGCCTGGGCAAGATGATATATGTGTGCAAACATCGAATTGCCCTTCCCCAACTCCTACAGAAATGACTGTAGCAATTGTGAAAAGAATAAAATCTATGTTGGTGCTGCAGTTCAAGAAAAGCTACTATATACGTACCAGAAACATTGAATAAATTGTTTAGATGCACTGAGATGGGAGTGGTTCAAAAGAATGTAAATGGAAGAGATTCCAGAAAAACGCCATTAAAATGCGAAGACATGAGGATAGAGATTCTGATGGGCTATGGGGTAATGTGGAGCTAAAATATGGTCACACTACCAGTACCTGGAGAATGTTCTCCCAAGTAGATGCCACACAAAAGGTGGACTGTGTGAACTGGAGAAGGGAGGGAGGGGACTCCACCATGGCCAGCAAGTACCTGGCAAACCTCAGGGAAATGGCACATTTTAAGCCTTAACTTCCTATTCCCTCTCCCCACCCCATAGATTGCACATACTAGTATAATTATTTAAATGTGCTTTCATCAATTATAAAAAATGTACCCATACCAATTCAAGATGTTAATAATTTGGTGGTAAATGGGAATCCTATAATTTATGCCTGATGGTTGTGTAAACCCACACCTTATCTATAATGCAAATCAGAGGGATGACCCATTTAGGATTTCAGCACAGGAGCAGCTTCCTGCTGAGATGCCCATAAACCCTAATTCAGGCTTCCACGTGCTGCAAAGGACCGTCATTGATGTCAGCCTAAAGGCATGGCAGATTGAAAGCTTAGGAAAGAGACCAGAGCAATACAACAACCACAAAAAAATCCCTTTCAAATCTTAACCCTCTATAAGCCACCCCTGGGCAAACCTGGACCTCTCTCCTTAAGGGAGAATAAACAGAAAATCATTGAAACCACCATAATTCATAACAATAGGAAGAAGTGCCATCTTTTGAAATCTACATTTATTATTTTTAAAAAACAGGGGCACTTAAAAGACATTGTGTGATTTTTGTTCTCAGTTTTGAAAGGACACTGCATGTTTGAAATTAGAGCAGATATTCATACAAAGGAAACAATTTGAGATCGAGAAAAAAGATTTGTGATGAAAAATACAGTTTCTGTATTACTTTCAATGAAGCAGTGAATAGATGCATAGATAATACAGAAAATCTAAGCAGTGAAGTTAGAGGACAAGCTTGAGAAATTCTCTAGAAAGAAATTCTCTCACAGAAGAAAGATGAAAATGAATATGATATGATAAAACATCTGAGACATGAAAAACAAGCACATACGAACTTTATTTAGCAGTAGTCTCAGGACTAGAGAACAGAGTAGAGCAATGATCCAAAAAAATTCTAGAAGAAAATCTTTCTAAACTGATATATAACAAAGGTCTTACCTGGGCCATCTGAAAGGTCAAGGTCAAAGACATCTTATACATTTTTTTTAAATTTAAGGCCACATAAATTATCCAAAAGGCATCCATATGGGGGGAAAAAGTCTTCAAAGGAAGAAAAATCAGGATGATATCAAACTTTCTGTAACATTAAACTCCATAAGGCAGCAAAACATCCACAGAGGTAAAATACTGTGATCCAAGAATTCCCCACTCTATTTAAGTGTGCACATTTGTAAGAAAAATAGAAAGTCCAGAAAGAATATCATCCCATGCTAACGCAGAAAAAATTACTCTGAATCATGCTCCAGCAACTGAGTTACATTAAATTTAGGAATGGGACTAGAGTAGTATAAATGATGTGCAATAAGGCACATGTCATACGCATATTGAGTTAAATTTTAAAGATTAATACAAATGTAAAAACAATTTTAAAGACATGATTCATAATATAAAAATAATAATATGTGTCCAAAAGTCTTATTACATGAATAAAATTTGTAAATTAGAATGGAGATAGTAGAGATAGTGGTGATAAAAATAAACGAAAATTTCTCACCTCATGGTTTAGGTATGGAGAAGACAATCCTGTTTGAATATTACTTTGGTTTTAGGAAAAATAGATTCAAATATGATTTAAAAAAACTTAAAGGTAACTAAGGTAGAATTAAATATTATATGTAACTGTCAAATCATTACAGAATAAATAAAAGACAAAAATAACTCAAATAAATATAGAACAAGACAGAGAAAAATGAGAAATACATTAAATCATTACTATTGGCTCATGTGACCACAGAAGCCAGCAAATCTGAACTCCATCAGGCAGACCACAAGCTGGAAGCACTGATAAAGGTGATGTTGAAAACCTTAGTCTGAATTTCCCAGGGGAAGCTGGCTATCTGGAAATTCCAGGAAGATCTCCAGGAAGATTCAATGCTGAAGTTAAAGCAGAAATTTTCTTCTAAACTCTGAAACTCAGTTCTGGTTTTTAAAACCTACAACTGATTGGATGTAGAGACTACCCACATTGATGAGAGCAATCTCCTTTGTTGATTGTAGATGCAATCTACTGATTATAGACACAAATCCCATCAGCAAAATACTCTCACAGCAACAAGCAGGTCAGTGTTTGACTAACCAACTGGATCCCATAACCTGGCAACATCGTCCCATGAAATTAACCATCACACATTCAAAGTTAAAATTACTAAAAATACAAATAGAAACAAACAGAAATGAAGTGGTAGTGGAGTAGCTTCAAACCTACATCCTCATTCTGTGACAGATCAAATATGAAAACTATAGAATAAACAATATTCTTAGTAAGATTGATTAGACAGATAGGGAAATGCCATTTAAAAATAAACATGTCCTGTCTTTCAAATATGTAAAAAATAGTCTTGCAATAGGTCACAAAAAAGCCATAATAAAGATAGAAGAGTAGACATTGTAAAGAGCACAATCTCTAACTGTGATTCAATTCAATTCAATTTAACAACAACAAAAAATTACAAACACAAAAATATTCTCAAACTCCTAGACTATAGCAATGCTCTAAATAATTCTTGGATCCAACAGGAGCTCAAAACCACCACTAAAGACTATTTGAATAAAAATGACCACGAGAACACTATATATGTCAACATTTATGGGCTGCTGCTAAAGTTATGCTCAAATGCGTTCTTCCAAAATTTCCAACACCAGTTATTCCCAAGGGGCATAAACTGTTCCAGAACACAGCAAAGGATGAAAGGTTCCCAACTTGTTTTATGAAGCTAACACACTCTGATGTACAGTTCTGAAAACGATAGTACTAGAAAAAAAGCTATGGAAGATGCAGATGAATAAAATTCAGCAATTAAACAAAACAATAACAGAGCATAATCAAGAAAGGCACAACTGAAGAAAACAGGCTGGCAATATTAGGAAATCCATTGGAATAAATCACATCAATAAAACAGAAGAGAAAAAGCATATGGCAGTTCTGATAGAGGCCAAAACTATATTAGATACTATTCAACATTTATTCCGCGTATAAACTTTAAATAAATAAGCATAGAAGGAATCTTAATAAACATAATAAATATATTTAATCAAGCTAACAACCAATATCATACTTGTGTAAATTTATTGAGATATGTTTGGCAATTTTTTAAAGAGAGAGAAAAATAACTATTTAAACAGTACAACCTATAATAATATGAAATTATATTTTATGTATTCTTTCATATACTAAATAATAAATAATACATGCTGTTTTAGTTTGGTAGCTGTTGGGATGCAACACATCAGAGATGGACTGGCTTTCAGTAAAAGGGGATTTATTTAGTTAACATATTGCTTTTCAGAGGAAAGGCAGCTAACTTTCAACTGAGGTTCTTTCTTACACGGGAAGGCACAGGGTAATCTCTGCTGGCCTTCTCTCCAGGCCTCTGGGTTCCAACATCTTTCCCCAGGGTGATTCCTTTCTGCATCTTCAAAGGCCTGAGCTGAGCTGGGAGTGCTGAGAAGAGGTATGCTGAACTGCTTTGGCTGTGCTATGTTGAGCTCTCTCATTTAAGCACCAGCCAATTAAATCAAACATCATTCATCGCAGCAGGCACGTCTGTTAGCCGCCTGCAGATAAAATCAGCAACAGAAGAGGTTCACATGCCATTGGTTCATGTCCACAGCAATAGAACTAGGCACCTTCACCTGACCAAGTTGACAACTGAATCTAACTACCACACATGCATTAAACATTTCTATGTATTACTGAATTGCGTTAAAAATCCAAAACTATGGATACTTATTTTATGAACACATTAAAGGATTCTCGTGGTTAATTTTGACCATATTTCATTTTCATCCTGTGTATCCAACTTTAGCCCCTAACCCTCATCACAGATATCTGTTTGCATTCTTGATTCCTCTCAGTAATCCACGTGTTCGACTTCCACTGATTTTCCAGGAACCTTTCCACAGTGGTTGAGCTCATCGTAGCAGTTAGCATTTATATTAACAGCTAATACAATAGAAACCTTTAACCAAAAAATTTCACCAAGGTAGAGCATTATAAACATGAGCCTCCTGTATTCTTTCACTCCATTTCAAAGGAGTAGAAGCCATAGGACCCCATTTCAACAATGATTAAGAATAAAATAGATTCTAACTTTAATGGCTTGTTATTGTCATTATGAAAAGCAGTTGACAGTTATTGTTAGACATGAATTTAGCAAAATAAAATGTATGAACATATGATACCCTATAATAATCTGCTGAAAATCATCACAGTCCTTTCCAATTGGCATAATATATAGAACTAAGTAACAGAATAGACCCCTGGAATAACAAACCAAGTTGGAGACTTAAAATCACAGACTTAAAATAATTGAATACTCCCTAGACAGTCTGAAAGTGATGGCTGATGAATATTAATAATTGTACATAGAAATATCTGTGCAGAGCCAGCTAGCTCTGAATCACATTTCTAGTGGGCGGAATCCTGAGCAGAACGTAAAGGACCAGTAGTGGCAAGGAGTCAATCAGCCCAGAGAGAAGAGGGTGGAGTCAGTTGAGGATGAATGGACGATAAGGGTGAGGCTAGGAATAATAAATAGATAAGCATAAGAAGACACCATAGAGTCCGTGAGAGAATCTGAAGTGAAAGTCTAACAGGTTAGCTGGCTTGAAAGCCTAAGGTGAGCCCAGATATAGGAGGCAGTTTCAGAAATGTAGAGTAATGAATAAAGAGTGAAAGGGTGGGATTGGGATCTTGTATTTACAGCAAATCAGAGAAAGCCTCTCTAGAGCAGAGAGAGTTTACTTTTCAGAATAGATCCTGTTTATTTGAATTTCTTCATTGGGCAGAAGCATCGGGTTTGATGCTTATATAATTCATTTAACTGTCTGAATAGTTAGCTTTAGTTGTGGTGTAAATACAAACCTTTAGTAACTTTAAGTCCTTGAAAACACGGATGATTATTCCTCATCAGATGCTAACCAATTGAGTAATAGTAATTCAAGTTTCTATTTCACTGGTCAAAGAGCTAAAGACAGAGATTCAAGTGATTTTTAAAGTTCTAACATCCTAGAACTGTGATGAATTTGAAAGAAAAGGATTCTATTCAAGCCGGGGGAAAAAATTGGAGTTCAATTAATAATAATTAAAAAAGAGTAAGAATTGGTTAGAAAAGTGTCCATTTTACCTATGTGTTTGTACTATTTAAATCTTGCTCTCTTGTTCCATCAGCATTTTAAATACTATTTTATTAATAAACCCGTGGTTCCATTTCTAGGACTTTTGCTTTACCCTAAGAAGACTATGTGAATAGTTATCTAAGTGTGTGTAATGGGTTCAGTGCCCTTTACAGCTTTGTCCCACCCCTGGGTAAAGCAAGGAGTTGTGTGGTTTGGCGGTTTGGTGTATAATTTTTTGGAATGAGTAAGTTTAGGATTCAAATCCCAACTCCTCTTATTTATTATATGACTTTGAATAAATTTCCCAAATTTTAGGAGCCTTGGTTCATTACCTATAAAGGGATGAGGACTGAATGAGAATAAATAAGGAGGATATCTGTGGTTCTTAGCACAACACTAACACACAGTAAGTGCTAAATAATGCTGGTAGCTACTCTTAGGCAGATTCTCTGCCTCTATGTTCCTTTAGAGAATCTCTCCACAATCCACCTATTGCTTTGTCTCTTCCCATACCTGCTTGGTTTGTCTTACTATCTCCATTTGTTCTTCCATTGCTGCAGGTCTAGTTGTACCTCTTACTCAATCTTTCTTGGACTGATCCTGAACTTGGGCAACCTATTCGGTTCTTGGTTCTTGTTTGCCTCTGGAAGCTGTCTCCTGACTTCATGGCCAGTGGCTTCAGACTAGTTCTACACTATTCCCACATCCATTCCTTGGTTACTGAACCCTGAGCCTTGGTCAAATCCTACCTCCAGAAAGAAGCAAAAAAAAAAAATTTATGCACAAAATGTTTTCATTTAACAGCCAAACGTTAGAAAAATGCAAACACCCAACAATTGGAGAATGTGTAAATAAATCATGGAACATTTGTATGATAGAATATCATGCAACCTATAAATATATATTTACAAAAAGTTTTGAACAAGATGAAAAAAACATGTTTTCTACTGTCATCGTATTTTAAGAACACTTTAAAAATTTTTTTTTTTGAGGAGGCAAGTCATAAAGACCTGGGGGTATATCTAGCTCCAACATTCATTAACTGTGTAATAAATGCAGATTATTTAACCTCTGAACCTTGGTTTCTCATTAGTTAAATGAGGATGGTAACATCTACCTCTCAGGGTCTCTCTGATTATTCAATTAAACAAATATAAAAACTTTAACAGTAAACCTATTACAGTAAGAAACAATTTCAACGTCCCAATGACTTAAAACAGTAAAAGTTTCTTTCTTGCTCACACCCCAAGTTCATCAGGAGTTATCTAGGGCTCTGCTCTAAACCACCCTTGATTGGTCCTCAGACTGACAGAGCCTCTGCTATCTGGAACGTCACCTGCTACCATGGCAGAAAGAAAGGAGCTTTGCAAGCCACACATCTGATTTTAAAGTGTAGAATATTTCATGGCTATGTCTAACTTCAAGAGTGTGAAAGTGTGTGGAAGGAGGAAAACAGAAATTAGGTGAATAGCATGAATGATCATCACAAATGCCTATTACAGTGACTGGCACCCAAAACGTTTTCAATAATAAACATTGTGTGTATAACACAGCACATCTTTACATATAAACATTGAAAATGCACAAAATGGGAATGAAATGTGTTTGAATGTACAAATGATCAAATTTTCAATGATCCTTTTCTGCTTCTGTATTTTGTTCTGTAATTATTAATTTTATATTGTTTGCCTATCTCACTCTTTTAATGAAAATAAATTAACAAGAATAACACCATTGCTCCTTCTGTTAGCTGTTTTCATCAAGTATTTTTCAAAGTATAATTGCACTGAAAAATTATCCTGTCCTCTCTTTTTGTTTAACCACAGCTCTTAGAACTCAGCTGTTTGGACAACAAAGTTATAACCAGAGTGCTACTCGTAAAAAAAGTCATGTAAAAATTGTCAGCAGAAGAACAAAGGAAGATTTAAACAGCCTAGATATAACTGGCATTAAAGATTCAAATGCCCAAATGATAGCAAATGCCAAAATATAGAAGTTACAAACTGCACTGCAAATAGCACTGATATAATACAACACTAATGAAAATCTTGTATAACGAGCAGTCTCATTCCAAATTGTTTGATCAAAGTTTAAAATAAAGTCCCCCTCAAATCTCATCTTAATATTATTCAATAAAAATCTAAACATAATCTTTGTTTAAAATATCCTTAAGAAGCATATTAAAAATTATAGCTTTAGTAATGGAAAAAGGTAGCTAAATGCTTTTAAGAATTCCCCTAGGACTCAACAAACTTTAAGCTTGTATCTAATAAAATAGAAACTCCTTTAAATGATATTGCAGATTTAATATCTCCCATTAAATTCTAACATATTCAGCAAGAAAAACATTTACTTTCTGTCTCCATATGCAGTTATCAGCCACTGACCCTGCACCTCAGTCTGACTCTGACAAATTGTGAGCCCAGAGTCTGGGGACATGAGCCCGTTGTTTTGAGTCACGGTTGTCTGAGCCAAAGATGTCAGTTTTGTTGTTGTGTTTCTTACTGAGAACATAGTTATTAGAGAGGAGACTTTGAGTTAAATAGTGCTTATAAACCTAGCCAATGCAGAATAATATTGCACCTGTTGTAATGAACAGGATGCAGTCTAATAGCTTATTTTTTTATCAAAAATTATATTTTCTTCAACAAATTAATGCCATGAAAAAATGTAGGAAAGATGAACAACCAGTGGGTCTTAGTTGGTTCAAACAAACCAAAGGTTGAAAATATTTTGTGGACAATTGGGGAAATTTGACTGTAGACTGGATATTAGGCAATGTTAAAGAGTTATTATTAATTTTATTAGTTGTAATAATGGTATTGTGGTTATGTAGGCAACTGTCCTTATTTTCTAGAGGAGATACATTCTGACATAGGCAACAATATCAAGATAACCATAATTTTAAAAAGTTAACCAAAAAATAGGTAAAGCAAATATACACAATTGTTAATAATTATTGATTGTAAGTGGTAGGTATATAGAGGTTTATTATAACATTTTGTCTACTTTTCTCTAGGTTGAAAATTTTTTCATTATAAGAATTTTGGATTTTCCAGAGGTAGAAACAATATAAAGCCTAGTAATATATTGACAATATCAGAAACTTTTAGAGCTGGGTGGGACATTTGAAAACTGTTAGGGGTTGAACTATGTCCCCCCAAAAAAGCATATTCTTAATCTTAATCCATTCCTGTGGGTGTGAACCTACTGCAAATAGAACCTTTTGATGAAGTTATTTTAGTTTAGTTGGCGTGGCCAATAGAATCAGGATGGTCTTATTCCTATCACTGGAGACTCTATAGAGAAGGCATCAGAGAGAAGCCATGAAGGTGAAGCAAGAAACTGAAAGTCAACAGATTTAGGAAAAGAGAGGAGATACCACCATGTGCATTGCCATTGCAGCAGAAAAGCTAAGGAACTCCAAAGATTTCTGGTCAGCCAGGAACCACTGACCAAGCACCAAAAAGTGAGCCTTCTAATCTCTGAAACAAGGAACCAGTAAATTCCTGCTGTTAAGCCAACCCATTGTCTGGTATTTGCTTTAACTGTTAGGAAACTAATACAAGAATAATTATTCCAATGCCTTTACTTTAAGGATGTGGAAATTGCTGCTTTAAGTGGCTGACAAGTTACCTAAGGCTACTTAATTAGTTGGTAACTGAAATCAAAGGAGAAACCAGTTCTCTTGACTCCCAGGTAAACCTCTACAACAACTTAATGTTTCTTGTATTCTATGTGGCCCTGAAGTGGCTTGTCATTGAGTCTACACAGAGGCTTCCTCCACAGCCCTCAAATGCAGATGATCTGTCCCATCTGCCATGGCCTCAGTCATCATGCCATAGTAGTTCCTCTACTGCCATGGAATGACAGAAGTTTTGATAAGTAACACCATTCCTATGTCAAAACACACTGCCTTCATTTCCCAGGGTTGCTATGACAAATACCTTACAGTGGGTTGGCTTAAACAACAGGGATTTATTGTCTCCTGGTTCTGAAGGCTAGACGTCCAACATCGAGGTACTGGCCAAGCTTGCTTTCTGTTGGAGTCTGAAGGATTCTGACAATCTGCCATCACATGGCGATCTCTCTCTCCTTGTACCTAGCTTCTGATTTCTGATTTCTGCTGACTTCTGGCTCCTACTGACTTACTGCGTCTGAATTTCCTTTGTTTATAAGGGTTCCAGTTATGTGGATTAAGGTCCACTGTTTTAGTTCCCTAGGCTGCTTAAAACAAATATCATGAAGTGATTCTGCCTAAACAATGGGAATTTATTAGCTTATGGTTTGGGGGCCAGGAAAATGTCCAAATCAAGGCATCAACAAGACGATGCTTTCTTCCCAAAGACTGGCTGCCAGCAATACTTGATATCTCTGCCACTTGGCAAGGTACGTGGTGGCGTCAGCTAATCTCTCCCTTCTCTTCTGGGTTTCATTGATTTCAGCTTTTTGCTTCCATGATTTTCTGCCTCTCTCTCTTTCTGTATTCATTCCTTTTATAAAGGACTCTGATAATAGGATTAAGACCCATTCTGAATGAGGTGGGTTATACTTTAGCTGAAGTAACCTCATCAAAATGTCCTACTTACAATGGTTTACACCCACAGAAATGGATTAACTTTAAGAACATGTTTTCTGGAGTACATACAACTTCAAACCACCACACCCACCCTGATTTAATTTAACCTCATCTAAACAGGATCTTTCAATATCCTATTCATAAGTGAGTCTACACTGTAACTAATAATATCTATAAAGGTCCCATTCACAAATGTGACTACACTCACTGAAACAGGGTTAGACTTGAACATGTCTTTTGTGGGGGGCATAATTCATCCCTAACACCCATCTCAGATACTGTCAGCACCAGCAATTCAGTAATGAGAAAACTAGCACAGCCCCTCTTCCTCTCAACACTCAACTGCTTCTCTGAATAACTAAGCTTATCAGACTGAAGAAAAGGTTCACTGTCATTTATAGCAAAGCAGATTTCTTACAAAAATGCTTTAGTCCCAGAAGATCCATTAATTGTGCTTTATTTTCATTTCCCTAATATAGTGATTCTGTTGCGTCTTTTTTTTTTTCCAGAATATGAATCTTTAAAATGTGTTAGCAACGAACAGGATAAATTGGATGAATTAAATATGTGTTGGTTTCTCAGCAGGAAAGCCCTGCAAGCATTTAAGCAGTACTGAAGTTATTTAAAATATCAGTTACGTAGTTTCTATTGTTAACAAGAATTTGAAACTCATTTTAATTCTCACCTCTCGCTCAATGTTTACAACATGACCTTCCTTCCTTTCTACTTTCCTTCCTTCCCTCATTCTTAATGGATTCATTTTTTTGTAGTACAAGTTGCTGAAAGTTAAAAAAAAGAAAAAGAAAGATTATGCAAAATATTGCACTCAAAAGAAGAGAATACTAAACATTACTTTTAATATGTCTTTGCTTCACTGCAAACTTCCATCAGCCGATATGGTCTTTTGGCAGGGACTTTTAGCTTTCTTGACTCAGTTAGAGACTATTTTCAGCTGTGGGATTCTTGTTACTTACCATTTACGTTTAGTGTGGGTTCCCAGACCTGTGACACCCCAGCAAGTAGCATATAATAAAGAAAAGAGTAAATTACCCATAGGCTCAAAGTTCATTAAAATTGCTCATGAGTCCTGCTCTTGATGGCTCTCTGAGCTAATAGAACTGAATCTCATTTCCATGTTTTATCCTGCTTTCCCTGGTCTCCCAGGACTTCACCACTAGCATGTCTGGACTTGCACTCGGCCTCCTGAACAATTCGGTTCTATTGCTCCTTGTACCGCAGCAAAACAGTAATATCTGATGGTTGAAAACAATCCCCCAAATTTCTAGAACTGAAGAATACAATGATCAAAAAGTAAGAATTAAGTGAACATGTTTAACAGAAGATTACATACAATGGAAGAGAAAGAATTAGTAAACTAGAATGTATGTCAGAGGAGTCTATCTAGAAATAAGCAAATAGTGACAAAAGGATGAAAACAGAGAAGACAAGATGAAAGGGGTGGGAAATTTAGTGACATGGTCTAACATTTAGTTGATTAGAGTCCCAGAAGAAAAAGAGAGAAAATGAGCAGGCACCATAATTGATGAATAATGACTGAGAATTTTCCAAAATCATTGAAAGGCATCAATCTATAGTTTTAAGAAGGCCAATAAATCCCAAGTAGGATAAATGAAAAGAAACTCACAGCTAGATATAGTCTAGTAAAACTGCAGAAAGCTTAAGATAAAGAAAAACACTTAAAAACAGCCAGGGGTAAAAAGACAAATTACATTCAGAAAGGTGACAATCTGTAGCCTACCTCTCAGCAGAATACTGGAAGTCAGAACACTGTAAAATAGTACCTTCAAAATGCTAAAAGAATATAACTACCAACCTAGAATTGTATACAGAGTAGAAATATCTTTCTGTAATGAAGATGAAATCAAGATATTTTCAGATAACCATAAATGAGAGTATTTACCCCCAGTAGAACTACACACAATCCTAATGAATGTTATCTGGCAGTAAGAAAGGTACCTCAAATAGAAAGTTGTAGATGCAGAAAGAAAGGAAGAATAACAAAAAATACAAATATGAAGGTAAACCAAAATGGACATTGGTTGAATAACAATAATAATGTCTTGTTTGGGTATTTTATATATATGTAAAATATATGGAAACAATAACAAAATTCAAGAGCATATTAGAAGAAATCAAAGTATTCTAAAGGTTTTTAATTGTTTCAGAGGCGGGTAAAATACTAATTGATGTTAGACTTTGATAGGTCAAGTTTACATGCTCAATTGCTAGAGTAACCACTGAAATAGCAATAAAACAATACATAAATTCCAAACCTACAGAGGAAATAAGTGGAATAATAAAAATACTCAAGAAATCCAAAGCAAATTTAAAAAAATAAATAAAAGGGCGGGCTGCAGTGGCACAGTGGGAGAGTCCTCGCCTGCCATGCCAGAGACCTGGGTTTGATTCCTGGTGCCTGCCCATGTAAGAAAATTTTTAAAATAAATAAAAGAAATCCAAAGCAAGGAAAAATTAGAAAAAGAAACATAAAATAGTAGCCTGAATAGAAATCACACACAGACAAGAAATTTAAACTTGTGTTATTTTTAAAGAAAATTACATTGAACATAAATGTACAAAATACTACAATGAAAAACTGAAGACTGGCTGACTGGATCAAAACAGTATCAACAATGACAGCCATAAAAGGATCCCATCAAGAACTTCCCTAGACTTTGTTAAAGCAGGATTTCTCACAACCACACACATTGCAATGCCAGATGGTATGCCCTATGGGCATATGGCCAAAGCCCCCATGCCTTCCCTTGTCATAAACACAAATTATCCCTATTTGCTTCTAAAAAGGAGCATTTCACTCTCATATATGTCATATATAATTTGCTGTATATTTTGGGGGGGAGTTTGTTTTCAATTTTTTGTGGAGTGGGTTTTATTTTTGTTTATAGAGAGGAGATGAACTTTGCTCTCCTTTGAAGGATAACCAATCTGAGCAGTTCATTTTAACTCTGGAATAGCTGTATGGAAAAACTTTCTGTGACTCATTTCTGGTTGCCATTTCCTGAGATTACTAGGCCTTCCAGGAGGGAAAGAACCAAACCACCTAGGCTTCTCAAATTTGCATTTAGTGGGTCTTGGTGTGTTGGATCAAGGTGGCCTCTACGAAGTACCAGTGGCAGGGAAGGAAATCAAATTCCAGAACTAAAATTGCTTTGAAGAAAGTGGTAGTTCCAGCTGCAAGAGGGAATTCAGGGTAAGGAGCTATGCAGGATGACTGGAATCTTCAGTGTGGTTGATGCTCAAAGCTCCTTCAGACTTAACCCCTTTGTGTTGGCTTGAAACTATTATATACCCTAGAAAGCCAGGCTATTTTAATCCAATCTGTGAGTGCAGACTTATTATGGGTGGGACCTTTTGATTAGGTTGTTTCTATGAAGATGTGACCCCACTCATTCAAGGTGGATCTTAATTAGTTTACTTGAGTCTTTAAAAAGAGCTCACAAAGAGAGAGAATGCTCAGAGCAGATACAGAGTAAAAGAGGTCTAGACACAGACTTTTGAAGATGCAGAAGAGAGACACCACAGGGTGCGTCAGAAGGATGCACAGGGCTTGAGAGAGCCATCTGAAACCAGACGCTGGGAGAGAAGGGCACCAGACATTGCCATGTGCCTTACCATGTGCCAGAGAAACCCCGATGCCATAGATCTTTCTTCAGAGTCATGTTATCTCTCTAAATGCCTTAGTTTGGACACTTTTATGTAATTAGAACTATACATTTGTAATCTAATAAATCCCCTTTATAAAAGCCAATTGATTTCTGGTATACTGCATTCTAGCAGCTTTAGCACACTGAAACACCTTTGTTGCAGGCCTTGTACCTTTGGGGAAATAGCTGAGCATGAGAGCATCAACCAGGGAGTAAGCCAAGTAGGAGCACCCTGGGCTGACCTTGGCACTCATCTGTCCTCGACAGCCTATGTGTTAATTATTTATTGCTACTTAACAACTTACCCTAAAAATTATTGGCTGAAAACAACAAACACATTTTATCTCTTGGTGTCTATGGGTCAGGAATTTGGGTGTAGTTTAGCCTAGTACCTCTGGCTCAAGAAATCTCAAGAGATTTCCATCAAGATATCAGCCTTCACATGTGGTCTCATCTGAAGGCTTCACTGATGGATAGAGTGATCTCAGTGAGATTCCGGATCCAATGCTAACTAGGGAGGGCAGAGGCCCAGGTAGCAAGGATCACCAGGTGGTTGTTGACAGGCCTCACATCCTTACTGGCTGGTGACTGAAGGCTTCCCTCAGTTTTTTACTTTATGGGTCTCTCCACAACATGGTAGCCCAAGACAAAAGCCACCATCTTTTTGTAACCTAATCTCAGAAGTGACATGCCATCACTTACTATATTCTATTTATCAGAAGTGAGTCACTAAGTTCATCTCACACTCAAGGGGAGCAAATTATACAAGGGCATGAATATGAGGAGGCAGAGATCATTGTAGGCTGCCCACCACAGAGCTGGACCAACAAGCTCTAATTATAGAAAGCATAGCAGCCTCTGATTGCAAATAACAGACTCTCAACAGTAATACCATGACACTGGGTGGTACTGTGAAGCATGGGAGGTGGTAATAATAAAGGCAACTATTCACAGAGCATTTAGTCTATGCCAAACCTAAGATACTAACTCATTCAATCCTCACAATGACCCAATGAAGACATGCTTTTATTATCTTCATTTTACCACTTAAGAAAAAGAAGCACAGAAAGGTTAAGTAACTTGTCCAGGATGACACAACTAGTAAGTGGTGATGTCAGCATTCATACCAAGGAAATCTGGTCACAACGCTCATGCTTTCATCAACCTCACTTCAAGGAATGACACCAGAGTGGACACAATGAGTTGATACCACTGTCCTCCCCCCTCCCCTTAAAATTGTGTAAGCCCTTAGAATTTTGGAAAATTTTCAGTGGAGAAAGAAGATAAAGATATCTATTTTTTTGCAAATATGGGGAGTGGATGCTTGAGCAAGAGTTAATTTGAAAAAGAGAGGACTGCATCAGTACCTATAACTGACCTTGGAGGCACCTGTCTTTTTGGAATTGACCTTCAAATACCTATGCTATTGGGCAACTGTGGTATACCTCAGAGAGTAAGGAGGGAGTCAAAAAACCTAGGAAGGGCACCCATGGATCCGACTGAAATACACCAAGTTTAGCCCAAAGAAAGTCCTCAAGATACAGCCCACTTTCCTCAGTGGCTCTTGTTGTTCAACTCTTTCCTTTCCGATACTCATCCTGAATGATTATCATAAACAAGTCCTGCCTTTTAATTAATAAACTACCATAAAAATGCGTTAATAAAAATTAACTTGTCAGATACAATCTAAAAGCAAATTTTTCACTTGATATCTCTGAATTTCTCCCTCTTCAAGGAATATTCTCTTGCAGATACCCTTGCACTTGAAGTCATGGTTCATTTGGTGGTGGCCAACATTGCATCTCACATGGAATACAGCACTGTATGGGGTAAGCTTTCTTACAAGCTGTTTGGGGTTAGAGCGTATTTGCATTTCTTCCTACAGGCATGGTAATTCAGAAATGTCTTAGATCAGTTTCACTTTTACCTTTGAAATAGAATCCTCTTGCTTTTCCAACTTATTCAGCCTTATGTGGCATTCTTGCTGTGAAGAAGATTCTAGCAGGGACATGCTACAGAGACCCAGGATAAGTACTCAGTAAATACTTATTAGGTGACAGAAGTAAAGGAAGACATTGTCTGAAAACTTTGCATAAATCTAAGTCTTCATTGGCCTAAAAGAATGACTATTTCCATTTAAACTTGGCGTGGCATCAACACTTCTCTAATTTTGATACCAGTGCTCCCACTGCCAATTTCTCATAATTCATCTGAAAGCCTGGGACAATTCAAAATGCCCTGATAGCCAAACTCCAGAGCATGAGAAAGTAATTCTGTGAGCACCAGCCGGTAATATCCAAGGACTGAGGACCAGGTTATATTGAAGCAAAAGCTCCTCTTGGAATCTCTCAGTGTGAGGAAAACAAACTGCAATGATTAGATTTGTTTTTGGAGCGGATATTATTTTGGTGCAGTGTAAAGTAGAAGCTTGTGGTATCTGAAAGTGGGTGAGCAAAGCTGGCATGTGAAAAAGCAGAGCCAGTTTGTGATGGAAGCGGGTAAAGGTTACATTTGCATGTGACTCAAAACACCGAGTTCAGAGCCACCTCAAGCAGCTGTCATGTAGCAATACGTGCCCATATGCCAGTGCCCCAGCCTCTGTTCTCTGCCAAATTCACCCACTTTCCAAAACTCCTTTGTTTGCTAAATGTGGACTGACACTGGCTTCCTTATGACTTTCTCAGGGATGAGAAAGCAAACAGACTTAATTACTGCCAGTCCCTGTCTGAATCACCATTACCCAGTGGTGGGATTCCTGATGTGCCACTTCATTGCAGGCTTCAATGCTGTTTGATGTCAGTGACACTTACCATCTGTTTCAGTTTGTTAAAGCTGCCAAAATGCAATATACGAGAAATGAAAGAACTTTTAAAAAGGGAATTTATTAGGTTGTAAGTTTACAGTTCTAAGGCCATAGAACTGTCCAAACTAAGGCATCCAGAGAAAGGTACCCTAACTCCAAACAAAAGGCCAGTGGTATTCAGGTTTCTCTCTCAGCTGGGAAGGCACTTGGCAACATCTGCAAGCTTTCTCTCCTGCCTTCTCCTTTCCAAATGGCTTCTCTGGGGGCATTTTCCTTCTGTATCTCCAAAGGTCTCTGGCTGTGTGGATTCTAAAGCTTTTTCCAAAAATGGTTCCCTCTTAATGGACTCCAGTACTTGACTACACCTTGGATAGGTAGAGACACATCTTCATAGAAACAATGTAATCGAAAGGATCCCACCCAGCAATATTGAATGCGGGTTAAAGAACATGCCTTTTATAGGATACACAACAATTTCAAACCAGCACATCATCTTGCTTATAGAGCTTTCTTAAGTGGAGAGGGGAAAGATCTGCCTAGTATACAGTATGTTCCAAGTAAATGTTTGTGGAATTTACAGGACCTCCACTGGCCTGTCACTGATAAAAGGCTACCTCTAAATTTCATTTTATCAGCAAAAGAGCTATAGGTGTAGTTAAAACCCAGCCCCATTCAATGACAAAATTGTATTTGTTTCTTTCTATCAAATTTCTCTGATACTTATTATAGCATTTTAATGTAATTACTTGCATTATCTACTTACCACACCAGTCCCTGAAGTCCTTGAGGGAGATACAGTATCTTATTTATCTTTATATTCCTAGGTTTGGGCACAATGCCTTTCATATGATAAGTGTTCAAGAAAATCTGCTGCAAGGCTCTCTTTGGCAACTGTACTTTTCAGTTGCGACTCCTATATTAAACGATTTAAATGGAAAATTTAATAGGCTAAATGAAATATTTTAATCAGAAGGAAACATTTTCACCTCCCCTGTTCCCCCTCTACATTCTGTCACACAGTTGCTCTGAATGATCACGTGAGGATGGGAAAACTAGATTGTTTTCGAGGCCACTATGAAAAAAGCACTCCTCAGGCAACCCTGATATAGGGCTGTGTGCCAGCCATTTCAGAACACTATTGGAAAAGCTGGGTATTTACATGACTCCCAAACTGCTCTCTTACACAGAATACCAAAGGGATGTGGCCAACCTGACCCTGAAAACAGAAGGCCGAATGGAAGAGATTTTCCGTTTGGAGCCAGTACCCTAGATTCAGAAACTGCATGGGTCAGTTTCTAGAGACTTTCTGAGAGGTGTTGCCAAAAGAGCCCTAAAAACGACTTAGACAGCCTCACCCCAAAGACTTCAGCCTGTGGTAGCATTTGCCAGCAAATAGGTCACTCCTGGCGTGCCCATTACATACCATGCTATAAAACAAGAGGTCTGAAAAAGTTATCTGTAAAGGTCCAGATTGCAAAATTTTAGGTTTTGTAGGCCATGTAACCTCTGTCTCATATTCTTCTTTGTTGTTTGATTGTGTGCCTTACAATCCTTAAAAGTATAAATACCATTCTAGCTTGAGGATCTGAACAAAAATCGGCTGGGAAGCTGGATTTAGCCTACAGGACACAGTTTATCAACCATTGCCCCAGGTCCAATTGACCTGCTTATTCTTTCACTTTGATGATGCCTCCAACCCAATGTAAGTTCATATTATTTTGGGTATTTTCTAAATGGAAAGAGTTAAGGAGGTATGTGTAGAAAACCTACATCTCTTGTTCCAAGTCACCGTATGATTTGGGCCAGCTCACTTGCCTTCTCTAAGCTCAATTGTATCATCAATGAGTGTCTTAAAGGGTTATTCAATGAATCTAATGAGATAATGTATGTGAAAGTTCTATGTAAACTGTGCACTCAGTACTTAAATGTTAGCTATTATTACTGTTAACATTATTGTACCCCCAGGAAATATAACTACTCTGACAACATTATGGTTTATTTGGTCTCTATATGGTCCCAAAGACAGAGTGTGGGAAAATCCTAAAGAAATATTTGGTTTGAACCATAAATTATTAGAAATCTTCTAACTTTTCTTAGAAGCTATTATTTTATTTGTATGGGAAATTCATTGTAAGAAAACAAACTATAGTCTCCTAACTTTCGACCTTCAAAGAAGGAAAACCACAAAAGAAAAAACTTGTTTTTGTAAAAAGTATTCATAGAGGTCAGGTTTCAAATGCCAAAGACTTTGCCCTCCTGCAATTAAAATGAATAAAGATTCATTTCTTTAGAAAAAAAGGAATTGCAATTTTTCTGAAAATTAATATAAAATTCTTTGGTAAGGGGAACGGGGAAAGCATTACTTAAATGCTTTTAGCTGGTGTGACCATAACACTCTCTTTTCTAATACATTTAGGTATTGAACAGTTATTAAATGTCACCAAATTTTGAAAGCAGTAAAGACAAAAAGTAACAGTTTATATTCTTCACATGAGACTCTTTCTCAAAGAAATGTTATTTGAGGATTTCAACAAACTAGAGTAAATGATGATAACAAATAATACATCCGTTTCCAAAATGTGTACTATAAACCATCTAGCTCATCAGTCTATGCTTAACTCTTTTTAATTGTTAGTGTTTGATGTTAGACCATATCTTTTTCGTAAAGCATTGATATTTTCTCTGGCTCCCCTTCCTCACACTGCCCTGAAAATATGAGCATTTTCCAACATTTTGTATTATCCCCAATTGTCTTCTTACCATCCGCCCACACAGAAAAAAAATATTATTTACACTTGTAAGTACTTGTCTAAGGTGCCTATTTTCATTAGATTATAAGTGCCATGAAAACAGGGATTTAATAGAATTCCATTTACATAAATTTTTTTAAGGCCAACTTTGGGTGGTGCAACAGTAGCTCAGTGGCAGGATTCTTGCCTGCCATGTCAGAGACCCAGGTTCAGTTTCAGAGCCTGCCCATGTAAAAAATAAATAAATAAATGGCAAACTTAATTTATGGTGTTAGAAGTCAGTATAGTGATTACTTTTGGGGAAGTGTGATATCTTAGGGGTTGAGAATGGGCAGGAAATATCCTACCGGGATTCTGATAAAATTCTATGTCTAAAACAAGCAGTTTACTTTGTGAAAATCTGACTGCACACTTATGACTCTACTAATATTTTTAAATGCAGATTTCCCTCAACAAAAATTTTATTTAGGGGGTGCAAGTGTAGTTCAGAGGTAGAATTCTCATCTACCATGCAGGAGACCCAGGTTCAATTCCCAGCCCATGCACGTCCCAAAAACAAACAAACAAAACAAAACAAAATAATTCAACAAAATTGTGCAGCAATAATGGGATACTCACATGGAAAAAGAATGAAATGTGACCCCTGCCATACAACATGCAAAAAAAATTATTTAAAAAATAAAACTAGAGAAGAAAAAATGGATAACAATAGAAATTTTAGCAAAGCTGAACAGACACTTCACATGTCAAAAATGATAGGCAAACAGCCAACAGGCATATGAAAAGTTGCTAAACCTCAGTAATCAAGAAAATGCAAGCTAAAACCGCAAGAAGCTATTTCTACATACACACACACATACACACACACATACACACACCAGAATAGATAAAATTATAAAGGAAAAAAACAGACTCTTGAATTGCTGATAGGAGTATAATTATACAGCTACTTTTAAAAGGATATGGCAATATCTACTAAAGTAGAACATTTACACTTTTCCTCTGATTCAGGAATTCCATGTATAAGTATAGATGCCCAATAAAAGTTCACATACGTGCATCAAGTGACTTTTACAGAATGTTCATAACAATATCCATAATAGCTAAAACCTTTACATAATCCAAATGCCCACCAAGTGTAGGCAAGATAATTTAATACAGGCTTATTCATATACTGAAATGCTATATAGAAATGTCATTTTATGATCTAAAAATATAAGCACAAAGTGATTGAATATTACAAATATAAAGTTGGACTAAAAAGCCAGACATGATTGAATGTATATTGCATGATTCCATTTATAAAATGTTCAAAAATAGACCTAAATTGTGGCAGCACTATGGTGGCAGAATGGAATGCTCCTGAGTTTTTAATTAAGAAAAAAAAAGCAAAAACTGGCAGAACCATCTTTCCCAGGGCTCCAGAAATACTATACAGGGGATCAAGGGTTGAAGTAACTGAGTGAGGGACAAATAAGGAAAAATGCAACTTAAAAATGGTAGGACTATGACTAAACGATTTTTGATGAGGGTACCAAATACGTTAATCTGAGGAATAAGGTATTTTCAACAAATGAAACTGGAAAAACAAGATACCCACTTGCAAAAGAATGATGTTGGACTCCTACCTCAAACCACATATAAAAATTAACTTTAAACGGGTCAAGGACCTAAATATAAGAATTAAAACCATAAAACTCTTAAAAGAAAACACAAGGGAGAAACTTTGGTAGTGAGTTCTTGGATATGACACTAAAAGCACAAGCAACAAAAGAAAAAATAGATAAAATGAACTTCATCAAAATTTAAAACTTTTTTTACATCAAAGGACATTAACAAGAAAGTAAAAATGCACACTTCAGAATGGGAGAAAATAATTGCCAGCCATATATGTGAGAAGGGTTTAATATATAGAATAGATATGGAACTGCTACAACTTAACCAACAAAAACAAAAATAATCTAATTTTAAAAAGGGAAAAGAACTGGAATATATATTGCTCTAAAAAAGAACACACATGAAAAGCTGCTCAATATCACTGGTCATCAGGGAAAGGAAAATCAAAACCACAATGGGATACCACTTCTGACCCACTAGGATGTCTGCTAAGATGTGGAGAAATTGGAACTTCTTATATTTTTGGTGCCATTATAAAGTGGCAAGCCATGGTGGAAAATCATTCGGTGGTTCCTCAGAAAGTGAAACATAGAATTAACATGTTAACCAGCAATATACCCAAGAGAACTAAAAGTAAGGACTCAAAGAGACATACATACACCAATGTTCATAGAAGCATTATTCACAATAGCCAAAGACAGAAGCAACCCAAGTGTCCATCAACAGATGAATGGAAAAACAAAATGTGGCATATATATGCACAGTGAAATATTATCCAGTTAGAAAAAGGAGAGCATCTTTACACAAGAGAATGCATAAGACCACACATTTGTCCGGGACAAGATGGTTACTCAGAAAAGTCTCAAGAAGACCTTCCACTTTTTGCATTGGCCCATTTTTAGTCTCATTGTAAGGCAGCCTAAGCTCTGAAGAACACTCACACAGCCGACCTGCAGAGCCTGAGAAAGGCATATCCTTTCAGGTTTCTTTTTCATTTTCTTCTCTGTTTTTGTTTCCTTTTTGTCCTCCTCCTCCTTCACCTCTCCTTCTCCTCCTCCTCCTCTTTCTCCATTTCCTTCTCCTTCTCCTTCTTCTTCATGTTTCTTCTATGTGAGATATTGGCATTCAAGAAAATCGATGTCATTTACACTAGCTGGAAATAAGATTAAGACATAGTCACTTTATTGACTAAACTCCAGAGATAACACATTAGGATGTTAAAATTTCCAGTGTTCAAGAAAATATTATGAGGCATACAGAGTCAGGAAACAATGGCACATTCAAGGAACAAAATAATGCATCCAAAACCATCAATGAGATTTAGAACATACCAAATAAAGGCTACAAAAAAAACGGTCTTAAGTATTCCCCAAGGAGCTAAAGGGAAACACAAAAAAACTAAAAGTAATCAGGAAAACAACTGGCTAAAATGAGAATTTAAATAAACAGATATAAATTACAAAAAGGAACCAAACAGATATAAGGGAACTAAAGAACTCTGTAACTGAAATAAAAATTCCCTAAAAGGGTTCAATGGCAGACTAGAGCTGACAGAATAAGAATCAGTGAATTTGAAGGTAGAACAATTGAAATTATCCAGTCTGAGTACAGAAAGAAAAAGGAAGAATGAAAAGTGAACAGAGCCATCAAGCATACCATCATATGCATTATGGGAGTCCAAAAAGGGAAAAAGAGAGAAAAATGGGCAGAAAAAGTATTCAAAGAAATAATGGTTGACAATTTCCAAATTTAATGAAAGACATGAATATATACTTACAAGAAGCCTGACAAAACTCCAAACAGGGAAACTTAAAGAGCTCAACACTGAGACACATTATAATCAAACTATTAAATGCAAAAGGAAATGAGAGAATCCTGAAAGCCATAAGAGAGAAATAACACATCATGTAAAAGGGATCTTCAATAATATTAAGTACCAAATACTCATCAGAAACTACAGAAGCAAGATGGCAATGGGATGGCATATTTAAAATACTGAAAGGAAAAAAAAATGCCAACATTCTATATCCAGTGAAACAGCCTTTCAAAAAGAGTGAGAGATGCAATGGTGGCTCAGCAGGTAGAATTCTCGCCTGCCATGCTGGAGACCTGGGTTGGCTTCCCAGTGGCTGCCCATGTTAAAAAAAAAATGAGTGCGAGATTAAGAAATGCCTAGGTAAAGAAAACTTGAGGGAGTTTGTCACTACTAGTTCTGTCATACAGGAAATGCTAAAGGGAATTCTTCAGTTTGAAAGCAAACTGGACATATGTTGAAGTGGCATAAAAAAATAAAGATAACTATATGGATAATTGCAGATGCCAGTACCGTTGTATCCTTGGTTCATAACTCCACCTTTTGCTTTTGACAGAATCTAAAATGTACATGCACAAAAAGTGATAATAAATCTATTATTTTGGATTCACAATGTATAAAGATATAATTTGTTACAGGAACAACCTAGAGATGGAGGGATGGAGTGGTAGAGGTACATAGACTGTGTATGCTATTGGAGTTAAGTTGACTTCAAATAAAATGAGATAGTTACAAGTTTAGGATGTTAACTTTAATCCCCTTGGTAACCACAAAGAATAGACCTGAAAAATATACACAGAAGGAAATGAGAAAGCGCTTCAAAGGGTTCATTACAAAAGATCAACTAAATACAAAAGCAGACAGTAATGGAAGAAATAAGGGTCAAAAAAGCATAAAATTTACCAAAAAAAATAGTAAAATGATAAAAACTAAACTTTCCAGTCAAAAAGCAGAGATTGGTAAAATGGACAAAAAAGTATGGCCCAATTATATGCTGCCTACAAGAGACTCACTTCAAATGCAAACACAGAAGTAGACTGAAAGTGAAAAAGCATATTTCCTGCAAATAACTAAATGTGGGTGCGTGTGGCTATACTAATATTAGATATAATAAACTTTACGTCAAAAACGGTTCTCAGGGACAAAGGAGGAAGCTATATGTTGATAAAAGAGTCAATTAATCACAACGATGTAATGATTATACAATATACACCTAACCACACAGTCTCAAAATAAATGAAGCAAATATTGGCAGGTTTAAAGAGAGAAATGAACAGTTCTACATTAGTATGAGACTTCAATATAACATTTTCAATAATGGAGAGACCATCTAGACAGAAGATCAATGCACAAATACAGGACTAGAACAAGACTCTTAGACAATTAGATCTAACACATATGTATAGAACACTTCATCCAACAAAGCAGAAAATACACATTCTTCTCAAGAGTACATGGATTATTCTGTAGAATAAATCACATGTTAGTTAACAAAACAAGTCTCAATTAAATTTAAAAAACTGAAATCATAAAAATATATCTTCTGACCACAATGAAATAAACCTAGAAATCAGTAATAAAGGGAAAAGTAAAAAATTCTCAAATATTTGGAAATAAACTCTAAAATTACCAATAGAACAAAGAAATATCTTGTGATGAATAGAAATGAAAATACAATATACCAAAACTTGTGGGATGCAGCAAAGGCAGGCTGAGGGAAATTTAAAGCTGTAAATTCTTACATTAAAAAAGAAAGATTAACCTTCCATAAGAAAATATAAATTCAGAGACATGCTGCAATATAGAAGAACCTTGAAAACATTAGGCTTATCAAAATAAGCAAGACATGTAAGGACAAATATTGTATGATGTCATTTATAAGAGACGTCTAGAAATAATAAATTCATAGAGGAAGAAGGTAAATTTGCAGTTTCCAAGGGGGCAGTAGAGTGTATGTTTGATGGACATTAAGTGTTTATACACAAAATTTTTTTAAAAAGAGATTTCAAATTAGTAACTTAACCTCACACATAAAGGAACTTCAAAAAACCAAAGAGCAAAATAAGTCCAAATTGAGCAGAAGAAAGGAAATAATAAGGAATAGAGTGAAGACAAATGAAATAGAGAAAAGAAAAACAGTAGAAGTTCAATAGACCCAAGAATTGGTTCTTTAAAAAGAAACAAACCTTTAGTTAGAACTGACAAAGAAAAGAGAGAAAGCACAATAGCAACTCTAAAACAATAGTTTAAAATTTTTATTTCCACCAAAATCACAAAGCTAATAAATTCATTGGTAAAGAAGAATATATGAAATGTTTAGAATTTAATGACTTGAAAGCACTATTTATCAAATGAAACCTAGTGAGATGTTTCAGTGATATTTAGAGGTAAATTTAATGTTGTAATTACATTTGAAAATAAATCAATAAAATATCCCAATTCAACAATGTTCAAAATGCCAGTGAAGAAACTTTGCATAAAACCAAAGACAGCAGAATAAATAAAGAAAATAGCAGAAATTAATGGAAGAGAAAACATAGTAATACTTATATTCCCAATGCAATTAAATTTGAAATAAACAATTAAAAGATAGGTTTGTTAAAGAGGCAGAGCCAATACCAATGGAAACTAGAAAACACAATGTTAAAGAGCTAATTAGGGGTGGTGCAATGGCGGCTCAGTGGCAGAATTCTCGCCTACCAAAAAAAAAAAAAAAAAAGAAAGCTAATTCATTCAAACCATGAAGATTTTAGGAAAAACTGTTTGGGATCTTGAGATCGATCAAGATGTTTTGGGATCTTTCCTCATGAAAGGCATTGTTAAAAAGATGAAACACCAAACAGAAACTGTGAGAAAGATGCAAAACCAACAAAAGAGATGACCAAGAGAAAGGCACAGATGACGTTTGAGAAGAGATTGTTCTTGCAGAACTGATTAAGGAAAGAGTAAAGAAGGGGTATTTAGACAATATTAGGATTAAAAAAGACAACTAAAAACAGATGTCATGGAAATGTATATGCCAATAACTATAAAAAGTTAGATTAAAATGAAGAAAAGTGTAACAACGAAAACAAAACCAAAATGAATCATAAAATCATAAATCATAAAAGAAATAAACTGATAGAGAAAAAAATTTCCCTTCTAGAAATGCATTTACACCCAGGGTTGCGAGGGTAGTTTGGTGGTAGAATTCTCGCCTGTCATGCAGGAGACCCAAGTTCGACTCCACCCATGCACTTCCCAAAGAAACCAACAAAAACAAACAGACAAAAAATTCAACAAATGGTGCTGCAATAACAGGATACTCACATGGAAAATCAATGAAATATGACCCCGCCATAATGCATAGAAAAAAAAAAGAATCCATTACACCCAAGTTTTTTATACTTGAGTTTGCACAACTCAAATAACAAAAAAACAAATTTGTTTACATTGTTCCAGAGAACAAAGAAAGAAGTAAAGTTTGATATCAATTTTTTTCAAGTAATACACTTGTAATTTCAAACCAAGACAATTAAGAAAAGAAAATTATAGTCCGATCTTACTAGTAAATATCACTAGAATAAACTCTAAATAAATTATGAAGAATTGAAACAGAAAGAATCTACAAGAAAACACTGTTATGACAAAGCAGTGTTTATACTAAGAATGGGGAAGATGATTCAATAAAAGAAAATCAATCCATATAACTCCCCATATTAATAAATTAAAAATAAGAAAATCATACGATCACCTTAAGACTACTAAAAAAAAAACCTCTTAGTAAACTACAAATAGATACTAACATCTTTTTTTTGTTTTCTTTGCATGGGCAGGCACTGAGAATCCAACGCGGGTCTCCGGCATGGCAGGCGAGAACAGAGAACCATCTGATACTACCTCCTTTAACTGATAAAAGTATTTATCAAAAGATTTAGCAAACATTATAATAAATGTAGGACATCTAGAAGCATTCCCATTAAAGTGAGAGTCAAGGTAAGATTCTTGAGAAGTTGACTGCCTAAGGACACAGATATCAATTCTTCAAAAGAATGTAACTTCTTCCGGTGCCCTAAAATGTATCATTGGCAATGTCCGGCATATAAGAAAAAAGTGCTACACATATGAAGAAATATGAAAATATGATCTGTACTCAATGGGGGAAAATCAGTGAATAGAAATTAATTTCATAATAACTCAGGTGTGAAATCAGCACAAGAGACTTCAAAACAGCTTTTAGAAATATATTCACGTACTTAAAGGAAAATACAGTCACAGTGAACAAGCATGAGGAATCTTAACAGAGAAATTAAAAATATAAAAAACGGAAATGGGAATTCTAGGAATAAAGCAGTGCACTTTCTTAAATTTAAAAAGTAGTGGATGGTCTAACAGCATATTGGTGATGGCAAAAAAAAAAAAAAGAAGAGTCCATGAACTTGATAGATCAATAGAAATTATCCAGTCTGAACAAAAAGAGAGAAAAGATTGAAGAAAATGAACACAGCCTCAGAGATTGTTGGAGAAACAACCAGGTGGTGTTGCAATTAGAATCCAAGAGAGAAGAAAGAAAGGGAGAATGGGGCAGGAAAAGAGTCTTTGAAGAAATGATGGCTGAAATTTTCCCCCAAGTAGTGGAAAAGTTAAATTTACAGGTCCAAGTTGCTAAGCAGGATAAATACCAATAATGCCATATGGAGACACAGCATACTCACACTGCTGTAATCTAAATGTAAAGAAAAAAAATCCGAAAAGCATAAGAGAAAAATGACACATTACTTAGAAGAAGAAAGCAGGTAATAAAAATTTGGATGACTTCCCATCAGAAGCAATAGAGACCAGAAGACAATAGTAGCACATGCATATTCCGTAAATAATCTTGGTTTGTTACATGCTTTACAATATTTTCTCTCAATTAAAGTAATAGTTTAACTTTGCTATTGTCCCTATTATTTTGAGGTATTGAATATCGATACAGTTAAATTTAGCAATTGTTCCACAAGTTCTATTCTTGCGTTATGTTTAAAAACATTTTCTTAAGCCAAGTACCAAAATATATCCTCCTATATTTCTTTTTAATGTTTAACATTTCATTTTTGCATTTATATCTTTAATCAAGCTATAATTTTTTTTTTTTTTTTTGCATGGGCAGGCAGTGGGAATTGAACCTGGGTCTCCAGCATGGCAGGTAAAAAGTCTGCTGAGTCGTGTGGCCCACCCTGTAATTTATTTTTATCTGTAGCGTGAGACAGAACTCTAAATTTAGCTAACATTTTTTAATGGAAATCCTAATGTCCAGTCACCATTAATAGGATTTTTGTTAACTTATCTTTCTTTTAAACACTTTCAGTGTGCGATCTATTCTTTGCTCAGACCCTGACCAAAACAAGAAGCAATAAACTGAGTAGCTTTCTATCAAATTTAATCAAGATCAGTAGTCATTTTGGAAATGTTAGTGCCCCAAATGCTCACCCATTGTAATCATTGCTTGGTTATCCATCTTGATTTTTTGTTATAGACCACCAGTAGCTACGGAATTTCTATATATGGGAACTCAGAGGTGAATTTCTGGTTGGAGAGGGAGGCCAGAGTTCTTGCTTTAAGGTTGATTTTACAGAGTAAGTACATATTTTAACTTAGATAGGTTTTTTTGGAAGGCGTCATGGAGAGAAGGCTGATAGAGGGTAAATCGTCTGCACCAGTTCAACTAGTATAGATGCAGCACTAGCTTCATTAAAAATTTGCTTTCTTTCTCACTTTCGGCAACTCGCTTGTCTACTAAAGACACTGACAGATAGATGCTCCGGAACCTGAGCTTTCAAGTTTGTTTGTTTGTTTAAGTCATTTTCTGTTGATAATTTAACTGTCCTTTCCAAGGATTTCCCAGTAACAACTGTTGCTCCGATAAAATCAGATCGGTCTACTTCTGATGTTATTTTTCTCTTAGAGGCTTGTTACAACTTACTTAATTGGATTCGCTTGATTGCTGCAAGAGAGTAAGCAAAAATGATGAAGGTGGTTTCAGATAGTGAAAAAAAAAGAATAAACATTGATTTGTTTCCCTTTTTCTGATGTTGGACAGAGAAAAAGACCATCCTATCAATTCATGGCCTATGTCTCCTAGAAGGTAAAGAAGCTGCATTATGGTAGTTAAATTAACAAGACGGGATTTTCAAAAACCCTGAATATTGATCCAGAACTCAAGCTTAGCCTTCGAGAAGAGAGAGGCGTTCTCCTTTTAAGCCTTTAAAATAATAGTATATTTTCTGCTGAACTGAAGTCAGAGGAAATTGAGGGAACTGCCCTTCTTAATACTCACTGCACAAGAAGGCTTTCCTTTCAGAACTACTTTAAAATTGGTGCAGATTCTCATCTGCTTCTTATGGGCTGAATTCAGTCTTATCATGAATCTTAAGTGTAGAAGGAAAATTCTCTGAGTAGAGGGAAATAAGAAAGCTCCTCTAGGTTTCTTCATGTGGCCTTCATGACCTTAGAGAAAAATCACTGACCAGTAAAATCTTATAAAACATGCATAACATATGGACAGATAAGTTCTTAGGGTGTCCAAGTATAAATAATATGATACTTTCTGTATTAAGAAAGGAATTTATATGAAGAACCTTGCTATTTGTATAAATTCTGAATTGTTTTCTGTTAAAGTCTATAACAGGAGAAAACAATAAATATTGCAAAGGGCTAATATCCATAATATATGTGTTAACTTGAATCTTTTTAGAGGTAGACAACAAAATACAATTAAGCATACAAAAGATTCACGGGGTGGGAGGAGAACCCGTGAAGCAAAAAGAGAGGTGGAAAAGGTCAGGAGAAACTTTGGACCATGATTTCAGGACTGAACCCTAGGGAGGAGAGGAAAAAGAAGGAAAATTGGATAGGAAAAGCCTCAGACTGTTGCGAATTTTCAACTAAAGTGATGGAGAGTTTCTGAGACAAAGTTGTCCATTCAAGAAAGTTCATATCTTGCAAAAATGGGCCTGCATTTGAAACCTGTTGTACTTAATCATTGGTCAGGAGCAGCTTGTGGTGTGAGCACAGGGATGGACCCAGAAGGGACTGAAAGTGGGACTGTCAGTCAATTATGCTCCCAATAGTAGGAGATGTGAGTGTCACACTTTCATGACTGCCATCATATACAAAGAATTCTTACCAATTAACAAGATAAAAAGAGGAAACAACCAATATAAGAACAGGCAGTGGATATTGTACCAAATTGTCTGTTGGCCACTTAGAACCATTTTACCACCTCCATGCCCTTCTTTGCATTGCAATGACTGGAAGAATCTCTGCCAGCAGAATTCCCGATTACAATCCACAAATGAGAGGAATTATTGTCAGACTTTGGAAGGTGTGCAATAAAGCAAAAACCATTTTTTTCATCCTGTAGCAGGGAAGAGTTGTAGGCTTCAACGAGCATTAGATGTGAGGTTTTGCTAAGAGCTTTGGGGTGTCTTGCAAGTCTCTGATGTTCCATGCAGCTTAACTCATCAGGGTTTCCTGGTATTTCTGCACTTCCAGACTTCCTGAAACTTAGTAGCAGCTTTGCCTGATCAGTTCTCCCTATCCTTCTCATCTGTTTTATAAGATTCTAATTTCCTGTATTAAGTCACTTGCTGCTTGAAATACCTACAGCAGTTTCCGTTTTGTTTTGTTTTTTAAGGCATTTACTTGCATGGACAAGCAAATCCCAAAAGAATAAATGCAAATGTCAAATAAATAAAGGAGACAAACTGAAACAATGAGATATTTTTCACTTATCAAATTTGACTATCTTAATATAAATGGACACGACTGGCAATAGGTAGAAAAACAGATTTTGTCATGTACTGCTGTTGGGGTATAAATTTGTAAAACCTTCTGAGAACAATATGTGTTATAACTTAAACGTTCATCATCTTTGAGCCTCAAATTTCACTCAAAGAAATAAATCCTTAAAGAATTAGTGTGCAATATTATACATATTTTTTCAAATTCTTTTTGAAATTTTTAAAAACTTTTTTGGAATATTTTTCCAAATGCAGGCTACAGGTCAGAAATGTTTGAAAAACCTAAATATCAATTCAGTAGAATACTTAAATTCATCATGAGATAGAGAGAGTGGAATTGTGCAGACATTATAAATCACATTTTGGCAGAAATTTAATACTATAAGAAATTTATATAATTATATTATATAACTATATATAGTTATATAATTAAAACATTATATAAATTGTTTATTTACACGTACTATATAACACACATAATGTATACATGTATATGATAAATGTATATATATTCCAATGTATAGAACTTACATACATGGATAAAAAGTTGGCAAATGTAACAAATCTTTAACAGTGGCTATTTCTCCAGAAGTCAGATTACAAATAATTTTATTTTCATACCTTTTTTTCTTTATTAGAGAATTTGTGGATTTACAAGATACTCATGCATAAAATACAGGGTACCCATATACCTCCTTATTATTAATATCTTGCGTTGGCATGGTACATTTGTTACAATTCATGAAAGAATATGCTTGTAATGGCACTATTAACTATAGTCCAATGTTTACGGTAAGGATCACTGTGTGGTACAGTCCTATACTTCATTTTTCTCATTGAATTCTAGTAACATATATATAACCTAAAATGTTCCCTTTTAAGCACATTCAAATATATAATTCAATGCTGTTAATTTCATTCACACTCTTGTGCTACCATCACTACCAACCATTACCAAAACTTTGTAAGATTTTCCACATATATTTCCGCATAGAAATTCTGTATCATTTAAGCATTAAATCCCTATTCCCTACCCCGACCCTGTTTCCTGTAACCTGTGTTCTAGATTCTGACTCCATGAAGTTTTTTATTTTCAAAGCCATATTTTTTTGTCGGATACCAACATTAAGCCCTCTACTCTGTCACTTGGAATCATCTATCCCAATAAACAACTTCTAATTCTGTGGTGCTTTCTAAAAGAATGACTGGCAGATTTTTTTTTCCTCAAAATTTTCTAGACTTGCTGACTTTCTCACTGGTCATGAACAGAGGCTTAGTTTCCAAGATGATTAACCAGCAGACCCTTCTTCTCCAGTCACACTGGTTCCTCCACTGGCTGGACACACACCACACCACTCTACTCTGCAGCTGCTGTTGAAGTCCCTTCCTCACATTTGACTACCAATCTGAATCCTGCTTACCTTGCAAGCCCTAAATCAAGTACTGTCTTCCCGTGAATTATCCCAGAACCTCCCCATTAGTGGATTTCTCAATTTCCAATACACTTAAAGCCTACAGGGTAGCACCCTCAGTCCTAACTAAAAGGAGCTTCTGCCTTGGGTTTCAGGCTTTAAAAAATCCAGCTCTGGCCATGGCTCCCCCAGTGGCGCAAAGAGTCCACGGGATTAAGGTGACATGACCATCTGGAACTCACAATTCCCAGCCCAAAACGACTACACCACCACTTTCAGGGCACGTTAGTCTTTTTTTCTGGGTCCATTCTCACATGGGCAGACCACATGACAGGTATGTTTGCTCTGAGACCCAAGGAAATTAGCAGAAAAGAAAAGAAAGAAAATATATATGACTAGTGATGTCAGCTTTTAAAACTCCAACTATTAATAAATCAAAGAATATCAAAGAGACGGAACGCTCTTTAAAGAATAACTTTTCTTATGAAAGAGTAACATCATATGAGAAGTGAAAACGAATGTGTGGCATTTTAAAAACACTAAGCTATTTAAGAAACTACAGCAAGACTACAATACTTTTTTAATCCATTTGTTTAAAGAAATGGGAGATGGATCCTATTTAATAAAGTTTAGATATGCTCATTATTTTGGAAGTAAAATTTTATTGCAGTCGGGTTCATAGGGTCTTATCTGATTTAAATTGATTCTGTAAACATTTGCAAATAATATAACTTACCAGCATATGTGGCATTAAAATATGCTTCTTCTTGATTTTAACAGAATCTAGTGCAAGTGTTCATCGAATCAAGCTGTTGAAAGAAACTTCCCCAGGCATTTCTCTGAACACACCGTACACAGCAATATGTCTTGGGAGAGTGTCATTTTATTCCCCTGTATTTTAGAAATCAGACCATTTCTAAAAACGATTTACCACAAATAAATATTCCCTCCCAACTTTTTTTGTTTTCGGTAAAGCCAGGACCCAACCCACTCCAGGTAGGAGAAAAGAAAAATTACTGTACTTGTTGCTGCAGAGCAATACGGTAACAGCAGGAGATTACGGTACTAGCAGGGGCTACTGCTTGTGTTACGTCAGCTAGAGCTGCAAAGTTCCTTGCCGTTCTTTGCTGGTGTGAGGAGCTGAATATTAAAACGGTGACTGTGGAGTTATTGGTGGGTTGATTTTTTTTTTTTTTCCTATTTCACTCTTTTTAAAAAAATCTCCAGGTAAAGTGATAGCGAGCCAGGAGCTTAGAGACATCCGTGGTGGATGGGGTGAGTCAGCTGGCGCAAAAGGATTAAGCTCTGGTCCTTCAAAGTAACGGTTCCCTCTCCCCCAACCAGAGGGGAGGGGGCAGGGCCGCTCCTGGGACCCGAGCCGCGTCCGCCGGGTGGCTCGCATCCGCGCTGCAGGTGAGTGAGCCACGGTACCGGGCACAGGCACCAAGCAGGGCCGGGTAAGCGAGGGGAGATCTGCCCAAGGCCACCACGGGAGATTGAGCCCCACTTTCCCCGAGCCCCTCCCGCTTCTTTCACCCGCTGCTATACCAGCACTCTCGCGCTCCCCTCTCCCCGTTTACCTTATATATTCTGTGAAGTTACCTCCTAGTTAACAAGTGTCTTTTTAACCCCTTAAGGTAGGGGAAACTGATTTCTCTAGTTGCTTGTCTTTAGGATAATCTGCAGGGTCTTAAGCTTGTGATTTTCACCGTAGCCTTTGTCGGGGGGGGGGGGGGCTGCGTCAGGGCCGAACCCCCAGAGTCTTTAGAAGGCAACGTGGACACATTCCCACTCCGCTCACTCCTGCCGGATTCGTTACAGTCAGTTTTCAGTTGTGGAAACCCGGGTTTCTTACGGAGACTGTGACCCATAGCCCAGAAAATCTGAGGGATCCCCTGTTCGGTGACGCGCGGGCAAGATTTTTACTCCTGCAAAATCCGCAGTGACTGCCGCTTGCAAAGCCCCTTCTGCAGAGGGATGCGACCCCACCCCGTCTCCAGCAGCTGGGTGCGCGGTGGCAGCGAGAGTCACCTGGGGCGGTTGACCCTGTAGCCTGCTCGGAAAGCCTGGACCGACCTGGAGTCGCGTTTAGATGCCGGCACCCGCGGGGCTTTTGCTCGGGACCTGGCTGTCAGGCTTGGCTAGTCGACAGACCCGCGCGCTCTGCCAGAGCCCAAGTGTGAATTCCTCGGGCAGGAGTGTGCGCATGGCACTGTCCCTGCGGTCTGGTCGCAGTGGTTCCCTCTCTCAGGCCGCCCCCACTAGATGACTGGGAGGCAACCTGTTCTAAGAACAACCCAGTAGATTCTCGGGATTCCACCCGGGGCGGGGGGGGGGGTGGGGGGGGGCTCGGTGCGACAGACACTCCTGCCGCAGTCACGCCTCGGGGACTTTGAGGTTTTTAATTTCGCGGTACGGGGGTCAGGCCCGCTGGACGCTGCAGCTGGGGAGGTTTATTTCCTTCGGATATTGAAGCCTGCCTGAGGCTTCGCGACCGAGCACGGAGGCGAGTTCGTAACGGAGAGGGCGCCGGGGCCGCCGCGCGCGATACGGGGTGGTGCTGCCGTCGCCGAGGCCGCGCAAAGCCGCGGCTCTACCGCAGAGGGGACGTCGCCCCCAGCCCGGGTCCCACTGCCCGTCGAGCCGGACAAGGCCTGGCTCCCAGGGCACCTGACTCACACTCATCTTTTCTCTTTGGGCTCTTTCAGGAGGACGCGGGCACCGACGCTCCGCAGCCGCCGCGGTCTCGGCAAACCTTTCACACCCCTGTCCTCCCACCCGTCCTCCTAGAATCTGGACCTAGTCGGAGCCTCGTCCTCTGCAGCCGCGGGACAGCCAAAGCGGCCGTCGCTGAGGTCGGGGAGCAGCGCCCGGATGATGGAGTCCCCCCGCCTTTGAGCGTCAAAGGCAAACCCTTACTTGCCTGTGGTTTCGTGGCAGACTGGCGCTGGATTTTTGCAATTCAAAATTATGTGTAGAGTGCTGAACTAGAAAAGCGGGCTCAAGTAAATCTCGGATTGCATTTTGCAACGCGGCTCCTCAAACTTCTAGCCAAGCCTCGGGTAGGGAAGGAGTCGGCGCCCAGGTTCAGCGCAGCGGGTGGAGAGTCCGCGGGTGGCCCCGCATCTCTGGCTATGTCGTCTGTAAAGCCTTGCCCCTTTGCGTGGCCTTCTGAGGTTTGCCAGGGCTGGCTGGCGTTGATTTCCACCCGGGCTCTCTGTCTCACCCCCAGCCAAACCGTGCGGGCAGGACTTCCCCGAGCCTAGACCCTTTGACTCTCTGCTCCCGCGCTCCCGCGCTCCCGCCTCTGTCCCCGCCCGGGGGTGGCCTCGAGAGCGGGACCTCGCCCGGTCCCGGCTAGGACCATGGTGTTTCTCTCTGGAAACGCATCGGACAGCTCCAACTGCACCCACCCGCCGCCACCGGTGAACATCTCCAAGGCCATTCTGCTCGGGGTGATCTTGGGGGGCCTCATCCTGTTTGGGGTGCTGGGGAACATCCTGGTGATCCTCTCTGTGGCCTGCCACCGGCATCTCCACTCGGTCACTCACTACTACATCGTCAACCTGGCCGTGGCCGACCTCCTGCTTACCTCCACGGTGCTGCCCTTCTCCGCCATCTTCGAGATCCTGGGCTACTGGGCCTTCGGCAGGGTCTTTTGCAACATCTGGGCGGCGGTGGACGTCCTGTGCTGCACCGCGTCCATCATGGGGCTCTGCATCATCTCCATAGACCGCTACATCGGCGTGAGCTACCCGCTGCGCTACCCTACCATCGTGACCCAAAGGAGGGGACTCATGGCTCTGCTGTGCGTCTGGGCGCTCTCCCTCGTCATCTCCATCGGGCCTCTGTTCGGCTGGAGGCAGCCGGCCCCGGAGGACGAGACCATCTGCCAGATTACCGAGGAGCCGGGCTACGTTCTCTTCTCGGCGCTGGGCTCCTTCTATGTCCCGCTGGCCATCATCCTGGTCATGTACTGCCGCGTCTACGTGGTCGCAAAGAGGGAGAGCCGGGGCCTCAAGTCCGGTCTCAAGACCGACAAGTCGGACTCGGAGCAGGTGACGCTGCGCATCCATCGAAAAAATGCCCCCGCGGGGGGCGGCGGGGTGCCTAGCGCCAAGAACAAGACGCATTTCTCAGTGAGACTCCTCAAGTTTTCCCGGGAGAAGAAAGCGGCCAAAACTCTGGGCATCGTAGTGGGCTGCTTCGTTCTCTGCTGGCTACCTTTTTTCTTAGTGATGCCAATTGGTAAGTCTTTACAACACCTCAGCCAGGTACTTAGGTATCTTCACCCTCTTCCCCTGTTGCTATCCCAGACTCACAGTCTGGGTGAAAGAGGAAGGACCTGCACTGCATACAGCAAAGCTAGAGGGAAAGGTTGGAAAGTCTCCCGTGTAGCTGGGAATTTTCATTCTCTTTCTACACATTTCTATTATGACCTAAAGCACTTTTTCAAACACTGAAAAGTGGCTTCCAACTGATGCAGATTAATTGGTCTGCTTAATAAGAATGTCAGCTTTTCTTAATGCCTTTAACCTTATGTTTAAACGAAATGCATTCTGCCCTTTTGAGTCTTTCAGCAGACACTTCCCAGGGACTATGAAATGCCACTTTAACCTCTGCTATGAATTTTAAACTCCCTTGGCCTGAAAATAATCACTGTGCTTATTCTGGACAAATGTACCATTTTATTATTAGATCAGATTGTTTATAAGGCTTAATTATAATGGTCTGCTTATGTTCGCTACCTGTGCTCATTTTATTTTCTGGATTCCACGTGGAAGAAAGTATGGTGAAACACTATCAGGAAGACTATAAAGGATTTTATGTCCAAACTAACTTAAACTCTACAGAATTCATCATACTGTTTCCAATAAGTATATTTAATCCTTCGTTTTAATAGTAAGTATGAAAACAAACACCATGCTTATCCAGAATCATTCAGGAAGTTGCAGATGACATTGTTTGAAAATAATACAATGATGTTAACAAATCCAATTTCTGCAGATGCTAAATTAGCTGTTGTCATAACTAATTAGCTTGTTATGAATAGCAGCAAGCTGATCCTCTTGGAATAGTCATCTATCTCTGACAGGCCTTCAATGAGATTGCAAAATGGTTGTTTGCTATTTTTAGTTTGTGAGCTCAAATATAGACCCACACTTTGGTTACCTACTAGCAACAAAAAGTCAAGATAAAAATTAATAAAAGTCGGTGTCCACGGCTTTAGGACAAAATTTAATGGCATGTACTTAAAGTACTTTAATTTGCAACTCTGTATAATAACAGCTGTTATTATTTTTGAGTGCCAACAATGTTCCACACGTTTTACCAGGCACTTTATTTCATCAGGTCTCTCAACAACTCAGTGAAGTATGCATTATCATCTTGAAACCCACAAGTGGGGAGAGGGAATTCTTTAGGCACTAGAACTGCGCTGGCTAATCCCATAACCACGTGTGGCTATTTAAGTGCAAATGCAAATGAATAAAATTAAATTAAATTAGTTTTGGTCCCACTAGCCACATTTCAAGTTCTCAGTAGCTGCAGGTGGCTAGTGGCTACTTGTTTGGGACTGCAGAAATGTAGAACATTTCTGTCGTTGTAGAAGTTTTTGTCTGACGCTGCTGCTCAAAAGGTCTTTTGTAGCCCACTCCTTGGACTTCAACTGTGTCCATCATTATTGTTTACTCTGCTCATGAAAGTAAATCACAGCTTTGAATTTATTTCTATAATGCTCTACCTGAGCATTTTACCTGCCTATCTGCATCCCATCTCTGGCTTCTTTCTGAAGTTTGCACATGTATTCATTTATCCACTCACTTGAAAAGTTTGTGATGGGGCAGAAAACTAGATCAAATTAGGGGACATACAAAGCTAGATGGTAGAAAGAGTCCAGAGAATGATAGCTGACCTGGGAGTCTGGGACTTCTGTTGGTGACTGCCAACACAGGTGTATGAGAACTGATGTCCTCTCCGGGAAGGTGGACGCTCTGATTTAACTATAGCCTCCCTCTTGGAGTTGGTCTCTCAGAGAGGTGTGATGTTAAGATGAAGATGTCATGGTTGGAGGGACATTGCGGTAAGAAAGGAGCCCTTGGAAGCAATGGGTTTGATTTAAATCCTAATAAGTGCATGTAATCAGAAGGAAACTGAAAACATGTAGTTAACAATATCCTACTAGGCTGCTCAGCAGGGCAAAAGATCCATAAACCCACTAATCTGTGGCTGAGCTGTTTCCTCTTGACACCAGATGAATAAGAGACTATCTTTTCCAGCATACCGTGTCTGTTTAATAAATATGAAGCACTATGTTAGGCAGTGAGAATAAAAATATGAGTAAAAGAACTTCCCTTGCCTCAAGAGCCTCACAATTTAGATAAAGAGACAAGATTGTGATCAAAAATAATTATGGATCTGAGATCAGTGCATATCCCATTGTAAATATCCTATGTATCCTATTGTATTAAGCATGCTCAAGGCAGGTGAGCTCTTAAGTATGACAGATACTTTCTTGGAAAGGAGAGATTATCAGTCTTCTCTAGGCTGCCAGAGAGCAGTAGGATTAGAAACTGAAAGCAGCTGCGGAGATGAGAGTGGTATATAAAGCTGAGAAGTAAAGCCCCTACGTACTCAAGAGGACCCAACCAGGATAACCAAGTGAATACCACTAAACTCTATTACCAAAGATGCCTCCTCTACCTTGTGAGAAGACTGTGTCTCCTCGCTACTCCATACTTCTCTCCTTCCCAAGTTCCTCCCTACCCAGTCTTGGCTTCTTTTTGGACTGAATAGTGTAAGTGTAGGTAGGAATCTAGCTTGCCTGCTCCTAAGTCAAATTTTGTTAGTCTTGTTTCCTTTTTGCATCCTAAATGTTTGGTTAAAATTCAGAACCTGTTGAGTAGGTGGGTGGGTGTATGTGTCACATCTGAGGTTATTAGCCATTTATAACTTAGAGTGAATAATTTTAAAAACAAATTAATTATGGAGATGAGTACTGAAAATATGGAGGTGTCCACTTTCATCACGTGATTGACAATGAAGGGTACAAATGTCCCTTCCAGGGAGAGTCTGATGCCGAAATGTGTGGATAGTCTTGCCAATTTTTAAAAGATATTTTTTATTATGAGAAAAATATACATATACAAAAAAGCAATAGATTTGAAAGTACATTTTAACAGGTAGCTATAGAACAGATTTATTTATTTATTATGAGAAAAATTATGAGATATATAAATATATCTCATAAATATATATTATGAGATATAAATATATATTATGAGATATAAATATAAATATATATATAAATATATAAATATATATTTATATTATATTAAATATAATATATAAATATATTTATATATTTATATATAAATGTATAAATATATATTTATATTATATTAAATATATAAATATATATTATATCTCATATTATATTATGAGATATAATATATATAAATATATATTATTGAGATATAAATATTATATGAGATATAAATATATATTATGAGATATTATGAGATATATTATGAGATATATTTATTTATTATGAGAAAAATATACATATACAAAAAAGCAATAGATTTGAAAGTACATTTTAACAGGTAGTTATAGAACAGATTTCAAGGTTTGTCATGGGTTCCACAATTTGCCAATTTTATCCTTTTGTTCAGAGCTCACTAGTCCCAGAGGCAGTGTGCTCAGGTGGAAAAAGTGTTGACTTGATATCCAAGCCTGGGCTTTCTCTTTCATAAAATAGGGAAGTAATAAATGTCAGCTGCCTAGCATAGTGCCTAACACAGAACAGATGGCAGAAAAGGCTAATCCTGTCAGGATTCATATGACTGACAGGTCATTACTGATGGATACCAGTAGAGAGATGCTGACAAGAGAGACAGATGCCCTTGGATGTCTGAGACCATCAGAAAGAAAGGGCTGAAGGGGGCAGCATTTATGAACACATTGTTATGTGTCTAAACTCATCTAAATTTTCTCATTTAAATACAGTAGTGAGCATTATTACTGAATCTAATTCCTGACTGTAATCCCTTGCTATTATCTCTAAATCAAGGGAGGCAGCTTTTGGGCAGCATGGGGGCATAGCATATGTGAGAATTCTGTGTAAACAGGACAGGGGACTCACAGTAGTGGAGGGGGAGAATGCATTCTAGATGGGTTGTTTGGGGAAGGTAGAGCTGGCTAAGGTTTTATTAGGTACAAACAGTGAGGAAGAGAATGATTCATTCATTCATTCAGCAAAATTAATTGAGAGAATACAGTGAAAGCACCATCATGGCAGTGTAAGATGTTCCACAATGCAGTTCCTCCCAAAGAGTCTTTGAACAAGCAAAAACTGACAGAGCCAACTTCTTCAGAACTCTGGAAAAACAGTTTAAGTGTTGTAGTAACTGGGCAAGTGTCAAATCAAGAAAACACAGCTTTAAAAAATGGAAGAAGCTCATAGCACCGTTGTGGACCCCTCTCCTACCCCCTCTAAGTGCAGTGAAGAGAAGACCTGCACTCCCAATGTGAGGCCCTCACTCGGTTCTAGTGGGAACAGAGTGACCTTTATGAGCATACTATTGCAGTGCCTATATGTTGATGCCAGTCTATCAGGTAGCAACCTGAAAAACTGAAGGAAGAAACTCTCTTCTGGTTTACCCTCCCAAAACTTGCCCTGCAGGCAGAAGCATCTTGCAGCCAGCTAAAACAGGGTAAAAAACAATTAAATCAAAGTAGCCTGGGGCAAAGGATCACTTCTGTAAGTGGTATACTAGAGTACCTGGAAGAGAGGCAAACCTATTTCAGAAGAAGTAGTGGAGGCAATTGAATTCCTATAAATGGAGTTCTTAAGGACACCAGCAAGTATAAGTCCAGGACAAGAAGCAGGCTCAAAAGAGACAGAACTTGTTCAATTCCCGGACCATGCACACACACACCCAAAAAAAGACAGAACTTGCATTTCACATTTGCCTTGAGTTGATCTTCTTTATAGAATGGTTAAACTCTAAGGGACAGCGCAATCAATGCAGATCCAATTTGAAAAAGTATATTTTGAATTGGTGTATTTTGTTAGCTTTTGGTCTTCAAGGAAATTGTAGCTGGAAACAAACTTAAGGGACAGATAACTCAGGGACCAAATATCAGAGTTAACATTTGAATAATGTTAAATACATTTTAATATATTAAAATATAATATAAATATAAAAATATATTAACTATAATATATTAAAATATAAAAATTTTAATATATTAAAATGTACACTGGACAACAAAAGATTTGAAGACAGACTTCCGGGTCAAGATGGCGGCTTAACAATGTGCGTGTTTTAGTTCGTCCTCCAGAACAACTACTAAATAACCAGAAACAGTACAGAACAGCTCCTGGGGCCACGTCAGTGACCAGACACACAGCGTACCCCAGTCTGGACCAGCTGGATGGGCTGCAAGCACCCCCCCAACCATGAGTTCCCAAAGCTGCGGCGGCCAGTGCCCCTCCCCCACAGGTCGCTTCCCAGAGGGGAAAGGAAAGGACTTTACCAGCAGCAGGGACTGGGCACAATCAAACGCCAATTGTGGAACTAATTAACACATTCTGACTACTAAAAATAGGCCCCCAGCTTAGGTGAACCTGATTAAAGCGGAGGTTGCTCATTTTTGCCCTGGTGCCAAGGGGGCAGGACTAACAGAAAAAGGGGGGGAAAAAAAAAGAAGGAAACAGAGGTTTTTGTGGCTATGTATCTACAAAGGCTTGACTGCCTCTGGATACAGTGGCAGGACTTTTCAGGCTGCAACTGCCCCAGGCATAAGCAGAAGTGAGCTCTTTTGGGGCTTGTCTGGAGCCTGTGCCTTCCCCAGGGGAGGGGTGAAGCCCAACTCAGGTGGAATCCCTACGTCAAGGAATTCAGACACCAGGGCTTGGTAATTTGAAGCCATTAAAACCAGCCTACAACCTCTCCTCTGTCTCCACCATGCCCCCAGCAGGGAGAGTCTGCCAAAGTTAAAGGTACCATATCATCTTATGCTGGTGGGTCCTGCAGTCAGACAAGTGCCACATACTGGGCAGGATAAGAAAAACAGAGTCCAGAGACTTCACAGGAAAGTCTTTCAACCTGCTGGGTCTCACCCTCAGGGAAAACCGATGCAGGTGACTCTTTCCTCCTGATAGGAGGCCAGTTTGGTCTGGGAAAATCTGGCTGGGGTATATAATATCTAAGTAGACCCTCCTAAGTGTGTGGGGGGAAAAGGCACCACACAAGCAGGGCGAGAAACAAGAAAACAAGAACTGAAAAATTCTCCTCTGTGAAACAAAACTTAAGCTAAAGGTCCAGATAAAGCTGAACGGAATGTCAAAGAACAGATAGACAACAAATTCATCCAGCAAGAAAACCCTAGACAAAAGAAGTGAAAGCAATCTCCAGAATAAACTAATTAAGGTAATTAAATGCCTAGACGCCAGCAAAAAATAACAAATCACACTAGGAAAATTGAAGATATGGCCCAGTCAAAGGAACAAACCAACAATTCAAATGACATACAGGAGCTGAAACAATTAATTCAGAATGTACGAACAGACATGGAAAACCTCATCAAAAACCAAATCAATGAATTGAGGGAGGATATAAAGAAGGCAAGGAAAGAACAAAAAGAAGAAACTGAAAGTCTGAAAAAACAAATCACAGAACTTATGGGAATGAAAGACACAGTAGAAGAGATGAAAAAAAAAAAACAATGGAAACCTACAATGGTAGATTTCCAGAGACAGAACATAGGATTTCAAAACTGGAGGACGGAACATCTGAAATCTGACAAGAAACAGAAACTATAGGGAAAAAAATGGAAAAATATGAGCAGGGACTCAGGGAATTGAAAGACAATATGAAGTGCACGAATGTACGTGTTGTGGGTGTCCCAGAAGGAGAAGAGAAGGGAAAAGGAGGGAAAAAAAAATGGAGGAAATTATCACTGAAAATTTCCCAACTCTTATGAAAGACTTAAAATTACAGATCCAAGAAGTGCAGCGTACCCCAAAGAGAATAGATCCAAATAGACATACTCCAAGACATTTAATAATCAGAATGTCAGAGGTCAAAGAGAAAGAGAGAATCTTGAAAGCAGCAAGAGAAAAGCAATCCATCACATACAAGGGAACCCCATTAAGACTATGTGCAGATCTCTCAGCAGAAACCATGGAGGCGAGAAGACAGTGGGATAATATATTTAAATTATTAAAAGAGAAAAACTGCCAACCAAGAATTCTATATACAGCAAAACTGTCCTTCAAAAATGAGGGAGAAATTAAAACATTTTCAGACAAAAAATCACTGAGAGAATTTGTGACCAAGAGACCAGCTCTGCAAGAAATACTAAAGGGAACACTAGAGACAGATATGAGGACAGAAGAGAGAGATGTGAAGAGGGTAGAAAGGAAGACTATGAGTAAAGGTAAAAAGAAGGAAAATTAGATATGACATATAAAATCCAGAAGGCAAAATAGTAGAAGAAAGTACTATCCATGCAGTAATAACACTGAATGTTAATGGATTAAACTCTCCAATCAAAAGACATAGTATGGCAGGATGGATTAAAAAACAGGACCCATCTAAATGCTGTCTCTACTCAAAGGACATGAGGCCAAGGACACAAATGGACATTTACACACCAATGTTTATAGCAGCATTATTAACAATTACCAAGAGGTGGAAACAGCCAAAATGTCCATCAACAGACAGTTGGCTAAACAAACTGTGACATTTACATAAGATGGAATATTATGCAGCTGTAAGACAGAATAAAGTTATGAAGTATGTAACAACATGGATGGACCTTAAGGACAATATGCTGAGTGTGATTAGCCAGAAACAAAAGGACAAATACTGTATGGTCTCACTGATATGAACTGACATTAGTGAATAAACTTGGAATATTTCCTTGGTAACAGAGACCATCAGGAGATAGAAATAGGGTAAGATATTGGGTAATTGGAGCTGAAGGGATACAGATTGTGCAACAGGATGAATATAAAAACTCAGAAATGGACATCACAATACTATCTAACTGTAATGTAATTATGTTAAAACACTGAATGAAGCTGCATGTGAGAATGATAGAGGGAGGAGGGCTGGGGACATAAATGAAATCAGAAAGAAAGATAGATGGTAAAGATCGAGATGGTATAATCTAGGAATGCCTAGAGTGTATAATAATAGTGAAATGTACAATGTACAAATTTTAAAAATGTTTTTGCATGAGGAAGAACAAAGGAATGTCATTATTGCAGGGTGCTGAAAATAGATGATAATACTTTAAAATGTCACCTTATGTATGAGACTAAAGCAAAAAATGTTTATTTGTTACAAAATTTATATTTTGACTAGAGCATTTCCTAATATAACTCATGCAGATAGTTTGATTGAATGTCATAAGTACTTGGAATCTCAGGTAGGACCTGAGATTTTGTTGGTTTGTCCAGAGTGATGCCCCAATGAATCCCAGAGTGATTTGATCAGTGACTGGAAAAGTATTTGCAAGCCCCCTTTGGGGAATGGTGAGAGTGGGGTGAAATTCAACTTCCCCAAGTTGAATTCTTGATATTCTCACAAGCAGTGTGGACAACCAAAGCTATAGGCTGAGCCCCCAGTCTTGGGGTTTGTTCATATGAAACTTAACCCCACAAAGGATAGGTCAAGTCTACTTAAAATTTAGGCCTAAGAGTCATCCCCAAGAGAGCCTCTTTTGTTGCTCAGATGTGGCTTCTCTCTCCAGCCAACATGACAAGCAGTCTCACCACCCTTCCCCTCTCTGCGTGGGACATGACTCCCAGGGGTGTGGACCTTCCTGGCAACATGGGACAGAGATCCTGGAATGAGCTGAGACTCAGCATCAAGGGACTGAGAAAAACCCTAGAATGAACTGAGAATTAACATCAAGGGATTGAGAGAACCTTCTCGACCAAAGGGGGTAGAGTGAAATGAGACTAAGTGTCAATGGCAGAGAGATTCCAAACAGAATTGTGAGGTTATCCTGGAGGTTATTCTTATGCATTAAGTAGATATCACCTTGTTGTTTAAGATGTAGCGGAGAGGCTGGAGGGAACTGCCTGAAAATGTAGAGCTGTGTTCCAGTAGCCATGTTTCTTGATGATGAATGAACAATGATATAGCTTTCACAATGAGACTCTGTGAATGTGAAAACCATGTGTGTGATGCTCCTTTTAGCTACTATATCAACATAAGAGTAGAATATATGGAATAAAAATAAATAATAGGGGGAACAAATGTTAAAATAAATTTAGTTTGAAATGCTCGTGGTAAATGAAAGCGAGGGGTAAGGGGTATGGTATGTATAATCTTTTTTTCTCTGTTATCATTTTAATTCTTTTTCTAAATCAATGCAAATGTTCTAAGAAATGATGAATATGCAACTATGTGATATTAAGAATTACTGATTGTATATGTAGAATGGAATGATATCTTAATGTTTTGTTTGTTAATTTTTTAATTAATAAAAAAAGTTAAAAAAAAAAAAAGATTTGAAGACAAACAAAGAAACAGGAAATGATGGCCCATCCAAAGAAACAGAAAAAAAAAAATCCAGAAACCATCAACAAAAATATACCAGACTCTGAACGTACCAGACAAAGACTAAAAAAAAAGATGATCCTCAATATGATCAAGGACCTAAAGGGAGACAGAGAAAGAACTAACGGATATCAGGAAAACAGTGAATTAACAATATGAGAATCTCAACAGAGACAGAAATTTTTAAAAGAAACCAAAGAGATAGTGGGGTTGAAGATCAGAATAACTGAAATGAAAAATTCTCAGAAGAGTTTCAACAGAAGAGTGGAGCTGGAAGAGAAAAGAATCAGTGAGCTTGAAGAAAAGACAATTGAAATGATTTAGGCTGAAGAACAGAAAGAAGAAAGAATGAAGAAAGGTCAATGGAGCCTATGAGATCTGTGGGATACCTGCAAGCATACCAATATACACAACAGTAGTCCCGGAAGTAGAAAGAGAAAGTGGAAGAAGGAATGTCCAAAGAAATAATGGCAGAAAATTTCCTAAATTTAACAAAAGATGAGAATATGCCTGTGCTGGTTTGAAGCTGCTATGTTCCTCCATAAAAAGCCATGTTCTCTTAACCCATCCCTGTGGGGGCAGGTGTATTGTTGGATGGGACCTTTGAATTAGGTTGTTTCCACGAAGATGTGACCAGCCCATTCAAGGTGGGTCTTAATCCTCTCGCTGGAGTCCTTTACGAAAGGAGAAAAGACAGATGAATCTCAGAGAGCTCAGAGAAGCTAAGAAATGAAATCCAGAAAAAGCCTCCAGGAGAGAGAGAGCCATTGAAACCAACAGGAGAGAAGGACTAGTAGATGTCACCATGCGCCTTCCCATGTGACAGAAGAACTCCAGATGCCAGCAGCTTTTCCTCCAAGAAGGTATCTTCCTCTTTATACCTTAATTTGGATATTTTCATGGCCTTAGCACTGTAAATTTGTAACCTAACAAATCCCCATTGAAAAAGCCAACCCATTCCTGGTATATTGCATTGCAGTAGTTTTAATAAACTGAAACAGTGACCTTTCAAGAATCCCAGTGAATCCCAAACAGGATAAACTCAAAGAGAACTGTGGCCAGACACATAGTAATCGAACTGTCTAAAACAAAAGAAAAGGAGAGATTTTTGAAAGCTGCAGGAGAAAAGCAAGGAATTATGTGTAAGGGAATTCCAGTAAGATTAAATGCTGATTTCTCATCAGAAGCTATGGAAGCAAGAAGGCAGTGGGAAGAAATATTTAAAGTGCTAAAAGAAAATAACTACCAACAAAGAATTTTATGTCTTACAAGACATTCTTTCAAAAATGAGAAAGAGAGATTAAGATATTCCCAGATAACCAAAGCTAAGGGTGTTTCTTCATCACTAGACCTGCCCAATAAGCAAAGCTAAAGAGAGGTCTTCAGACTGAAAGGAAAGAACACTAGACAGGAGAAGAGCATAAAGAACTAAAGACCTCTGGTAAAGGTAACCTTATAGGTAATATGGAGAACTGGAAAATTAAAAATGTGGAAATTTAACAATGCATTATTAACACTATCTGGTCAAAGAAGTTAGCACAAGGGAAATTAGTAAATATCCTTTTTCCCACATCTTCTCCAACACTTGCTATTTTCTGTTTTGTTTTTTTAATAACAGTCATTCTAGTGGGTATGAAATGGCATGATATTGTGGTATTGATTTTCTTTTCCCCAATAGCTAGTGATACTGTGCACTTCTCCTGTGTTTATTGGTAATTTGTGTTTCTTCTTTGAAGAAATGTCTATTCAAGTCTTTTGACCATGTTTGTCTCTTTTTTGTTGATTAAAATTTTTTTTATTCTAGCAACATTATTTCTCCCTTTAACCACATTCAAATATATAATTCAGTATTCTTTATTATGTTCACAGTGTTGTGCTACCATTACCGAAGCTTTTCCATTGTCCCAAGTAGAAACTCTGTTATTTTAAGCCTTAACTCCCTATTCCCTGTCCCCTAGCAAACTGAATTCTATAGTCTGTCTCTATAGTTTGCTTATTTTAATTTTTTAAAAATTAGTCAAGTTATACAATATCAGTACTTTTGTGTCTTCCTTATTTCACTCAACATAATGTCTTCAGGGTTCATCCATGTTGTCACATGTATCAGAACTTCATTCCTCTCTTGAGCTGAAAATTATTCCATTGTGTATATATAGCATATTTTGTTTACCCGTTCATCAGTTGATGAACTTGGGTTGCTTCCATCTTTTGGCAAATATGAATAATGCCACCATGAATATAAGTGTGTAAATAACTGTTCAAGGCCCTGCTTTCAATTCTTTTGAGTATATACCTATAAATGGGAATGCTGGCTCATATGGTAATTTTATACTTTGCTTTCTGAGGAATTAGCAAACTGTTCCACAAGGACTACACCATTTTACACTCCCACCAGTGCTGAATGAGTGTTTCTATATCTTCTCATTGTCTACAACATTTTTAATTTTCTGAGGTTTTTTTTATAGTAGCCATTTTGGTGGTGTGAGATGGTAACTCATTGTGGCTTTGATTTGCATTTCCCTAATGGCTAATGACGTTGAGCATCTTTTCATATGCTTATTGCCCATTTGTATATTTTCTTTGGAGAAATATCTGTTCAATACTTTTGAAAAACTTTTTAATTGGGTTGCTTGTCTTTTGGCTTTGAGTTGTAGAATTTCTTGATATTTTGTGGATAGTAAACCTTTACTGTATATGTGATTTGCAAGTATTTTCTCCCATTGGGTAGGTTGTTGTTTTACTTACATGATAAAATCTTTTTATGTACAAAAGTTTTTAATTTTGAGGAAGTCCCTTATCAAATTCTTCTTGCCTTGCCTGTTCTCTGTGTGTAAAGCCCAAGAAACCATTGCTAATACAGGATCCTGACAATGCTTCCTATGTTTTAAGGAGTTTTAGAGATCTGTCTCTTATATTTAAGTCTTTGATTACTTTTTGAGTTTATTTTTGTGTATGGTTGTTCTAGTGTGCTAGCTGCCAGAATGCAATATACCAGAAACAGAATGACTTTTAAAAAGGGGAATTTAATAAGTTGCTAGTTTACAGTTCTAAGGCCGAGAAAATATTCCAATTAAAACAAGTCTGTTAGAAATGTCCAATCTAAGGCATCCAGGGAAAGATACTTTGGTTCAAGAAGGCCAGTGAAGTTCAGAGTTTCTCTCTCAAGTGGAAGGGCACATGGTGAACACAATCAGAGTTTCTCTCTCATCTAGAAGGGCATGTGGTATTTTCTTATGTTAAACCACCTTTTATGCCTTGGATAAATTCAACTTGATCATGTTGTGCAATTCTTTCTACGGGTTTTTGAATTAAATTTTCTGGTATTTTGTTGAGGATTTTTGTACTTATATTCATAAGAAATATTAATCTGTAATTTTCTTTTCTTGTGGTATTTTTAACTGGCATTGGTGGGTGGGTAATATTGGCCTCATATAATGAAATAGGGTATATTCCCTCCTCTTTGATTTTGTGGAAGAGTTTGAGCAGGATTGGTGTTAATTCTTCATGGAATGTTTGGTAAAACCCACCCCCTGTGAAGCTATCTCCTCCTGGGCTTTTCTTTGTTGGGAAGTTTTTAATTACTGATTGAAACTCTTTACCAGCTATTTCTGCGTTGAGTTTTTCTATTTCTTCTTGAGTCAGTGTAGGTAGTTTGTGTATTTCTAGGAATTTTTCCATTTCATCATAGATTATCTAGTTTATTGGCAAACAGTTACTCATAGTATCCTCTTATAGTCCTTTGTATTTCAGTTGGCTCAGTAGTAATGCTCCCCTTTACCTTTCTAGTTTTAGTTATTTGTGTCCTCTTTTTCTTCTTCACTCTAGATAAAAGATGGTTAATTTCTACTGATGTTTTAAATGAACCAACTTTGGTTTTGTTGGTCCTCTCTTGTTTTAGTTCACTAAAGCTCCTGAAATGCAGATAACATAAAATGGATTGGCTTTTACAGTGAGGATTTATTTGCTTACAAGCTTACAGTTATGAGACCATGAAAATTTCAGATCAAGGCATCATCTAGATAATACCTGGACTCCCCCTGTCAGATGGTGAGGCACATGGTGGCATCTGCTGGTCTCTTCCCTCTTTTCTTGTTGCCTTCCATTTCTGGTTGCTCTGTGGCTTCCTCTCTGTTTCTGTGGTTTTCTCTCTTAGCTTCTGTGTCTTTCTTTCTCTCTTCTGTCTCTAAATTTTATCCTCTCACAAAGAGCTCCAGTAAGAGGGTTAAGACCCACCTGGGGCATGCCTCAACTGAATAATAAAATCAAAGCATTGCACCCACAGTAGGTTTACACCCACAGGAATGGATTAGCTTTAAGAACATGATCTTCCAGGAAGATCTTCTCCTTTTCCTTCCACTATCAAATTTAAAGTAGGTAAAGCATTTCCCCAGGGTGTCTCCCTCAGTTGCTTCTTGCACTGCTATCCTTGTCTCATGCTACTTTGCCTGGAAGATAGATTCTGGGAAGGAGCACACTGGAGAGGAGTTTCCCAAATCAAATCTTTCCAGCCAGAGCAAAGCCAGGGTTCTACTGGACTCAAAATCAATTATTCAAGAGTTCCCTCCTCTTTAAGAGTTGTTCTGGTAGAGGGAAATGGTACCTGGAATTTCCTACTCTGCCATTTCTCCATAATTCCTAGAAGTGAGGAACTATCTTGGGGCAAAAGAAATGAAAACACAACACACTAAACATATGGGATTCTTGATAAAATTGTTCTGTAAGCTATTAGAGAGACCCTTTCCTAACGAAGTGTATTGATCTAAAACCAGTAGTCAGTATCATATGTAATGTTGAAATACCAAAATAGAATTTCCCAACTGCAAAATTCTTCTTCAAATTCCTAGCAAACCAGATCCAACAGCACATTAGAAAATTATACACCTTAATCAAGTGGAATTTATCCCAGTTGTGCAAGGGTGGTTCAACATAAGAAAATCAATTCATGTACTATACTACATTATAGAATGAAGGACAAAAACCCCATGATCATCTCAACTGATGCAAGAAAAAGCATTTGACAAAATAGAGCATCTCTTCTTCATTAAAAAACTCAGAAGACTAGGAATAAAAAGAAATTTCCTAAACATTATAAAAGGCATTATATTAGTCAGGGTTCTTCTCTGATGTATCTGTATGCGATTTTATAAAGGTGTCTCATGGAACTGTGGGGATGCATGAGTTCAGATTCCGCAGGGCACATAAAAAGCTGACAACAATGTTGAAGATCTTTGATGAATTCCCCAGGAGAGGGCAGCTGGTTGAAGTAGAGACAAAAAAGTTCTCTCTTCCGACTGGAAGTCCTCACCTCTCCCTTAAAAGTCTTCACCAGATTAGATTCAATGTCTCTCATTGCAGAAGACAATCCCCTAAGTTGATCGTAGATCAGTCATAGATGCAACCAACTAATTGATGATTTAAGTCCACAAAATGTCCTTGCAGTAACAGTTTAGGCCAGTGCTTGCTTGACCAGACAACTGGGCACCATCAACTGGCCAAGTTGACACATGCACCTAATCACAACGGGCATCTATGAAAAACCCATATCTAGCATCACACTTAATGGTGAAAGACCGAAGGAATTCTAAGATCAGGAAAGAGACAAGAATACCCACTGTCACCACTGTTATTTGACACTGTACTAGAAATTCTATCCTGAACAACCAAATAAGAAAAATAAATAAAAGTCACCTAAATTGAAAGGAAGAAGTAAAACTTTCCCTGTTTTCAGATGACAGGATACCGTACATAGAATAACTTGAAAAATCCAAAACACAGCTAATAGAACTAACAAATGAATTCATCAAAGTGGTGGGGCATAGGATCAGTATGTAAAAAGCAGTAGTGTTTCTACATGCTAGTAATGAACAATCTGAGGAAGAAGAAGAAATTAAGAAAGAAATTCCATTTTAATTAGTAACTAAAATAATTAAATATATAGGAATAAATCTAGCCAAGAATGTAAAGGACTTGTACAGAAAACTACAAGACATTGCTAAAAAAAAAAATCAAAGAAGACCTCAATAAATGGAAAGACAATTGTCTTCATGGAATGGAAGAATAAATGTTGTTAAGATGTCAATTTTATCCAAAGTGATTTACAAATTCAGTGCAATCCCCATCAAAATTCTAGAAGCCTTTTTTGCAGAAATGGAAAAGTCAATCACCAGATTTATATGGAAGTGCTAGGAACACTAAATAGTCAAAGCCGTTTTGAAAAAGGAAAAACAATGTTGAAAGACTCACATTTCCTAAATTAAAACACTTTATAAAGCTACCATAATCAAAACAGCAGAGTACTGGCACATGGACAGACATATAGATCAATGGAATAAAATTGAGTGTTCAGAAATACACCCTCTGATGGCAAATTGATTTTTGACAAAGTGCTGAGTCCAGACAATAGGGAAAAGAGTGTATCTTTTCAACAAATGATGTTGGGATATTGTAATATCCATCTGCCAAAGAATGAAGGTGATCCCCTACCTCATAGCATGTAGAAAAATTGACTCAGAATGAATCAAAGATGTAAATATTAAGAATCAAAACTATAAACCTCCTAGAAGATAACATAAGGAAGCAAGTATCTTCAGGATCTTGGGTTAAGCAATATTTCTTATATTTTATACCAAAAGCATGAGCCACAAAAGGAAAAAGAGATAAATGGGACTTCATTAAAATTAAAACCTTTTGTGCATCAAAGAACTTTACCAAGAAAGTAAAATGACAACCTCCGGAATAGAAGAAAATATTTCTAAACCTCTGTGGTAGTTGGGTTCAGCTGTCAACTTGGCCCCATTGTTCTGTTTCTGTGAATTTAAATCATTAGTATGTGAAATTCACCTATGGCTGATTATATTTGCTGTTGGCCACAGTGAGTAAGATTTAACTTAATTAGCCGGAGGCTTTAAAAAGAGAGGTCAGAAGAGAGCTCAGCAGCTCAGCATACCTCATCTCAGCATACCTCATCTCAGCACTCACAGTTCAGCCCAGACATTTGGAGATGCAGAAAGGAATTGCCCTGGGAAAAGCCATTGGCACCCAGAAGTCAGGAGAGAAGGCCAGCAAAGATCTCCCATGAAACAGAGAACCTCAGATGAAAAGCTAGTGGTCTTTCCTCTGAAGAACTATACATTTTTAACTAAATAAATTCCCTTTTTAAAAGCCATCCACCTCTGATGCATTGCCTTCTGGCAGCTTTAGCAAACTAAAACAACTATATGTCTCATAAGAGTTTATTATCCAGAACATATGAAGAATTCCTACAACCCAACAACAAAAAGACAAACAGTCTAATTAAAAATGAGCAAAATATTTGAGTAGACATTTCTCCAAGAAAGATATACAAATGTCAGGAAGCACATGAAAATACATGCAACATCATTAGCCACTAGGGAAATGAACATAAAAACCACGGTGAGATTCCAGTTCATTCCCATTAGGCTGGCTACTCTTAAAGAAGTGTAAAATAACAAGAATTGTAGAGGATGTGGAGAAATAGAAACACTTCTTCACTGCTGCTAGGAATGTAAAATGGGATAGCCAAAGTGGAAAATAATTTGGTGATTCCTCAGAAAGTTAAGTATATTATTACTATATGAACCAGTAGTGCCACTTATAGATATTATACCAAAAGAAATTGCAAGCAAGGATTTGAACAGATATTTTCATACTGATATTCATAGCAGCAATATTCATAATTGCCCATGGGTCCATCACAAATGAATGGTTAATAAAAACAGTGTGATACACACACACACACACACACACACACACACACACACACAATGGAATATTATTCAACTGTAAAGAGGAATGAAGTTCTGACACATGCAACAACATGGATGAACCTTGAAGATAACAGGCTGAGTATAATAAGACAGACACAAAATTTAGATAACAAATTGTATTATCTCACTGATGGGAAATAATTAGAATAAGGAACTTCATAGAGTCAGAAACCAGAATACAGGTTACCAGGGATTGGAATGGGGGTAGGGAATGGGGAGTTAATGCTTAATTTGTACAGAGTTTCTTTTTAGGGTGAAGGAAAATTTTGGTAATGGATGGTGGTGATGGAACCACAGCACTGTGACTGTAATTAACACCACTCAAATTATATATAGATAGATAGATTTTTTTTCTTTTTCAAATTATTTATTTGATTGTGATTAAAAGGGGACATTTTCAAGTTGTGTGTATGTTACTAGAAATAATTTTTTTAATTGTAAATTATGGTTTATAATTAATAGTGTAATTATAACACAGCAACTGTAACAAAGGTACCACACATGCAAATTGTCAATAATAGAGAAAACTGTATGTGTAGTGGGGGAGGGGTATATTGGAACTCTGTATTTTCTTCATGAGTTTTCTATAAACCTACAACTTCTCTAATAAAAAAAAGAAAACTACCAAGCGTCTACTAGGTACCAGGCAGCTAGGGATTCCCTGGAGATCAAGCAAAACAAATCCATGCCCTTAAATATAGTCTGAAAACCAAAATAAATAAAAACATAGCAAAATCTCAGACTGTGATATGTGAAACATGGGAAAGAAAGGGGACGAGTACACTGCTGACACATCATGACCGTGACTCCTTGTGGATGTGCAGGATAACTCAGGGTTAAGTGCTCTGCAGCACGATCAAAGGGATCTGTTCCCTGAATCTTATGGTAAAGGATGACCTCTTGGAGGTAAAGGTATGAAGAGATGTTGGAAGCCATTATGATTTTAAGATGAGACCAGTTTTCAGTTACACCTGCTGTGCCACAAACTGTCCCCAAACTAACTAGTTTAAAGCAACAGCCACTTTATGGCTCAAGATTCTGTGGGTTAGGAATAAGTCCCGCACATCTGGCATTTGGGGTCAGCCTGGATTCAGGGGGAAGGGAATTAGAGACTTGCAGGTGCATACAGGATTGAGGAACTTGTTTTTAGCCATTTTACAGAATCACAAACTTATCAAATAGTATTTCTCTTTCATCTGCCATTTATTTATTGAGAACTTCTCGTGTGCCGGGCTTTGTACAGTGCACCAAGTAAAAGCAGTTGGGGTCCTTGGGGTCCTTGTCTTCCTGGCAGCTTCTGATATCTAGCGGGCTGGGGCAGGGATATCAGACAACCACATGAAAAAAATCCAAACTGTGAAAGTGAAATAAAGGAGGATGTGGACTGGAAATGAGAGTAGCGCCAGTCAGGGAGGTCAGAAAAGGCTTGCAGGGAATCCGGCCTCTGTGCCCATCTGGAGAATGAGCAGGTGGCCAGTAGTTTAAAGGGGGTTTAGGGGTGGTGAGGAGTTGGGAACAGAATGGGCAAAGACTCCGCAGGGCGGGCCTGATGTCCTGAGAATGGTCAAGAAGGCCGTTGTGGCCAGTGTGATGGGCCAGGGGAAATTAGTATCAAATGAAGCTGGCAAGGAAGCAGCTAGACCAAACTGGCCCTTACAGCCATTTTTCAAATTTTTATTTTATCCTAAGATGACTTAGAGGCAGGGATGGCATGATTAAGTTTCTATTTCAAAATATCAAAGGCTTCATGAAAAGAAAACCTTAAGTAGACCAGCTGGGAGGTCTTAACATAGCAAGTGAGAGATCCTGACCAGTCTGTCCCTTCTAATATGCTGTTTAAAATACTTATTTCTATGAAATCCTGCATAGTTCTGAATGCCTCTTTCATCCTTGCCTCAGAACAGAATTACCAGAAAACCTTTCTTGGGATCACAAATATTAGAACCAGACTTGGCGCTACATTCGCTTTGGCTCTTCCGGAAAGACAAATCTGTCAATGAAGAGTTACCACATAGTCAAAAGAATATGCAGCAGTCTGGGAAGACAACTACAATAAGTTATAACAATGTTGCAAATTAGGCTATGGATAGGCGAGTTATTACTTTGAAGAATAAAGCATGCAGTGACTCACGCTTTCCCATGTTTTGTTAATTTGTAGTTTCGTGTTTGGATGTGAGGTAACTTTTCTCAGGCATTTTCCTTGTCTAAAAAGTTCCCGGATTTTAACCCTGCTCTTTTGTTTGCCAGTTCTACACGCGTGTAACGGTTTCTCATTTTTCAATCACATAGTTCTTTGCAAGCTGGACATTGTTTTCATATTTTTATTAGTCACTTGTATTTCTTCTTTTGTGGAATTGCCTATCTGTGCCTTTAGGTCACTTTTTATCGAGCCATTTTTCTTTTTCCTTTTACTACATTAGAGATAGGAATCACTCCTCATGTCATGTATGTCGGGTTGCCAATTTTCTGATGCTGAATTCAGATGTGCTGAGAGGCAATAATTTGTTTTCCAGAAGCTCACATGATCTTTTTCATGAACAGCCACAAAAACATATACGCAGACATGCACACGTGCATGCACGCTTTTAGTTAATTTAAATATCATAAGCTCCGTTTGAACTAATATAAGCAGCGTCCTTTTTCTTGTTGGTCTCTTTTGGAGAGCTCAGCCTTTCAGATTTAGTCCCCCTCTCCCCGATATCCTCTACAGTGGTGAACGAGCGTCCAGGTCCGCAGAACCTAATGTCAGTCAGGGAAATTAGAGCCCTCTTTATTTCCTCCCCCTCTCCCCGATATCCTCTACAGTGGTGAACTGGCGTCCAGGTCCGCAGAACCCAATGTCAATCAGGGAAATTAGAGCCCTCTTGATCCAATAAATGTGGTGGCCCTCACGGTGGGAGCTGCCTTCTCCCCTTTGCTCTCACATTATCTTCAGATGTTCTTAAATGCCTCTACCTTCCATGTTGAGAGGGGAGCTCAGAATTCATGCCTGACTACCTCATTCCACTCTCTATCTCCTTCCCTCCTCCTTTTTCTGGCTGAATGGAACACTTCTTGGTTTCCTGTCTTCCTCCTTCCCAAGACAGCTTTCCTTCTATGGAATAACAATGGCCAGTGTGGCACAGGAAGAGGGAAAGACAGAGGGAGATGGATTTACTAATAAGAGAATAAGGTGGGGAGTATTTAAATACTCACGGATGTACATGCACATTATCAAAATTTTTCCCATCGAGTTCCTTGCATTTTAATGTTTTTCTGATATTTAAAAATATATGGACTTTTCCAATTTTTATGTAGTCTAATATTTCAATCTGTTTCTTCATGGGTTGTGATTTCTCAGGAATGTTGAGAGAGACCTTCCTCACTGTAGGTCAGAAAATTTATGTTTTCTCTAGTTCTTTAAGTGTATCATTTATAATCTATCTGGAATTTATTTTTGTATTTTCCTAGGTGATGTCTAATTGTATTTATTTTGAAATATTTAGCCAGATAGCCTCAAAGGATATGTTGATAATCCATCTTTTCTTTTCTTATTTGAAAGATCACTTTTGTTAATTGTTAAAAAGAATGTTGAATCTATTTGGGGACTTACCCCTTCTGCTCCATTTTCAATCTTTCTACTCGAGCATTGGTGCCACATAATTTTAATTACTGTGGCTTCATAATACACTTTAATATTCTCTGGTTTACACCCCTGGATGAATATTCTTTTTCAAAATCATCTTATCTATTCTTGCATGTTTATTCTTCTAGGAAAACTCGGGATTCATTTTGTCGGGCTATGCTTTCTTCCTCACCAACACCACATTCAAATCCTGCCAAGTGTCTATTATAACTTTTTAGAATGTGTAGACTTATTTAAGTCCTGTTAAGAAATACGAAATGTCTCCCCATTTATTTTCCAAACTACTTTTTAACTGTTACTTAACTAATTGAATGCTTTACTTTGAAATCACACTTATTAACATCTCCTGGGGAACTGATTCTTAGAACAATGCAGTTGGGAAATTCTCCTTTGGTATTTCAACATTGCATATGATGCTGACAATTGGTTTTAGATCAGTACACTTCATCATATTAAGAAAGTGTCTTTCCATAGCTTACAGAACAATTTTGTCAAGAGTGAATTTTAAATTTTGTCAAATACTGCTTCTTTGATACCCAGCAATATAATTTGTTTTTCGTTTATGTTGATTTGGTAAATTTTTACGCTGTTAACCTATCCATGTGTTTTTGAATTAAACTCTACTTAGCAGACTTAGTCTTTGAATATAACCACATTATATTAAATATTTAATTACTGATTTACATCTATTTTTCTATGTGTAATAAGGCTGTTGCGTTTTTATTGTAGTGTCTGTCGTATTTTGATATCAGGTTTATGTTAACTTTATAACACAAATTTTGACAAATTTCTTTTTTTTTTCTATGATCTGTAACAGTTTAGAAAGTATAAGAATTATGTGTTCCATGAAGGTTTGCAAGAACTTGCCCATAAAACATTTAGGCACAGTTCCTTTTATGGTTGTAATTCTTTGAGGCTGGTTTCTATTTCTTCCCTGCATGATGGCCTACTCTGATTGTCAGATTTGATAATCTTTATTTTCTTATTTTCTATTTTCCTTCCCATTGAGGTTCAATGTTTTAGCATGGATTTCTATATATAATACTGCAATTTTAAATTTCTTCTCTATCTGGTTATTTATACTTACTCATTTCTGGCATCATATATTTGTGTTTTCTATCTTTCATTTCTTCTTTGGGATTCCCTGGAAGATTGTCTTCTCAAGGAACCCAGGCCTTGGATTTATTAATCATTTCTATCTGTTTTCTGGCACATTCGTTTAATCACTAGAAATTTCGTTCTTTTATTTTTTCTGGTTATAGTTCATTCTTCTTTTTTATTAGCTTGAATAGAATATTTAGTTCCTGAATTTTAATTCTTTCTTGCATAAGATTACAAACCATTGAATCTGTACATTTTCCTCTCAGTAAACTTTGGTTCCTTCTGTCATGTTTTGACAGGCAGTATTTACATAAGTCAATCTGTCTTTCTACTTTTAATGTCTCTTTGTCCTTTGTTTTGTTATTTGTTGACTTGGAAATATCCCCTGCTTTTTAAAAAAATAATTTCTAATTCACTGCACTGTGGTAAAAAAAATCAACTAATTAATTTAGAGTTTATGGAATTCATTAAGGTTTTCTTTGTGAATTAATATATGATAATCAATATTTTAGTAGATTTGGTATTTAATTGATGTGTTAAGTAAAGCTATAAAAGTGGTGGTTTTCAGATTCTCTTTATCCATTATCCTTGATTATTTTTCATCTACTTAGTCAGACTGGAAGATGTATGACAAAGTTTTCCACTACTACTAAGTGTCTTCCAGTTATTCCTTATATCTTCAATAGATTTTGCTTTATATATACTGATACTGATAGTACTTAAAAGACTGAGTCAATAATATCTTCATTTAAAGGTATCTCACTTTGTCCTATTTAGTTGTTTTTGCTTGATTTGTACATTTAAAAAATGAATACTGTAGTCTCTAATATATTTTTGTTTTTCCAATATGCCTTTGCCCATCTTTTCATATAAATCATTTTGTATCAGCTTGTGTATCTTGTATCAAATGGATCTTTTCATAAATAATCTGTTTCTAATTTGAATCTTTGTCTTTTAATAAGGATTGAACTCATTTCTGTTTATTATAACTGATAATTGATGTTTGATTTTGTCTTCTTGTGTTATGCTTTTTTGGCTTTATGCGTCTTTCCTTCTTTGTTTTCTGTCTCTTGCAAAATGGACAAGCATTTTTTTATCTTTTTAATTCTGCAATGTTTTGGAAAGGTTGTCTTCTGGTTTTAATTCTACTAGAGGCTATCTTTGACTTTTTCAAAAACATTTTTAATCTTTATTTCACTCTTACCACACCCCTTTGCCCATGTAAAATAAGAAGTTTAGCATACTTTAATTTCCCTTTCTCCTTGAAACCCACATCTGTGTCTTGGTTAATAAAATCTTGCACATTTAGCCTATATTATTTATATTATTTTTGTATGATTTACCCTGTCTTTTGTAACTTTCTAGAGAGTAATTTAACAATACTCATTACCCTCTTATCATTTATTGTTTTACTTACTCTTGAACTCTTGATTTTGCTTTATTATATAGAACAAGGGTCAGCAAATATGATCCACAGCCCCTTTTTATAAACAGCATTTTATTGGTGTAGAGCCATGCCCTATTTGTTTGCATATTGTCTATGGCTATTTTCACGCTATCATGGCAGCGTTGAATGGTTGCTACAGAAAATGTATGACTCAGAAAGCTTATATTATTTACTATTGTATTAAAGAAGAGTATAGTGCCAAGTAAAATTTTATCAATAAAGATACATGCAAAACACATTTCTTAAAGCCCTTAAATGCCTAAGTCTAGATATATGAAAGGTAACCTGTCTGGATAGAGAACTCCAGTTGTGTATGTTTTTAATTTCATGATAACTTTAGCTGTTTCTCCTTTGTCTCTTGGCATCTAGTGTTTTATAAATGACCGAGACCAACTTATGGGTTTTTTCAGATATTTTCTTAATGTATTTATTTCTCAGTAAGATGCTTATAGACTTTTTTCCTTATCAAATTGAAAAATGTCCCCCTAAGTAATTCTAGCTGTGGGTATCTTTTCATTGATATTGCCTCAGACCCAGTGCACACTTTGGCTCTGAAGCCAGAGAGAGCAGGATCGTTTCCACTGCTCTTCTCTCTCTCCTAGTATTCCTAATAGCCATATTCTGGATCACTTCCAATTACCCCTTGTCTTTTTCCTTTTCTCTCACATTAGGTAGCTTTTCACTGTTTTCCTCTGACTTCTATTCAAATTTCTTATGCTCATGTTCTGTTTTACTTATTTCATTTTCGTAATATCCAGTCTCCTCCACATTGCATCTACTGCACTCTTTTTTATTGACAGAATGGTCCATCTCCATAATTTTCTACACTCCTTTTGTAAACTCAATCACTTCTTCAGTCTCATTTCAATACGCCTTAGAGATTTTACCCATATTCCTGATTTTAAGGTGGACATTTGCCCTGATTTCTCAAATCGATCTCCTCTACTGATTAGCTGAATCTTTTCAGGTGAAAAGATTTTGTTTGACCTTACAGAGAGAGATCCAATATTAAAATGTGAAATGGGCTCTGCTAGAAACTTCCAGAAATAGGGATTTTCCCTATTCAAATCTTTCAGACCCAGATTAGGAGGAGAAGGAAAAGAAGTGTCTTTGTTATAGTTTCAGTCTACTAGAGTGTTAGTCTATTAATCCATAGGGAGCAGAGAAGGAGATTGAACTAGAGGCAGCCAAGGCAAAGGATTTCACTTTTGCCCAGCAGAAGTTTTTGCCTTGTTTGCTTGGCCCAGTGGGTACAGTGACCTCTCATCTGATTGGCATGATTGTGTGCCACAGAGCCTCCCTTTACTTGTCTGCTGACCTTGCCTGGGAAAGTCAAGCTGGCTCTGCTCAGAGGTCACCTCCATGCCAGCACACTTCTTAGGCCCTCAAGTACGATTGAGATTTGTCTTTGAAAAGCTGGAGACTGCCTGTGTGTCTGGCTCCAGTTAGTCTAAATGCTGGGAGATGTTGCTGAGAAGCAACTAGGGCCACTTATCTTTATCCCTTTTTTCTTGATCTGAATTAAGGATTCATCAATCCTTCATTCAGACTGGTCCCAGCTGGTAGTTCCCAGAAATTTCTCAGGAACTCTAGCTTCTGTGGATTGCCCTTCCTTGGTGGGTTTCATGGTGATGTAATATTTCAACCATAAGTATATTCTTTTAGATGTATTGAGAATTTGGAAAGAGGATGAGGAAGTTCGGCTCGATCTAGAAGTCACTACCTCAGCTCAGGCTCCTTTTCATGTTGATATCAAAGTGTAAAGCAAAAAATAACAATAATCTTAATTGTGATCATTTCCTTCGATACTTGGAAAGTATTCCTATCCCTCATCCTGCAATCTTTGCCCTTAAACCCAGTTACAAGAAGATACCCCATAACAAACTCTGGGATCTGTCCTGTAACCACTTGTTGAAGAGGGCTTTGAAAACTGTTGCTTTTTTATTTCTTTGCTTTTTATGTATGTTATACTATACAATTTAAAAAGTTAAAAAAAAAAAAAAAAGGAAGATACCCATGGGTTCGGATAGTGCTGGAATCCCCACACAGTTCAGTAAGATGTGCTTTCTTTGTGTCCCTAATCACAAGAGGATTAGGTGAAATCATGTGAACAATTAACAAATCTCTTCTTAGGAAAAAGAATTGCAGTATTTCCTATATCTGGGGATACAAGCTGCTTGTAGCATTGCAGGTACTCAATGCGTCTAAGCTAATTCCCAGAACAAGCATGTAAAGTAAAAGGTGCTATGGTCATGTTAGAGATGAAGAAACTGAGGCCCAATTGAGACTAAGTGACATCTTGATGTAAATACCTTGGAAGAGCAGAAAGGGGCCTGGCTACAAATTAAAAACCTTGTATCTAAGCTGGCTCTGCCTACACCCTCTAGACTTCTGTTTCCTCATCTGTAAAAAGAGGAACTCTCATTGGGCCCGTAGCTTGCAGACTTCTTAGCTGCAGAAGTCTCTGTTCAAACAAAGTCATACTCAGAAGCTGACAGTATAAAATGGAGAAAAGTGGCGCAGCTCTGGTGGAAGCAGCCAGGAAACCCTGAGTCCTGGACAACCAGCCGTCCCTATCCTGCTGGCAGTGGCACTGAGGGAGATCCACAGCACAGGTTGCTCTTGCTGCTATCAGAGTGATGATTACTCACTCTAGCATTATAATTCAGACTCATTAAACAGTATCAGAAGTTCTAGAAGTAGTTTCATTTGCATTTTCAAAAGGGAAAGAGGGAAAGTTGACAAAGGACACGTTGGCTGTCATTATTCTGGAATGCTGGCAGAGCAGTAGTCTTTGCCCAAAAAGGGTTTGAACAGGGAACGTTGCACTCTCACTTTTTTTTTTTATATGCTATCCACATTTAGCTTATGGCTGGGCATTTAGTTGCCAGTTAGGAGCCTGCCGTTTATAAGTTAACCATGTCATTGGAGTCCTCATAAGAAATGTTCTTGAAGCGTTTATAAGTTAACCATGTAATTGGATTCCTTATAATAAGAAATGTTCTTGACATTTACCCGCAATCTGTAACCTTGTTGCTTTTTTAAAATTATTTCAGTAATCAGGAAATAAATAAAAGACCATCTCAAACATGGGTTTTTTAAAAAGGAAACTCTAAGGGAGGGAATGAAATCCCAGAATAGCAAACCATTTCCAAAGAAATTATGCCAGTAGCTCTTAACTAGGGGCAATTTGGCAATGTCTGGAGAAGTTTGGGGCTGTCACAGCTGGGGAGGGAGGATGCTGCTAGCGGGTATCTAGTGGGTTCAGCTCAGGGTGCCACTGTACATCTTCCATTGCACCAGCCCATCCCCAACAAGAAAGAATTACCCAACCCAATATGGCAATGGTCCTGCTGTTGAGTTTATACTCTAAGAATTTCAAAAATTCATCAAATACCTTAAAAACACAATGTTTAAAATGGAACACCAGTTTTAATTATTTCTCAGATTTTTTTTTTTACTGTGTTTTCAACACCTTAACTAGGGATGCTTAAAACCTGCACCCTCCAGATTCCTTGAGACTGGCTGCCCACCCCTTTTTGCATTCCCAAAAGCTTAATGGGAATTGTGATTTACTTCAAAATAACTAACTCTTTAAAAAAAAAAAAAAAAGACCTGAAATAATAGTACTGGTGCACAATTCCTTTGAAACTGAAAGGTGTATCTTGGCAGTAATAAGTTGTGAGCACATTTTCTGAGCCTCTTTTTTATAAATGAGGAGAAACAAATGGGAAAAGCTCTACCACAGATTCAAGATCCTGCTTAGATCTGTGGGTGGGAAACCAAAGGAAGAAGAGTGACTCTAGATACCCTAAAGCTTGAGATGGGAAGGAATGACAAGTGGGGCCCAGGGATAGGAGGTTGGTGGTGGAGACGAGGGGAAGCTAGAGACGGGCTTGGGTGGTTGTCCTCTGAGACATGAAGTCAGAGAATATATCGGCTTGGTCTGCTCCCTTGTGACCCTCTGTCTTCCCCACCTTCCTGCCACTGGACCTTTCCTTTTGATTTATTTTATATTGGATTTTAGTTTACTATGGGCCAATACAAAATGCATTATTTCATGTCATCCTTGTGAGCATTTGGAACCATCAGTACTTTTATTCTCAGTTCAGAGATGAGGAAATTATGGCAGAGGGTGATTAAGTAACCTGCCCAAGTTCACCCAGTAAGTAAGTGATGAGAAGGAATTGGAACCAGGTTCTCTCTGCCTCCAAATCATGTGTCCTTAATGTGCCTTAATGTCCTCTCTGTTCTCAGGCATGTGAGCTAAAGCAACCAGTCTGTTCTGGCAATAGTGACTGATTTGGCTACAACTTTGAAGATGCCCACATAAGGACGTGTTTGCTCTCTATAACTATAATTCTTCTCTTGTTACTGAGATGTGGGAAAGTGGTTATAGGGAAATATCAAAAATAACACCTCCTGGTGTCAACCCAGCGTCCATGGGGGTTGAAATGCTTAGCAACTCTCTCAAAGTATCCAAGACAAAACTTGACCTTTAAACGTTTTCTCCATTTAGAGTTAAATTTGTCTTCAGCAAATATGGTTTGAATAAATCAAGACCTCCTCTTTTAGCTATTTAAGTGGGAAGGTAATATTTTTCGATCTGATTTAAAATTTTTCCTTTGCCAGATTCCATGGGACAAGAAAAAGAAAGTAAAGCTAAAGTTCAGGGGAAAAAAGAACCTTCCCAGAAAGTGGATTGGTACAGACCATAGCTGTGGTCATCATAAATATCACTTTTACTTTCCAAACCAAAGTCCTGGGTCTCCATGGTAGCTGCTTTTACCCCAGTTGGTTTGCATCATGATTTTTGTATAAAAGCCAAGTTGAGCAGGACCTGGCTGTGTCCTAGAGTCCAGGTGTCGATTTCAAATGGATCTCTGGGGGACAAACACCAGAACAAAAAATACTGCATTCGACAGCCCCCCTCCCCAATCGCTATCATCCCAAACCCTAGCATTTTGCTGCTGTGCTGACCAAGTGCCCTTCCCAGGATCTGCCATCCTTTCAAAGGCAAACCCCTGTTACATTTTTACATGTCAAACTGCATGCCTTTGAAGGGAATTAGAGCTGCCTGCTTTTAATTCACTAATGTTGCAGCCATCAGAGTGTTATTGGGAAATAGTGTTTCATGAGGAGCAAATGTAGATCTGATAGTCCAAGCCAAGTGACAACTTGAGATCCTGCATATTGCCTTCCTGTGACTCACCCCAGCTTCCAGATGGAAATGATTCCCAAGATCACTGCAAAGCACGGTGCAAAGGTGTCTTAAATAGAGAACACATGGCACGATGGCAAGCAAGTGAAATCGTGCCCAGGGTCAGGGGCTCCCTTCCTGCTTTCTCCCTTGATCTTGTCAAGATTAGCCTGCCTCTAAGAGCTTCTCCCTAATCATGAGGAAAATCATAGGAACAGTTTGTGACTTTATTCTTCCCCACGCTGACCTTCTATGCTGATTGAAAGAATAAGGAAGAAGTGGGTCTCCTTCCGTCCGATTGTCAGTTCCACTTACTAAAATAAGTCCCAAGTTTCCTCCTGTGGGAAGCCACCCTGGCGTGGACGAGGACCTCAAAATATCCTTTATTTACTGTATTCAAGAAACATCGAGAGCCACTGGGTGCCAGGCACAGACAGACACTGCCTTCAAGGTGAACAGATGCATAACCAAGCACACTAAAGGGTCATCGTGGTGACATGGGGGTGGTCGGGGAGGTTGGTTTTCCAGTTTTGTGGGGCAGGGTGTCAAAGCTTCATCAAAGAAATGGCTTCATTTATTAATTATAACATATATGTTTTAGGCACACACCTGTGTATGCAAGTCTGTCTTGTTATCTCTTGAGATTGCAAAAATATCTTGAGTGTGCAAGCCTGGTCTTCATTACACTGGGTTAAATGTCTGAATTAACATTAACGTTAATTCAGTTAACACTGAATTATCTCAGCTGGTGTAGAGCTGAGAGCTCGGGGGTTAAGGAACGTGGTGGCTTAGAATCAGCCTTCAGAACTCAAGGGGACAAACTGGAGACTCAAACAGGCAGTTACTTAAAGACAGGTCCTGCAATCAGAGGGCATGGACTGGGGCTAAGTCAGAACCACAGATATGTTTTGTGCAATGCAGACAGTGTTCAAGAAGCCTTCTGCTATCTCCCCAACCCCCAACCCTGCCTGCCCTGTCCCCTGTGCAATGTCCTCACTCATTTATTTACCTTTCTGGACACCAGAGGCATTTGCATTATTGATTGGAAATCTGATTTTGTAACTCCAGGGAACAGGAAGAGTCCGGGTCACTTGAGTTGTCAAACACACACTCCGCCCTCCTATTCTAAGTCCAGGAAGGTCACGTGCAGTGTATTTCAAGAGACCTTCTATCAGTTCTCTCAGATCCTCCCATTTCTTAGGCTGCCCTTTCCGGTAATTATGTAAACTCAGATAAAAGGAGTAAAGTGATAAGGGGTGGGGGGGGTTAGTTTTCTGAAATGATCGTGTGCCGAACTCTAGCTTCACGTGGATCTTTCATGTGATTTCAATCATTTTCCTGGCTCTTCTCCCACCCACCGCCAGAATATGTTTCCCACACAGGGTCCTGCCTGTCAAATCCTCCTCCCACAGATGTGTGGATTGTGTGTGTTTGTGGTTGGGGAGGGAGAAAAAGACACAGGATGGAAGGGTCATATGTGAACGCACTTGGTGAATTCACCAAGGGATTCACCCTCTGTTGAGGAATTGGGGACCCCTGAAGGCAGCGTTATAATTCTTTGGTGCCCAAAATATTGTAAATAGGGATGCTTCACAGATGGTGTCCTTTCTTCTCACTGCCTAGGTGCCTAGCTTGGTTGTTTATTTCTGCTAAAGGAATGTGTTGGGCCATCAACAAATCCATGAAATAAATTTCAAAATTGCATATCATGTCAAACATATTTCAGCCTTTTGCTCCCCTTAAATTTTGATGCTCCTGGGTCCAGTCTGGTCATGGATCAGTTTGAAGGAGAAACCTTGCCAAGCTTTTTCTTCCCTAGCAGAGAAAAGAAAATCATTTGCAAAAAGTCCAGGGCACAGCAGGTCTGGGTGAAGAAGGGGGGGGTCTCAAGCACAGGTTAAGAGAGGTGGTGGCAACTCAGCATGTGAACTCATTGCCTTCTCCCCCTGCGTGGGACATGACTCCCAGGGGTGTACATCTCCCTGGCAATATGGAACAGAAATCCTGGGATAAGCCAGGACTCAGCTTCAAGAGATTGAGAAAGCCTTCTTGACCAGAGGAAAGAGACAAATGAGAAAAATAAAATCTCAGCAGCTGAGAGATTTCAAACAGAGTCGAGAGGTTATCCTGGAGGTTATTCTTATGCATTATATAGATATCCCTCTTTAGTTTACGGTATATTGGAGTGGCTAGAGGGAACTACCTGAAACTATTGAGCTGTGTTCCAGTAGCCTTGATTCTTGAAGACGATTATATAAAAATATAACATTTACAAAGTGACTGTGTGATTGTGAGAACCTGGTGTCTGATGCCCCTTATATCCAGGGTTTGAACAAATGAATAAAAAACATGGATACAAATAAATAAATAAATAATAAGGAGGAAAAAGGGTAAAATAAATTGGGCAGATGGAAACACTAGTGGTCAATGAGAGGGAGGGGTAAGGTGTATGGTACGTTTGAGTTTTTTCATTTTTATTTTTATTTCTTTTTCTGGAGTGATACAAATGTTCTAAAAAATGATCATGATGATGAATACACAACCATATGATGATATTGTGAGCCATTGATTGTGCACCATGTATAGGAAGTATGTATGTGAAGATTTTTCTCAATAAAAAATTCTTTAAAAAGAGAGAGATAGTGGCCCATGTGCAAACAGTGTGGAGGCAGGAAGAGGCTCTTACAGGACAGAACACTGCATGTAGGTGGGACATAGATTGATACACAAGCCCTCAAAGCTGCAGGATAGGGTGAATAGCACCTTTAGTTTTTACCATTTCTGTAAATAGCGTATTTCCTGGGACTTGGATAAATGATGGCATCTACATTTTTACAATGATTTCAAACTTGCGAATCACCCTGGTTCCACTGTCCACTCTGTGTGATTTTAGGGGAGGTTCCTTCTCACCAGCCTTCAGAAAGATGAGGGAGTTGGCCTCAGTGAGCATCTTTTACTCTCCAAATTGCATTCTATAGACCTAACTTGAAGGAGTCTTAAACAGCTTTGAATCCTCAGGGCATAAGCACAGTAGTAAGTACTGAATAAATATTTGTTGAATTCAGTTAAAGGGAATTAGAGTCCAGTTCTACAAATCTGGCGATAAAACTGGTCTGAATAAAGAGTGCAGATCCCCATCAGCGGTGCTCGGTTTTGTATTTCTGTTGTAGACAGTGCCGTCGGTGGCTTGACCCTTTAAGCTGATCCAATGTTGCTTCTTCCATTTAGAGCTTTAGACAAAGCCTGAATTGTTATTGTTAAATACCTGAATGTTAAAAGGGGAAAAAAATCAATTACCCAGAGTATTCCAAAGCGGTCTTATAAACTAAAGAAAGTCTCCAAGCAGTTTTTGGGTGCCATGAAAAAAAAAAAGTGGTGTGAAATATCGGTATGATTGAATGCCTTTCTGGGTTTATACTCAGTTCCTTAGCTTAACTTTGCACAGTCTTGTGGTCAGTATAGACAACCAGCAAGAACAATGCAATTAAAAAAAAAAAAAAACCCACACAAAAAACTAACGAACAGAACCCAATACTGAATTGTCCCGATTGTATGTTAAATTGCTTCCAGTAACTTAAGGGCGATTCTATTTCTGTTGGCTGCATTGCCTTGGTGGAGACTAAAGCAATGTTTTGGGGTAGGAAACAGAGCTAGGCAAGTTGAGCCATGGATCTTTTTTTGGCTACTGGGGGTCGGAAGAGTCAGTGCAGAATTATGTCATAACCTAAGCCTTTTTTTTTCTTTTTCTGCACTATAAAATATTTCCATTGTGGATATCAGTCAGTCCTCAAGCTATCTATTTGAGGATCCAAGGGCTATTGTAGATGTTAGTATTACTTTTATTACTTCTTTTATCAATTTTTTTTCATGTAGATTCCTACCTTATGTGAAGCTATGTCAATTTCCTGATATAAACAAAAGAAAGTATAATCAATATGGGGCAAAATGGGGCAGGCCATGGTGGCTCAGCAGGCAAGAATGCTTGCCTGCCATGCCAGAGGACCCGGGTTCGATTCCCAGTGCCTGCCCATGTAAAAAAAAAGAAAAAAATATGGGGCAAAATATATTAAAAAGACCTTTTAGGGGGCCCCAAAAAGATGTAGATGGATGACTGATAGAGAAAGATGAACTCTATATACTTTTTTCTATTCATAAGAATAAATATTTTTCAGCACTTATATGCTAGCCCTTTTATGCATACTTCTGCTTAATAGTCACAGTTCTGACTGGCAGAGTGAAGTCAAAGTCTGCTGCACAATTAGACAAATGACAGGGCTGGGATTTGAACTAAGGACTCTCTGACTACTCTAGGACTTAATCCACCACACTGCATCCTAGGCAAATCAGCTGCTCCCCTTCCAGGTCTCGGAATGGCATTCAAGTGCACACCACTGGGGTGTGACCTGAGCACCCTCTTAGCTACCACCCAATCCAAACACCACTGCTAGTCTCTCCTGAAGAAGGAGGAAAGCATCTCTTCTGAACAATGAGCAGAGATTTTGTTTGAAATTTCTGAGATCTCTTTGTAGTTTACATTTGCAAAATTGGGATGCTAGAGTCTATGTATTTGTTCTTATGTATGTCATCTGCAATTTGGGGCAGCAGCTGGGGTGTAAATCTTGTACCTTGGTTATGATCATGTAGCCTAAATAATCTGCTACCCTTAGCTTCCTACAGAGTTTAATAAAGGTTTTCAGTGACATTGCTGCAGTTTAATTTTTGCTTTTTTTTTTTTTTTTTTTTTTTTGAGAAGCATTTGTGCTTTTGAACTGATGGATCATTTGAAACTCTTCTCTTAAAGCAGTGCTCCAAAGTAAGACCAACATCATCAGCCCAAGGGTACTGGACCATTTTGTGGATTTTCTCTTTAAGGATATGGATGAAGAAGGTAGAAAGAGACTTTTGCAGTTTGGGCATTGTTCTATAGTTTGCCAGCTGCCAGAATGTAATATACAGAAATGGAATAGCTTTTAAAGCTATTTTTAAAGGGCGGGGGGGAATTTAGTAAGTTGCTAGTTTACAGTTCTAAGTCTGAGAAAATGTCCCAGTTAAAGCAAATCTATAGACATGTCCAATCTAAGGCATCCAGGGAAAGATATTTGATTCAAGGAGGCTGATGAAGTTCAGGGTTTCTCTCTCAAGTAGAAAGGTACACGGTGAACATGTACCTTTGGTACATGGTCAGCATTTCTTTCTCGGCTGGAAGGGCACATGGCAAACACAGTGTCATCTGCTATCTTCCTCTCCAGCTCCCCAGGAGGTGTTTTCCTTCTTCCTCTCCAAAAGTCGCTGGCTCGTGGACTCTGCTTCTCGTGGCTGCATCGTTCTGCTCTCTCTGAATCTCCTGGCTTTCTCCAAAATGTTTCCTCTTTTATAGGATTACCATAAACCAATCAAGACCCACCTGAATGGGTGAAGACATGTCGTCACCTAATCCAGTTTAATAACCACTCTTGATTGAGTCACATCTTCAAGGAGATGATCCAATTGCAGTTTCAAACATACAATACTGAATAGGGATTAGAAGAAATGGCTGCCTTTACAAAATGGGATTAGGATTGAAACATGGCTTTTCTAGGGAGCATACATTATTTCAAGCCAGCACAGGCACTTAAAGTGCTTTGTCGACCGGGATCATGGAATTAGACTCACTGACTCATTCAGTTCTTCCAGTTCATTGTTAAGTATGTGGCTCCATAAAGGAGCGGAAAGAACCTGGGATCAGGAATCCGATCACTAAAGGGTGAGCTCCAGCTTTATCACTAACCACTTTGAACACATCACTGAATGTCTCTGTGACCTGCTTTTCTTACCTGACAAATGGGGTTTGTAAAAAACGGTCCCAATTGCCTAAAATATTAGTTGGAGAGTAATGTGAGGCAAAAGATTTGAGTGCTACAAAAAGTCATGTTATAAATGTAAGATTTATTGTTACGCAGACCACAAAATTTGAAGAATCATTAGCTAAATTTGCAGCCATCTGTTTTAGTTCACTAAAACTGCCGAAATGCAATATACCAGAAATGGGTAGGCTTTTAGCAATGGTGATTTATTAGTTTATAAGCTTACAGTTCTGAGGCCATGAACATGTCCAAATCAAAGTGTTGTTTTCATTTGCTGAAGTTGTTGAAAGGCAATATGCCAGAAGTGGGTTGGCTTTCACAACGGGTATTTATTAACTTACAAGTTTACAACACCAAGGCCATGAAAAATGTCCAAATCAAAGAATCAATAGGCTGTGCTTTCTCCCCAAAGCCTAGCTACCAGCAATCTGGGATTCCTGTGACCCTTGGCAAAGCATATGGCTGGTATCTGTTGGTCCTTCTCTCCTGGGTCTCATTGCTTTAGCTTCTGACTGCCCCTCTTTCAGCTTCTCTGGTTGTTCTCTCTCAGCTTCTCTGTGAGCATCTCAGAATTTCTTCTCTTGTATGGATGACAGTAAGAGGGTTTGCCTCAACTGAAATACCTAATCAAAAGGTCCCAACCACAATAGTCTTACACCCACAGGATGGATTAGCTTTAAGAACATGATTCTCTGGAATTCATTCAGCTTCAGATTACCACACCATCTATCTGTGACAAGGTATATAACAGTGTGACCCATGGACCAGCGCCAGCTTGTTCTGCAATGAGATTAACTTTTAGAACCATTTCTAACAATGTGACAAAGTAATTTTGGATTCATTGAATTTAATTGTAAAAATTAGGACTTGTATTTGGTTGGTATTTGGTTTTGTGTTTTTTTTTTTACCTTTTTTAGTGATTTTATTTTTCTTATATAAATAAAAAATGTATCGGTGGGTGCACGGGTGGTTCAGTGGTGGAAAGCTTGCCTTGCACGGAGGAGACCTGGGTTCAATTCCCGGACCATGCACCCAAAAACGAAAAATGTATTGGTGATGGATTGGGGAAAAATATGGCCTGTCATCACAGATAATCCCAATGTAAGACATCGAAGTCCAGGAGACAAGTGGAAAATTGCAATGAAAGGCTGCATGTTTTACCCATCTAACAAAAGGCCAAGAGGAAGTAGAAAACATCCAGCGTTCCATCTGGTCCACTTTTCTCCCAGATGTTTGATGTCTTGTAGATATAGCCAGAAAATATATTCTGATGTCCTGAGCTTAGAGGCTTGCTAAGTATCCTCAAATAGCATAGGAGTCCGAAGCTTAGGGCCCCATTTGTTGTCCTTAGTATGATCCCTGAGGACCATGGAAGCTGATGGGTCTTTTTCCAGACTGATGGGATCTAGTTGCAGGCAGCTGAAATAACATCCATGCAAGTCCATGGTCAGCTGAGGGAAGAGAGAGTGCTAACTTCCATGTCTGAAAACATGGAAAGTGGCTGAAGGATCAACAGAAAGCCTGTGCTGATGGTGCCACCAGGGGCAGGGGAAATGACATGACCATAGTGTCAGCTGAATGGGGGTATTAGGAAGGGAGCTGCTTTGTGATTCCTTGGCAGTTTGAACAGATGCTCACCACTGCAGGAATAACTCTGGTCCTCAGGGATTGTAGGGGCAGAAAGAGCTATCCAGGGACACAGCAAGTATCCATAAAGTAAACTATGTGCAAAGTGTATTGCACCTTTCCACAACATAGTTATCATGCATTATATACCAGTACTTAGACCGTGCCCTGTATTTACAAAGTGTGGTTTAGTTACTCATTCTCCTTGGCAATCTTGAGAAGCCCCCCAGGTTCACAGGTGTCAAAGCATCTGAATCTCCTGGTTCCACCATCAGCTTAGGATGAGGTTGGAGCCGCACTCATTGGGGGATAGATAGACCCTCCAGACATGGAGCTAATTCAGAATGACTTTGGTTCTACTTGTGAGTTGTGCAGCTGCACCACTAACTGAGACAATGGTATTCCATCTCAAAGCCACTAGCGCTACGGGAGAATACATGCAGAATCCTGATTTCTCCTCACTCAGCCCATAATCCTCTAGTTTCCAGATGCTGAAAGTTCCTTTTGAGTCCAACCCGGAAACTCTGGTATAGCCATGACTTACCTTACAAACAGATCACACACCAAGGCTTTGATCCCCAGTTATTTAGTGTTCAGGATCATTTGTCCATAGCAACTATGATACCTTGCATTTCTCTACCCGTTTTCACTATGACACACCACTGATGATATTAATTTGGGTGACACACAATTCCAGGTATGCCATCTCTTTCTCTCCATCTTAAGAAATCAATCATAATATAAGTGCATGAGAGTGATGCCATTATAATATAACCTGAATAAATTCTAATGTATAGAAAAGGCAAATTATTGCAAACTTCCAAACTTAAGCTACCAGTCCTAAATTACTTTGAATATACATCACAGCTGATTGCAACTCACAACTCATCACAGTTACAAACAAAAACTTCAATACCCAGGTGTTAGGGTCAGAGAACAACCTACAAAATCCATTATAACCCATCAGGGACTGAATATGTTACTAATACTACTGTGAGATCTAATCACTATGTGCTGCAGTGCTTCACGGGTAAAAGGCATGCAAGGTTTCTTGTAGATTGCAAGGAAGACATTTCCCTAAACTGCCTTTCTTGACTTTGGGATTGGGTAATCTTTTTTTTTTTCAGAAAAAGGAGGTCAGGAACTTTTCTGGCATCCAGATCTTGATGCCAGTTCACTTGACCTGGAGCAAAAGAATCTGGGAGGTCACAGGAGTTAGGGAAAGGAGATATGTGTGCTAAAATAAAGATTTGAAAAGGAGCCTGGATGGATTATAATTTGATAAAGGGTCTTAGACACCTAAAATGAATAAAGCAAATAATTGACTTTGTGCCCATCTTTTCACTTTTCTCAGTGCTTTGCATTGGCATGGGTGGTGGTCATGGGCAGGGTTTTAGTTTCCCTGCTGCTAAAACAAATACCATGCAATGGGTTGGCCCAAACAATGAGAATTTGTTGGCTTATGATTTTGAGGCTAGGAGAGGTCTGAACTTGAGGTGTCAGTATGGTGATCTTTCTCCCCCCAAAACTGTGGCACTCTGGGGCTGGCTGCCAGCAACTTGGTCCTTGGCCTTGTTGTCCTGTGGCCGAGGGACACGGCATCTTCTTTCCCTTCCAGGTTCTGTTGACTTCCAGCTTCTAGTTGCTCCCTGTGCCTTCTTTTTCTGTTTCCAGTTTCCTTAATTTATAAGGACTTCAGCATATCGGATGAAGGCCCATCCTCATGGTTGGGATGGGCACACCTTATCTAATAACATCTTCAAAGGTCTTATTTACAAATGGGTTCATATTCACAGGACCAGGGGTTGGGACCTGACCATGCCTTTTGTGGGTGGCATGATTCAATCTCCAAAGGCAGAAGTGCGGAGCCCAACATACTAATGTGATTTTGTAGTTCCATCTTTTTCTTTTATATGTTGCTCTGTTCTGTTCACTCCTATTTTGATTTGCATTTTAGTATCAATATTTAATATAAGAGTACCTTTTAAATACATTTTAATATCAAATAGGGCACGCCTCCTGTCTTAGTTTCCTATGGCTTCTGAAACAAAGTACACAAACGGAGTGGTTTAAAACTAAAGAACTTTATTGTTTCATAGTTTGGGAGACTAGGAATCCAAAATCAGGTCATGCTCCATTTGAAACCCATAGGGGAAAATCCTTCCTTGCCTATTTCTAGCTTCTGGAAGCTTCCCGGCAGTCTTTGGTTTGCAGCTACAGCACTTCACTCAACCTGCAGCATCCCATGGTCACATTCCTGCCTGTACCTCTTCTCTCTTTCTTATAAGGACACCAGTTTTATTGTAATAAGGGCCTACCATACTCTGGTGTGACTTCATTTTAATTTAACTGATTCCATCTGAAATGACACTATCTCCAAATAAGGTCACATTCTAGAGGATGGGAGTTAGGATTTCAACATATCTTTTCAGGGGATAAAATTCAACTCATAACACCCACCCTCTCGCTTCAGCCATTCATCCATATTTACTCCTCTGCATGAAATTTAGAATTGTTTTCTCTAGTTCTAAATAAACTCTCAATTGGAATTTTGTTAGCATATATGTTAAATAGATAATACTGATATCTTCAATGATAAAGACTTCCCTGCATTAAAGTCAGTAAAATTTTTGTAGCCTTCTTTACTGTTTATTTTATACAGGTCTTTTTAAACTTATTCCTAGGTAATTTATATTTTTATTGCTACTGTCAATGGACTCTTTTCCCGCATTATATTCTAACTCTATTGTTGGTATATAAGAAATCTATAGATTTTAACATTTTTAATGTTCACCCATTCATCTTCCTGCTCTGTTATTATACTAAAACTTACCCAGATAATTCTTTCAGGTTATCTAAGCATATAAAAATCATCCACATTTACTAACTCTGCTCTTCCTTTCCAATACGTGATTCTTTTTTTTTTTTTTTTCTAATTGCATTAGCTAGTGTTTTTGCTTCCCTAGTTGTTAAAACAAAGCCATACAACAGGTTAACATAATAACAGGAATTTATTGGCTTGCAGTTTCAGAGAGTAGAAGACTTGCTTCTTCCCAGCTTCTTCAGTTTCTTCTGGCTGGCCAGCAATCTTTGGGGTCCCTTGGCTTTTCTGTCACATGGTAACATACTTGGAGATGTCCTTTTCTTTCTACCCTGGGTTCTGTTGACTTCTGGCAGCTCCCTGTGGCTTCTCTCTCTAATCCAACATTCACTCTGCTTATAAAGGGCTCCAGGATTCTGGATTAAAGCCCAACCTGATTCAGTTGGGCCACATTCTAACTGAAGTAACAACTTGAAGAGATCTTATTTACATTGGGTCCATACCCAGCAGAGACCAAGACCAAGAACATGTACAAACTGGGTACACAATTCAATCCACTAAAGCTAGTAGTGGTTTCCAGAACCATGTTAGATGAGTGAGGATATCCTGTTGAAACAACTAGGCTACTGGGTCTTTTTCTCCATACCAACAGAAACATGGTACTATGAAACTATCTGCCAGCCTCCACTTCTCCATCATTTCTCAAGCACTTTAGTAGAAATAAGCTCTTGTTCAAATGACTATAAAAGCCAATAAAAACCTCATTCAAATAACTATAAAAGCCAGTCTTGGGAAACATATGCAAGTTAAATGCATTCTCTTGGCTCTCCCTTAGTATTGTGGTGCAAGGAGGAGTGGGTGGGTTATGGGGACTGACTGTATGTCTATTTATGAGGTTCCTACATTTTTATAGCGTCCTGGTTGGCCTCAAGAGAGTGCCTGCTGAGTCACTGCTGGGCTTCCCAGTTAGAGCTCACTCAAAGCAATTGCCTTGAATTTGTAGGATCCTATTCATAGCTCCTCTTCTCAGGGAGACAATGGGGTGGCCTGCTGAAGTCTTTACTTTGTTGTTTTATGCTTGGTTCCAATTTGAACCCATATTCAAGGTACTCACCCCTGACAAGCAAAAGGGAGACAAAATTTATCTCTTCGTTCTATTTCTAACTCATTCAAAAATAGAAGGCATTCAGAGTTCTCAGGAGCCAGCATTAGCTCAGAAGGAGCTCAGTCCCTGCTTTCCATTGAGATGAGGTCAGAGGAAATGCTCAAGCCAGTATTGCCATCATAACTGCCCAAGGTGGTGTGTCTTGTGTTTCCTGTTGGTAAGGAGTCTTGTTAAACCTTAAGAATCACCCATGTTAGAAGTACATTTTATACTGAGAAAGTCAGAGGCTTCTTTTCTTCTTAATCTCTTTTTTAAATATAGCTACACACATATATCATTTTATAAATACACATAAACGCAGTTTCGTACCTGTGTCGTGGATACCGTGATGACACATGCATCGCAGAATTCATCACCATGACATGGGTGTATAACAGATGCAATCATTCCCCCAGCTGCTGGGAGTGCAGATGCTGACAGCTCACAGCTGAGTCCTACCTCGAAGTGACTGCCTTTTGCTGATAACAGCTGCCTCTGTGCTGGAGACAGGCGCATCCCAGGACTGGTTAATGTCCTGATTCAGGACGACTGTAGAGGACAATCTCAGTTCCAGGGCTCCCCTTGGGATTGACTGAGGCTTTGGTTGTGACTGTGACACAGTCTGACTTATCCGTTTGCAGTCCTGCTCATTTCACACCCCCACAGGTGTGATCTCAAGGGCACTTCCCAAAAAACCTCTTTGGCAGACCTCAATCTCAGAATCTGCTTCACAGGGAGCCTGACCTTTGCAATCTGCTTCAATTTTTTCATTAATATTTTGTATTTATTATTTACATGGTAAAAGGAATTAAATATCTATTTTTCACATCATCATATAACTGTGCATTTATCATCAGAATCGACTTTTTTATTTTTTGTGAAAAAAACATATATACAAAAAAGAAAAAATTTCAAAGCACATCACAATTAGTTGTTAGAACAGATTTCAGCATTTAGTATGGGTTACAATTCCACAATTTTAGGTTTTTACTTCTAGCTGTTCTAAGATACTGGAGACTAAAAGAAATATCAATACAATGATTCTCTGCTTCAATTTTTAAGGTGCCATTGTTTTGTTTTATTTTGTTTTTCTGCTGCCCTTCTCATCCTCTCTTGTCTTATACCCCATCATCCGCCCCCCTCAACCTATCCCAAGATATGTTCACAATTTAATTATATCTGCCCATTTTTTCTTCTTTTTATATGCTTTTCATGAAAGCTGTCTGCTGTTTGTTCTGTTCATCCATTCCGCTATTAATGGAGAATTCATCGTATTTCAAGGCCTTGCCACCAAGTGTACATTATTTACGTAAGTTCCTTATGCATATAGGTGCTTTTATGTCTATAAGACAGATTCTTAAGGGTGTTTCTGGTTTAAAAGGTATGTGTGTTTTCAACTTGAAAAGATCTGGCCACTTTAGGAACAGCTGACCTATCGAAGGCAGATTGAGATGCTTTCTGCTGATTGCTTTGACCCACAAGTCCTTCAGCTCCAGGCCTCCCCCACTGTCAGTAGCCCTACCCACCCCCACTGAAGTGTATGAGTCTGGAGCGCATGGGAAAAGGGGTACTATAGAATGCAACCCTTTGTTCTTTAATTGGCTGGTCAAAATTCTTTAAAGTAAATCCCTTTTCTCACTTGCAAAAAAAAAAAAAGATGTTGCCAGGTAACCTTAAAACTCTGTTCCGCCCTTTCACCAGCAGTTTCCCCTGCCCTCTACATTCCCACTGTGGGCATCCCACCTGAGCCTTAAAGAAGTAATAATACACATAAAAGCCTTTGGTTCAGACCCTCATCTTTTTCATCAGTAAATCCAGTCTTGCCCCTTACCTTCAAGACGGGAAGGGGAGTGCAGTGAGGGGAAGAGAAGGCTGATGGACTTGGGGCAAAACCTTCCACCACGCACCCCAAATGGATGAGAGGCGGGGGCACAGACAGGTGGGGCCTCTTCCCCTGCTCCCACCCATGTTTCACAGGGAAGAGCCTGAGCCCGCCTGGAGCACGTGGCTGTACAGCGTAGGGGAGCACATTTCCCGGGGCACAGGCAACTGCAAAGAGGAGCACTCCCGGGCAAACTTTGAGTCACCTCACCAGAAGAGGCTCCCTGCAGCCTGTTTCCCCCTCTGGGACTAGAAGCATCCCTGTTCCCTGTGAGTTAAATTACTCTCCCCTGTTCCTGAAAAAACAGCAGGAAGAACTGGCATGATGCTGATCTGTTCACTTTGGAAAGGGGAAGATTGAGGGAACTCCTATTAAATTTAGGAACACCAATTTAGGACATCTGAGCGCAGATGGCACCTCCTCCAGTGTCCAGGATGTTGACTGTGTCCTGGCACCTTTGTAACTTCCAGCACCCTTTCCAAACTGGTCGCAAGGCTGGCACCGGAGCAGGCCCAGATGAGCTCGTTGTCTGGGCGGGTTTGTTTCTGCTGCCTGAGTGGGTGCCGGGCAGGAGGCGAGGCAGTGCAGACTTCTGTATATCCCAGCCTCCGCATCACTGGCATCTCCACTCCTCCTTTAGGCATGCGAAATTAAGCTGACCCTATATGCTATTATTGACATATAGTCATTATCCATAATAAGCTTTTCATAACTCAATCTATTCTTGCCATTTGTTTTGCATCTTTCTTATTAGCGATGTTAAGCATGCTATTTTCTTAATCTTCTTAACGTCCATGTGAGAGTTTGACAAGTCAGCAGGGGATCTTGCAGGAGCTGCCAAGGGTACGTGATTAGGTTACAGCTTCAGAGACTCCGGTTCCAGAGCTCCCACCGGATTCACCTCCCAAACAGATTTCTTCAACTGTGAAAGACAAATCTAGGTCCAGAAGTAACTGATATGGGCCAATATCTTGGGCCTTCATCTAATAGTTTAATCTTGAGAAAAAAATAGATAAATAGAAAAGAGGTGTGTGTGTCTGTGTGTATGTGTGTGAGAGAGAGACAGACAGGCATAGACAGAGAGAGACCCCGACCAACTCCTTCTAGAGACTGTTGTAAAAACCCAGAGAGTCAGTTCTGATAGGCTCTAGAAACGTATTTTAATATTCTAAAGGTGTTAAGGAAGCCCAGAGGGGGAATAGTTGTGACTTTAGTAGAATTTGGATCACACTTTTCATAGAATCAACTCAGGGTAGGGAAATAATTTCATTTTTGGCAGCTGAACTCACTGTGGGAAGAACAGCTTATTCTCAGTTAATTCCTTGAATAAACTTTCATCTCCACTTACAAGTTCTTGCTGTGGTCACACTGATGAGAAAGTTCAACTGGGCTGTCCTGCCCGCCAAACCATCTTTGGCTTTTTCTCTCTATTTAACTCTCACCCTTTTGTTTTAAAAGAATCTTATCTGGGCTCTAAGGTGTCATCCTTTCATGGCCATTTCCCTATGATGCAGATATATGTCATCCTAACCCTAAAGAACAAAGGACTCCTGGTCCCTAAGTTTGGGGTTCTGCAGATGGCACAAGAAAACAAGGCTTTGAACCAGGTTGAAGAGAGATCTAGGAAGCTTTGTAGTATCATAGCCAAGTTCCTCTAGGCCTTTTCTTTTCTTTGAAATAAGGGTATCCAGAGTTATCGCCAAAGTTCAAGGATAGATGCAGATGGAATCGGCTTTGAAGCAATATTTGCTAATTGTGGTCTTGGGTATCTTCCCAGCTTTCAGATTTCTCTGTAGTTGATGGACAGACTCTGCCCTAGAACAGCCCTTTGGTGTCTGGCAGGGACAGCTCTGGGTAGGTGGTACTAAAGTGGCCATTCCTAAACTTTGGTGAGCACAAGAATCACTTCGGAAGTTTATTCAATGGATAGAATACCGGCCCCACCCTTCAAAAATTCTAATTTGTCAGGGCTGGTGTGGGTCCCTGGTGCTGCTGACACAGATGACTGAATGGAGTCCATTAGGGGAATGAGGTGATTTGTCACTCTTTCATGGCTCCTGATGCTCTCTTCAGGCATTTGCTATTCCTTCTCCCTCCACACTCTCACCATTTAGGGCAGTGGAGCCACTTCTTCCCTTGTGAAAGAGTCTCTGCTTGTCTGCACCTTAGGTCAGGCTGTTCAGTGTTTCCTCCAGCTCTGTAAAGACTTACCAGGTACTGTGAAGTTTTCTATAAGCGGAATGACATGTTATAGATTTAATTCTCTTTTTCCATGTTTTAATTTTCTGTTAGGGTGGGCTTCTGAATCTTGTTCCTGCCTTTGCCCATGCTGAGAAAACCCAAATGCAGGGAGGGCTGCCTGTGCTCAGAAGTGGAATCAAGTATTATGTCATTTCACGCTACATTTCTTCAATATGTGATTGAGCAGTTTATCATATTGATTATTATTCACTTGTTGGGTTTTTTTTTTCCCCATTTATTGAATCATTCATCTTTTCTTTGCCGTTTTAATGGGTGAACTTCATAGCATAATTTTAAGTACCAACAGAAATTATTTTAGAGTTACATTCTATTTAAAATATGGGATGAATTGGCATATTTGCAATAGTCTTTCTCTGCTTTAAAGAGCATGAATAGCTCTTCGTTTCCTCAATTTTTAAAGTGTTCTATAAGAACTGTTTTGTTTTCTCGTTGCTCCTTTTTCAGAGCAGTTCATTTTGGTTTTACAGGTATCGTTAAGTAGGGTACTAAAATTTGCTTTGTGTCATGGTTTTGTTTTTGTGTGTCTGTGTGGTTGGCCTGATATTTCCCCTCTCTGCACACTCTGGAATCAGGCAGGATTCATCCAGACCCTGGCTGTGCCAGTCGGGCTGCCTCTGGCTTTGTTGGTGAGTGCAGGTGACAGCTGAATCTCTCACTCCTCAGAGATCTGGAGGGCACCACTCCAGTTTGCCGTCTCCCAGCCATCGCTTTATCGAGTGTGGCTGGACAGTGTGGAGGTGCGGCTCTTTCGTGAAACTGTGACGTTCCAGACACCAGACATTGCCGTGACTGTCTCATTCCATAGAACCCTCTGAGGCAGGTACTGTTGTTATCCAGGTTATAAAGGAAGAAACTGAGGAATCACAAGATTAAGTGATTTGGTTCCTAGAGCCAGTGTTTGAAATCTGCAGCCTGGGCTCTTCACCAGACGTGCTGCTTATGGTTTGATGCATCCTTAGCAAACGGCAAGGTTTTCACTTAGTCATAACCATGACTTGTTTCTTCCGCATTGAAGGCAAATGAATATATTCGAACCCTGACACAAAGGAGTGAGAGATGTGAAATACTCATTCTATGACTTCTTTATACAGACAGTGTAGTTACTCGAAAACCTAGAGGATTTTGTCATGCTGTGGTAATGCCTGATTCACATAAAACAAAAAAATGTGACAGAAACAAAGTTAGTCCTCGGTGTCCCAGGTCTTTCTCCCCTCACCCTGGGTCTTAAGTCCTCCCTAATTTGCCAGCGGATATAGTCTGCTCTCTGGAGACAAAAATGCATTTATGTAAAGGTGCTATTAACTCGTGGAGGATTTTTATGTAACTCCTTCCAGGTAACTAGTCTTTTTATTTTAACAGGGATGAGACAGAAGAAGGGAGCTGGCGTCCTTGAGCTTAGTACCAGATCTTCTGGTCTCAAATGAGAATTTTAAGGCTTTGGTAACCAGAAAAGAGGAGATTTGTTTAGACACTGAATTTCTTCCTCCACAAAAAAAGGAGGACGGAGGACAGCCTGATATCAAGGATACCCGAGACATTCTCTTAGGGGGACCCTAGCATTTCAGTACTTGTGAGATAATTACCGTTACGATTTATTTTACAAATTAGAAAACGGATTCTCAGAAAGGTTATATACCTTTCAGTGTCACCCAGGTGCTGGCAGACAGAAGCAGGGTTTCAATCCACCTGTCTTCTTCTAAAATCTTTCCGTTAAACTTCAACATTTTCCTTAAACAAGTCTGAGCCGTAAGTAGATATGAAAACTGCGTCTGTACTGTCATCCTCTGGCAGATCTTTGGAAACCGAAGTATTCTATAAATAGGCATCATTGTCATATTAAATCATAATGATTTTTTAAAAACTGACATTTATTAAGTGCCTATGATGTGCTAGATGCTATGCTAAGCACTTATTATCAATCATTTAATCTCATATTCACAGAGGACTGTGAGGGGACTCAGTTCTCGCACTCCACTTTACAGATGAGGAAACTGACATTTGGTAAGTTAAGGAACTTGCCCATTAGCGCACAGCTGTGTCCCAAATATATATTAAGCACTAGCTCTAGGCAAGGCACTGTTCAATGTATGAGAGGGATAGCAAAAGGCCCAAGATCCTGCTGCTGTCTGGGGAGGCAGACGTGTACACAGCAATATTGCAAAGCAAGGCAGATGTGCTGGGTGCCAAGTGCATGGAAAACACAAGCATCACGGGGGTTCAGTCCGGGGAGAGATGAGCACACACTGATGCAATCTGGGGAAGGGCTCGGAAAGAAATACAGTCTGAACTGAGCCTTGGTAGGCAGGAGGGACTTCCTAAACTGTAATACAGCCTGTTTTCATTATCTCCATGGTGAGTATCCACTTGCTTATAGGTGGGATGGCCACCTCCTTAGAAAGAAGAACCTGTTGCTCTGGACAGAATGTGTTTCTGATATGTTCAGTGCCTTCCTCTGTAACTGGAACATCAGAGTATCCAAGAAACGCGGCCGTTGTTGAGTGGAGGCATTGCCCCTTGGAGGGTGTCTCCGTAGCTTACCAAGCTCTGCCCTCCCGCAAACACCAGTGTGCTCTCAGAAGTGGTTTTCTGTTTTAAACAGGTATCACCTAGGCAGCCAGCTGTGTGCCCAGCATGGTACTTGGACACCTGAGGAGTATATAAAAGAGATGGAAAATCTGACCCTTCCTTTTAAGGATTGTAAATTCAGGATCAGGTAGGGATCTAAATTAACATGGCTGGTACAATTGGAATATAATTATGAGCTAATTGCTAGTTTTTCCCAAAGAAATGGCAAAAGCTATGAGACCTGACATAGTTACGAAAGACTATTTGAAGGAGGTGGAACAGGACCCGGGATTACGGAATAAGCGGAAAGGATCAGGAACTTGTGGCAAGAATGACTCAGAGCCGCAGGTGGAGGAAACGTAGCCTTTGGCGATGAGAGAACCGAGGATGCGCAGTGAAAAGGCAGAAAGAGGAAGGGAAGGAATCGACCTTCCTCCCCGCCTGTCCTTCTAACCTTTTGTGAAATAACCAAATTCTCTCACTTTAGCCTTGGATGGAGGAAGGGGAAGGCAAGAAAAGAAAAAGGCGAAAGACGCTACAGTTGGAAAGATGGAAACCAGTCGAGGTGGGGCGTGGTGATTTACAGGCGTCCTCGGTGAGGCTGGGCACCACACAGCCCATCTAAGAAGAAGATGCTCCTCCTGCTCCCTGAGCACAGGGGTGGAGACGAAGGCCCTGGAAGCATAGCAAGGTCAGGGTGGGCCACTGAAGGTCATGCACAGTCATGCAGGGCTGCACCTTTCATGCGTGACTCTTACCAGCAGAGAGAGATTCGTGGATGTCAGTGGTTGCTTTGCAGCATGCAGGCACCCCTGTTCTATTCAGGTAAATGCTTGACTTCAGAAAATTCAAGTGCTCATAGGACGAAGCTGGTACAGCCTTATGCTGGCTATTCTGTTCCTTACTGTGGCTCTGTCAGCCAGCTTATAAACAACCAAGGAGGCCACCAAAATCCAATGTTTGGTTGGAAAGGAAAGGCACTCTTTTCTTTCCACAGACGATTAAGAAGCAAGCATACTCATGGATCGGAAAGCCTTGCTGTCTTTTATTCCTAGAGTAAAGATGGGCTCATTTAACATGATTTCTACCTGTTCTCCTAGTGATTAGTGTTTAAGTGACTTTCTCTGGGTATTAGTCACTCCGGGGAAATGAAATGATGCTATGGTAATTGGCCATATGGGTTTCTTTGCTTCCCTGGGGATTTCGCTTGGCTCAGACAGCATTTTTTAACATAGACTCTGTCTGCACTCTTTATTTAGCTAATTAGATGGCTCAAGGGAGCAGGCTGGCATTGGGAGGGGGTGGGAAGTGGAGAGGAGGGACAGCATATTATAACTGGAAGAGTGTTTGATTGAAACAGAGTATCTGAGTTCTACTCCAATAAATTTTCTCTTCTATTAAGCTCTTCCTTTGAGACAGCGGTGATGCATGCATGGCCTCATTTAATCCTCACCATAATAACTGTATGGGGTTGATATATGATCACCTTTTCAGAGATGAGAAAAATCAAATTCAGAGGCTAAGTGACTTGCCCAAGTTTCCCAGCCAGTAAGCGGCAGCGTGGGAATGGATCTCTAATTGGCCTGAATTCCTATTCTCCGCTGTCAGTGATTAGTTTCTGCTTACTTGTCTGGTGGTCTGGCATGAATCACTTCACTTCTCTCTTCATGCTTGTTTCTTTAACTGGTCGTGATTCTGTGAAGATGCTGGCTGTTACCGAAACTCCAAGTCCCTTTCTTTCTGAACACATGGAAACTTTTAGACATCCCTTCTACCTTTCTCTTTTCTTGCTCCCTACCTCTTTTGTTCTGTTTTTCTCCTTTTTCTTACCACATCCAAGTCAAGGCTGCTGTGACAAGTACAGGGATTAAGGAAGAAGGGGAAGGAGGGGAAGAGAGGAGCCGTTCTATTCATTGGGTACTCCATTTTTCAGCTGTAGGCAATACTTACTTCAAAATGAATCAGGGCAGCATCATATGACGCAAAGACTGCAGGGCTAAGAGTCTGAAGTTTTCATTTCCAGTTCTGCCATTATCTCATTGTGGGCTTTGACCAAGTCTGGCAATCTTATTGCCCTCTTATTGCCTCCACAAGAATAACTGTAATATACAATGCATCAGGAAGTCGTCCTCCACTTAAAATGGTAAAAATGTTGTAGAACTGTGGGGTGTAAAGAACAGAATTATGGTCCCCATGGGAGTCTTAAATCATCTAGTACTAATCCTTCCTTATACAGAGGAAGAAAGAGAGGCCAGAAGAAGGGAGATGAGTTTCCCGGTGACACACAGACAGTCCGTGGCACAAATATTTTGAGAAACTAGGCAGACGGATGCCCAGTCCAGTGCTCCTGGAGTCAGTCTAATTGTCCTCATGTCCAAGACAGAGGGATTGTTGTTTTTCTTCATGGAATTCACACCTGCAAAGAGGAATAATATACTATCTTTCAATGACCCATCTCCTCTTGGCCAAATGTGTTAGAAGAACCAGAGATAGGACCTGCTCGGGACTAGTTTTTCATGCCAGAGCATATTCCCATTGGTGAGCTATCTCTATGATGAATTCTGTGAGGCAGTGCTCCCTGAGGAGTGGGTTGGAACTCACTTCCCTTGCTCAGCATACAGCACAAAGTCACCATATAGGGTGGAGCTCCAGGGACCACAGAAGTGTGGAAGGCAAGTTCTGCATGCTGCACATTGTGGAGGTGTGAGTATGTGTTACGGAAAGGGGCACACTTTGGAGAGGGGTCAGCTATGCTTTGTTTGTTTCCTGGAACTGCCAACTCCATTTTTTTTTTCATTTCTTATTGGTGTTTATTCTTCTATTCCAGCGTTCCATGCTTATTTTTTTTTTACTCTTTTGTTTTCAGTTGGAAATTAAAAAAGTAATTTCTTGGCATGCACCCAAATCCTTCTTGAGCTGTTGTATTAACTACAAATAACAATAGCTTAGCTAGTACACTGCAATGTCTTCAAAACACTTTTCTACAATTTCATTTACTCTGCGTCAACTCTGTGAGGATTATTGTTATCCTTATTTTTATAATAATATAAATCTGTTTGTTGTCCAATACAGTAGCCACTAGCTTCATGTAGCTATTTTAATTTAAATTACTTAGAACTGAATAAATTTAAAACTTCACTCCGTAAGTCATATTAGCCACATTTAAAGTGCTCAGTAGTCACATGCTGAACACTTAGATGTATACTCTTTTTTAGCCGTTAAAACATTCTATGAGGCAAGTCCAACTTTACAGATTAAGCAGTTAGTCTTGCAGAGATTTACTCACCTACCAAGGTCACATACAGCTGAAGTGTAGTGGATCTTGATTAGTACGACTCCAAAACCTCCTCTCTGAACTATAATACTCTACAGTTCGACTGACAGAGAAATAACATCAAAAAAAAGATACTTACAAAATGTGGCCAGTAACTTCTGCTTCCAGGAAGATGGAGTAAACATGCTTTCACCTATTCATCCCACTGTTTACAACTTAAAGCCCTGGACATTATATGTAAAATGTACATAAGGTTCTGAACAGTGGAGAGACGGTGGCAGAATGGCTAGGGACCACAGGTCCCAAAGAAAGACACAGTGGTGAGTTCCTGGGTTTTCTTTTGCCTAATAGATCCCAGTCTTGGAGAGAAATAAACTGGCAATCCAGAAATGCCAATGGGTACCAAAAAAAAGCCCCAACCAACGCCTGTCTTCCTGGCCAAAAAAACAGGAAAGGAGCAGCCTAGCAAGACAGAAAACTTCTAGGCAATAACAGCTCTATCCCAGCCAAATACCACAGGAAACACTGTGGTTCCAAATCTACCTATGATAGCAAAAGCTGAGTGGGAAACCTAGACTTCCACCTTCACCAGGCTGCAATGAGATTCCCAAATCCCAGAAGACTAAGCAGGGAGCTAAGTGGCTATGAGGAACCCCCCTCCCACCTCCCACTGCAGTGTTAGTGGAGACCACATGGGGATCCTGGACCTCTGTGGATATATGGCATTAATGAAACTCTACTTTCCACCTGTGTTCTGGAGTGGTGTCAGTGGAGGTTAATGGAACCTGAATTTCTACTCCCACTTGGCAGTAATAAGGCAGCATCCCAACCTTTGCCTGCTGAAGTGGCTCCAGAGGAAGCTAGCTAAAACAAAGTGTAAATAAGATCTAGAGTCACCAAATGTCCATATCCCAATCTAAAATCACTCATACCAAGAGTCAGGTAGACCTCAAACAGAATGAAGAAAGACAATCTACAGATGCTGTGACAGAGATGCTAGAATTAGCCAAACAAGGTTTTAAAGTAGCCATTATAAAAATACTTCAGTGAGCAATTAGAAACACATTTGAAGCAGATGAAAAAATACAATCAGTAAAGAAAGAAAAAGTCTGGACAAAAAGTATAGAAGAAATAAAGAAGAACCAAAAGGAAACTTTAGAAGTGAAAGCTACAGTAGTGAAAATATAAAACTTAATGAATGGGTTCAAACACAAAATGGAGGGGACAGAGGAAAGGATCTGTAAAGTCAAAGATAGAACAATAGGAATTACTTAATCTTTGTAATAGACTGAAAATAATACACAGAGCCTCAGGGACCTGTGAGAAGATACAAAAAGATTTAACATTTGTCTCATCAGAGTCTTAGCATGAAAGGAGGTAGAGGTCTAGGCTGAAGGGGCACTCAAAAGACAATGGTTGAGATTTCTCCAAATAGGATAAAAGACATAAACCTACAGATTCAAGAAAATAGGTGTACCCCAAACAGAATAAACCCAAAGAAATCCACACCAAGACATATCATACCTAGTCTTGAAAATTAAAGGCAATGTGTAGCGAGCACCCAGAGAGAAATAATGCATTATCTGTAGGGGAAAATAATTTGAACGACAGGAGATTTTTCACCAGGAACCACTGAAGCTTGAAGGAAGTGGTGCAACATTTTTCAAGTGCTGAAAGAAAAGAATAGTCAGCTGAGAATTCTATATCCAGTGACAATATCCTTCAGGAATGACTGGAAAATCAAGGCATTCACAGACAAAGAAAAACTAAGAGAATGTCACTAGCAGACCCACCCTAAAAGAATGGCTAAAGGAAGTTCTCTGAACAGAAAGAAAATTATAAAAGAGGAACCTTGGAACATCCAAAGGGAGAAAGAACACGGTAAGCAAAAATACGGGTAAATAAAACAGACTTTCCTTTTCCCTTTGGGTAAATACAATAGTTTCCTCTTTTTCTTGAATTTTCTAAATTGTTTGATGGCTGTAACAAAATCATAACACTGACTACTAGTCTTTCCCTCCCATCCTTTGTGCTAAAATTGTCATATTTTTACTTTTACCTATGATATATATATACAATATCTTGCTACTATATTTACTTTAATTATCTTTAGAGGAATTAAAAATAGTAGGCATATTTAAGGTTGTAAATTTCCCACTAAGTACTGCTTTGACTGCATCCTGTAAGTTTTGATACATTTTATTTTTCTTATTGTTCTGTTCTCATCAGAGATCTTTCCCTCTCACAAGCAGAATCCGGACTGATACTGAAAAGTTTCCCAATTGTCTACCTTTTCATGAAGACATAGCCCTTTGAGGGTTCCAGATTTTATGTAGGGATCCCAGTTTCATCATCTGTCCTCCCTACAGTCAAGATCAACAAATACCCATCAGCCAGCCTAGGTCAGTGTCACGTGAACACTCTGGTTTTCAGCATCCTCTTATATGAAGCCTTGGGGAATTTTTATTTTTTATTTATTTTTATTTTTTGTTATTTTGCAAGATTAAGCTACACATTTAAAAGAGGACTTATTAACTTTTATCCATTATGTCTAGCTGTGTTGCAGGGAATTTCTCAATACCTCCAACTTGTCTTATTTCCAGAAATGAAAGTCTGCATATTACCTTTAAGTGTCTATTTAAGAGTGTTATGTCATGATCTTTCATCATAAAATTTAATCCATTATGTTTTGATGAGAATTTGGTAGTGGAAATTTTTGACATTTTGGGCTATGTGTCTAAATGCCATTAATCTAGACCCGTCTTCATAATTTTTAAAACGAGTAAAATACATAAGAGTTTGTATCAGAAGAGGAGGCGAATCAACAGGGAAATTCAAGTTTTTAAATTTTCCTTATTACCTGAAAAATGACATTCACTATTAATTTCACTAATATTTTAAATTGTACTGAATTGCACCCATTAATTCTAAAATTGTGTCTCACTAAAATTTCCATTCAAGAGATAAAATAAAAGATACATATTTGTATTTTAAAGTATTTTTAAATGACAAGGACAATTATTATGTAAAAACGTATGTTGAATACTAAAAATGTAAGCAACTCAGAAAATACAAAAAAAAAAAAGTTAAAGATCAACTAAAATCCCACCATCCAGAAATAACCACCATTGTTATTTTGCTAAAAATCTAAACAGCTCTCTAGATGTAAGGATGAAAGGATGGATGGATGGAAAGAAAGAAGGAAATTATAAAATGGAATCACATATGCTGTATTAGTTAGGGTTCTCTAGAGAAGCAGAATCAACAGGAAATATTCGTAAATATAAAATTTTTTAAAGTGTCTCACATAATTGTGGGAATGTAGAGTCCAAAATCTATAGGGCAGGCTGTGAAGCTGACAATTCCAATGGAGGGTCTGGACAAACTCCACAGGAAAGGCTCACTGGGTGAAGCAAGAAGAGCCTGTCTCTTCTGAATCCTACTTAAAACGCTCCCAGTGATTGGATAAAGCATCTCTCAATAAAAAAGATACTCACCTTGGCTGATTACAAATGGAATCAGCTGTGGATATAGCCGATGCAGTCATGATTTAATTCTATGAAATGTCTGCATAGCAAAAGGCACTTCCCCTCCCAGACAAACAGGCACCACCACCTGGCCAAGTTGAAAGATGAACCTGACCATGACATATCCTATTTTTTATTTTAAATAAATATTAAATATAGTTTATTTAATAGAGGAAAAAACACTAAAACTAAGCTGAATCGTTTAATTACAGGAAGTACTTTTTCACTATAGTTATCATGAAAGAGAATTGTTTAAAGTTAAGAAAAAAAGGTAGGAAATCAATATGCACTCTTTTTTTTTTGTTAAGATAATAAGCCAGACTCAAATTTTCTGTGAAATATTCCATTTTAATTTTGGTGACTAATTTATTATTTTAAAAATATTGTACTGGCCAAGCAAAACATATCTGGGGGCAGGCCACGGTGGCTCAGCAGGCAGAGTTCTCAACTGCCATGCCGTCGATTTCCAATGCCTGCACATGTAAAAAAAAAAACGTACCTGGGGACCCCAAGTTGCACAGTATGACATAACCTGAGGATCACATGTTTTCAGGAACATGTCATTTGTACAGAAATCTTTCTCCTGCTCTGAGTCTACTAGGAAAATGTTAGCTCTCAGAATTGTCTTCCATTTTGTCTAGGTTTTAAAGTTCAATCATATAAGACCTTCCCACATAAATTGCATTTTATTTATGATGTCTTATTTGTCTGGTGATGGAAAAACATGTTATAACAATGGGAAATAAAATAACAATAATACAAGGTATCCAAGCTACTTGCTGGTTACCTTGGCTGGTTATGAGCTGGCTGTTTGGCTTATGTCAGTCCCACATCACTGGAAAGGATCACTGGATGCCCACAGTGTGGCTTCCAAACATCTGATGAATTGAGGTTTTATTATTAAAGCAAGTATAATCTTTCACTAACTATCCCTTAGCTGGTAATTGGTAGGAAGGGTATAGTTGCAATGCTTTCAAATTGAAGGCAGTCTATATCAATGACCCAAGAATTGGAGATAAAACTAATGTTCTTTATCAGCATTAAAAAGCAAATAGCTGTAGTATAAAGACAACCACCTTCAAATGCACATATCAAGAGCTGGCTTCAAATGAAAAAGATTATGTTTATTATCTGATTTTCTGGTACTGAAAAGTTCTCTTCCCCCATTCAAGAACTATCTCCTGAACCTTACTGACTCTTAAAATCTGTCTATCAAAAATAGATCCCTTCGTTTCCTGATAATATCTTTGCATCATCAAGACAGTGGCATTATTATTAATTTAAACTTACTTATTAGCTATTTGACTGTAATTTTTTCTGAGTAGATATCTGTAGAAGGTGTGTGGGGAGAGAATGGAGAAAGCCCCAGAAGAAAAGTGGGTGAGTAGGAGTTGCCACTGCTAGAAACAGAAGTGAAAATATGGGAAGAGGCAAGCTTGGGTACATTACAGACAGAAAAGACAATTTTGCAGAGGTTTCCTGTGGATTCATCTGATCATCAGAGTCCAGTTTTCTCAGCCTATCATTTCAGTGAATCTCATTGCCATTTTCCAAACAAAAAAAAAAGATAACATAGCTAATTTATTGACAGACATTTTGCTTTTAAAAATATAAGCTTATGTATGCCAAAAGATACATATAAGAATGTCCTTGACAGCTTCACTGTAACAGCCCAACCACAGGGGAAAAAAAAAAAAACAAATGTCCACCACCTGTTGAATAGATAAATATATGGTAATGAATAACTACAGTGGATATCACACAGCAATAAAAACCTACCGATGCATATAGCAGCATGGATGAATCACATGGACACAATTTGAATGAACAAAGTCAGACACAAAAAATGGACATACTTCATTATTCCATTTATGAGAATTTCCAAAACATGTAAAACTAAGTTATAACATAAGAGGTTAAGAAAAGTAGTTACCTTTCTGGGGAGTACTGAGAAGTAGTTACTTTTGTGGGTAAGGGGCATAAGAGAGCCTTCTGAGGTGCTAGCAGTATTCTGTTTCTTAATCAGGGTAGCAGTCTCCTTGGGTGTGTAGGCAGGCAAAAAGACACTGAGCTTGATATTTAATATTTTTTCACTTTACAAATCTTAAGTTATATCTCAATTTTTTAAAAATGGAAGGCATTTGAATACCTATCCCCGTTTACATGCTCCCAGGGCTGATGAAAGGTTTTTGTGAGTGGGCTCTGAGTGGACTGGAGTTTAGTAACAGTGACTGCAGAGAAGATGGTGTGAGGACCAATTTATATTTGTACAATTAAATGATGAGTCCCTACAGGCAGGATCCCAGTCTGAGACTCTTTTGTTTATCCGAAGAGCCTCACACGTAATGATGTTGAACAAATGCACCTCAATAAGTCTGTTAATAATGAGCTTAGTGTTTCATATAGAATGTCCTATTCAAAGCATTTCCTTTAAATTTATGTTTTCATTATTAGTTAACATCAAAACCTGGATGAGCAGAAGAAGCTGCATTTGGAGGAGATGACGAAAGAATAAAATATCATGCTTGGTTAATCCTGAAATTCTTGTGAAGTAATTGATGAATTGCAGTTGAAACTAAGGCAATTTTTTAAATTTTACTTTGAAACCGTTTGGAACCAATTGAGGTGGAAACATGTTGGTTAAGAATCATTGCAAACCTGTTACCCAAGAAGTAAAGATTGTTGTCCATATACGATTCTACGGGAATGGGCATGTTGGGGGTGATCAATGGAGCTGGAAATGAGCTAAAATTTTCTTTAACATAACCATGTCATCTCTCTAATGAACTTGATTTTCTGCAAGGAAAAATCACCAGGCATTTTTTAGGGGAGAACAGGCCAGGTGTACCTCCCAGAGTGACATGATGGGATTTTATAAGGCCTTGTTTTCTTATTTAAGATTTTTCAGACCATCTCATAAATAATAAGTTATTTTTAACAGAGCTTCTTGGAAGATTCTTTTCCATTTCATTCCTTTATATACTGCCGGAATATTCTAGCAAATGGATTTATTCAGGATAAACATGTAACCTCTCTCCCTATCGAAACATTGCAGCTGTTTTAAGCTTGCTGCCTATCACCAACTCTTAGGATGGAGAAAGGAAAGAACTCACCATCATGATTACATTCAAGAGAAACTGCAGTGGTAATACAGAAAGGCAGTGTGAAATTTGCCTAAATTACTAGAATGCGCATGGCTACTCTTTTGTAAAAATTGCCTTGGTATGTGAGATGACTACAGTGGGGCATAATTTTGGTTTTATTGACTTGACCTCTGAGTCTAAAACATGAATAGTTTTCAATAACAAGAACAACAAAAGTGACTTGCATGAGCCAATGAAAATCTAAGGGCAGAAAGTAATACAACAGCCAGTTTTCAGGGAAAGATCTCCATGTCATAACAAAAATTTCACAGCTATCATAAAAGTTTCAAGCTGAAACAGAAAATAGGGTGTAAGAATCCACAAGAAGGAAGCTCCGTTAATGATCAAGGAACTCTGAGGACCGAGTTACCTGAGGAACTTGGCCAAAATTATACAGCAAGCCATGTGAAGAGTTACGCCTTGGCCAGGGCTAAATCAGCAGCCGTAACTGTCTCTCATCCTTACATCCCATTTACTGAACAGTTCCCAGTGTATGGTAGAGGTAGGAGCTTAGTAAATGTTTAACTGAATTTACATGTACTTTATACTTTACTAAAGCATATGAAGATTTTGTGCTTTGACAAATTGTTACCGTATTTATTACAGCATGTGATCCTCACTATTCTCCAATAAAATTTTAAGGCAGGTATCATTCTAGCCTTCTAGGGCAGGGTGGTATGGCTCATGGAAAATAGAGACAAGTAGTTGTTCAAGTAGTTCCCAATCTCAGAATCTCTACTCTTCTAATGTCATGGAAGCTGAAAACACCAGAATTCAGGTTCCGTTTTCTCAACTGAGCGAGTCCCTTCATTTTGGGCCTTTTACCTTAGGATAATTAGATACTGTTTCTCAGAGGCTGTTTCTGTTTGCTAAAGCTGTTGGAATGCAATATACCAGAAATGGATTGGCTTTAGTAAAGGGATTTAATAAGTTACAAGTTACAATGCTAAGGCCATGAAAATGTCCAAATTCAGAGACTGAAAAGAGGATTCCTTCTTGGAGGAAAGGCAGCATCCGGGTTCCTCTGTCACGTGGGAAGCCACATGGCGATGTCTGTTGGCCCTCCTGGGTTAGTTTCAAAATGGTTCTTTTAGGGTGCATGTGTGGTTCAATGGTAGAATGCTCATCTTCCGTATAGGAGACCCAGGTTCGATTCCTGGATCCTACAACAGGTTTGCCCCCACAAAATTGTGTTAGAATTAAAAGAACATGGCATGATCTTAAGAATTACTGATTGCATATGTAGAATGGAATGATTTCTAAATGTTGTGTTAATTTTTTTAATTAATTAAAAAATAAAATAATTAATTAATTAATTAAAAAAAAAGAACATGGCTTTTCTGGAGCACATAACAGCTTCAAACCAACACAGGGGCCTTAAAGACTGATGGCTTTTCAGTATGTATCCAGAATGTCACATGGGAGAAGAGGGAAGAATATTTTAGGCAGAAAAATGGTATGATCAAAGTGACGAAAGCTAAAAGGCATATTTGTACAGTGGTTCAAATTGACATTGGTGTAAAGATCTTGGGAGGATGGTGAGAGGTACGATTGGAAGCCTCCATTGAAATTATGTTGTAGAGACAAATTCAACAGTTATTTACTGACCACATACTATATGTCCAGCATCATGGGAGATGTTAGAGAATGATGGAGGACAAGGCAGATCCTTTCTCTTGATCTAGATCGCTAGAGAGAGATGTAGGTCTCAGATTACAGATAGCAATTTAAACTTACTTCACTAGGCAATGGGATTCCTTTGGTGGCAAGAAAATGATCCAGGTGATTGCAGTGGATATGTAGGATGGGGTGGAAAATTAGTTAGTGTGTTTCTTTTTTTAAGTACAAGTCTGAGTTAATAAGGATATGAACTAGATATTGGCAGTGGGAATGAAAAGAAAGGACACATCCCCAAAATGTTATGCAAAAGAAAAATATTTGAGTTTAGTGCTCCCCTGAAAGTAGAAGTTAAAGAAGGGAAAAAATCCCAGGCAACTGTAGTGTCACATCCTGAGTAAGTATGTATCTTTTGAGTAGGAAAACCTATTATACATAGGAGCGTAAGAGAAGAAAATGAGGTCAATTTTAGAGAGTTGAACTCAAGACACTTGTGAGATAACAACACTGTATTATTAAGGCAACAACTGGAAACAGGAGAGGCATAGAAGCCTCCTGTACAGTCACAAGAGTGGCTGAAATCACCAAGGGAGAAAAGGCAACAAGAAACAAATAAACGACCAAGTATAGAAACGCCTCAGTAAGTACTAGGTTATCCATTTCTACAACATATATGGTATCAAAACTAGGGAGGATCCCGAGTATCCAGCACTAGGGGAGTAGTTGAAAAACTATTCTAAATACAGAAGTAGGATACTGCACAAGTATAAAGAAGATGCTTTGTGTATATTGATAGCGAGAGAGTACCAGGATGTATAAGGGAAAAAATGCAAGGTGTAGAAGTTATATACATAGATTCCCATCTTTTTCATAGGAAATGTAGACAAATAAGAATATGTATTATTCTTGCTTATATGTGCATCAATTAAACATTGGAAGAATAAATAAGAAATTAATACAAATGGTTATTTGCAGGGATTGAGAGGGTATAGCATAGATGGAGTCCAAGGGTATGTCATCTCAGTGCATACCTTGTTATATTATTCTAACGTCTGAACTAAGTAAATGCATTAGTGATCAAAAAATGAACCTGAAACAATGAAGCACAAAGGGCCTAGCCCTGTTTCTGGCATAAGGGGCTCAGGAAGTTTGTTTCTGCTTTCAAAGAGAAGCAGGAGATGACAGTGGAGAGGATTAACCAACACGTGGGACACATAGCCAGGAGCCCCCTTCCTCTCAAAAAGAAAAGCCTTCGCAGAGGGCCTAGGGCCTTAAAAAGGATGAAGGAAACAGCTGGCAGATGGAGAACAAAAATGAAGCCATGCAAGTCCCAGTAAGGAAGGAAATAGTCGGCTGCATATGCTTGCCTGCCCTTCCTCCCTCCCAGTCATCTGTTTTCAATGCTCAGAGACACCAGCTCCCTCTTCATCCTCGGAGGTGATGGTCTCTTCCCTCTTCCTCTGCTTACTTCCCTTAAATGGAGCCTAGAATGGCCACTTATCCTTTCTGCACGCGTGTCCTGTTCTTTCTCCTCTTCCAGGACTTTCCCTCAGGCTTCTTCAAACCAAAGACACTTGCTCTTCCTATTTATCATTCAAGGCACCTGACAACTTTACATAATGATTGGATCTCCATTAATCCAGAGCAGAAAGACTTAGGGAGCAAACTGGGACCCTCTGGCAATATAAGGTTCCATTCTAAAGTATAAGCCATTTTCATTTCCTGGCCCATCATGAGGCATGACATCTTCCCACTGGTTAACAGCGACCCATCTCAGCGATGAGTTACTGTCTGGATTCCCATACAGCATCTGGAGAAGAGCCTGGGCACCAGGGAGTTTCTATTTTTATCAGGCTCTGGCATTGCACACGCATTCCAGTAGAACTGAGCCAGACGTTACAGAAAATTTTAATTGTGCTCTTTTTCTTTCACCTAGGATCGCTATTAGCTTGATAAAGAGCTTTTTGCACCCAGTTATCTATTATACTACAAGGGAAGAGCAAAACAGAAGCCAGCTTTCAATTAAAAAAAAAAACCTCTTTAAGGTAAATACTTAGCTTCTGGGGCCAATTCTACCATATCCAATGGAAGACTGTAGGGAAAATGATCTTAATACATACACATTTAGGAGACTGGATGGATTCCAGCCCAGCTAACTGTAGGGCAGCTATAATTCCCCACAGTGGATTATGCTTGGAGTCGGGGCTGGGGGATAGTGGAGGTGAGGCAGGAGCACAATGAGGATTTTCTTTTTGCCCAAAACTTCAAAGAAAGAAAACAGCCACCGTGGTAATGTACATGGCATAATGGCTGATTGCCTGCGTTCACATCCACTTCTTCTACTTACTTGTTGAATGGCCTTAGACAAGTTACTTAACCTCTCTCTGTGCCTGTAATCATATTTCACCTCATAGGGTTTTTATTAAAGATTACATGAGTCAAGAAGTACCAGGCACATAGTGAGCACTCCATAAACATTAGGTCTTGCTTTATCTAGAGTGCTGGTCTCCCTTCTCTGTAGCTTTGGTGATAGTTCAGTAAGCAGGGGAGCTGATCATCTTTAAGTGGAAATAATACCCACCTTGCATATCTTAACCGGTAAATTTTAATTCAATATTAATGTATTGGCCAATCTGTGCCACTTACGAAAGCAAAAGAAAGCACTATTAGTAATTATGCTGAAACAGCAGGCACAAATTGACACTGTCCTGGGCAAACAAGGAAGGTCACCTTAACCGAAAGGATAGTAAGCATATGTGACCCACATTTTCCATGATCACTGTGGGGAACCATCTAATTTACCTTTAGGATATGATTCCAAGCCTTAAAGTGAGCACCCAAAATGCCAGTGGTTTTAAGAAATTTCAGAGCCATGCCCCAGAGCTCCTGGATCGGCATCTGGTGTTAGGACCTATGGAACCTGTGTGCGTGTGTGCGTGTGTGTGTGTGTGTGTGTGTAATCCTACAGCTGATTTTGATACTCAGCTATGGTTTTTGCTGACTGATGAGCTATGAAATTCCAATTTCATGGCTTCTCTCTAGCTGTTAATAACAAAAAATAGGAATAAATTACATTTCTATCAGACCTTATAATTGCTATTATTTTTCATACATGTCATCTCATTTGATCTCTAACATGACCATCTTCTAAGGGATCAGATGTTCTTTTAAGGGAACACACAGCAGCTACCTGGGTTGTCAATGTCCTTTCCAGAACTGGAACGCAAACTTAGTTTACAGATTTTCTACTTTGTATGATTATTCATCCATTAAACAAAATAAATATTAGAGTAATTCAAAGCATACCCAGATCACCAGCGTATGGTTTCTCTACACTCTCACCTGTTAGCTTTGTGATATTGGGCAAATTAATTGACCTTTTTGTGCCTCAGTTCCTCACCAGTAAAGTGGGGATGATGATAATGCCCAATGGTAATACTACCTAATTGTAATGTAATTATGTTAAAACACTGAATGAAGCTGCATCTGAGCTATAATTTTTTTGTTTGTTTGTTTGTTTTGTTTTTATATATATATATTTTGTATTTTTTATTTTTATTTTTTTCTTTATATTATCATTTTATTTCTTTTTCTGTTGTCTTGCTATTTCTTTTTCTAAATCAATGCAAATGTACTAAGAAATTTATAGCTTCTAAGTGTTAGAAGCTATAATGGAGGAAGTTTGGAGGAGTGCCTCCCCAAGCTTTACACAGACTGAGGAAATTGGAGAAGTCTTCCTGGAGGAAGCAATAATTATCCTCAAACCTGAAAGATGAGTAGGGATTATCCATGTGGAAGATTGAGGAGAGGGTGGAGCAGAAGAACAAGAGCAGAAGCATGGAGAGCTCCAGGGAGCTGTAGAGAGTTCCACAAGTATGAGACAGAGGATGTGGGGTTGGGTCATAGGAGAAGAGACTGGAGTCATAGGCAGAGGCCAGCTCATAGAACACCCTGAAGATTATCTTAAGGAATCTGGGCTTTGTCTCAGGACAATGGAGAATTCTTGAAGGGATGTAAGCAAGAGTGGATTTGCATTTTAGAAAACTCACCCTTGGTTTAGTGAGGACAAATTGGATTAAAGTGGAGAAAGTATGGACATGAGAAGAATTAGTGGAAAGTTTAATAAAGTTAGAGATATGGTTGCCATGGCAAGTCAGCATGAAGAAAAATGGATGTCTTCCATAGGAGTTCAGATGGTAAAATTGCCATGGCTCAATCGTTGTTTACCTATGGAAGGGAGATTAAGGAAGAGAAAAAAAAAGATATCCAACTTTCTTGCTTGGATAGCTGAATGGAGAATAGAATCATTCATGGAAACAGGGAACTCAGGAGGAATAGCAAATTTGGAGACAAATCCAAGAAGGTCAGTTGTTTACATATGAAGTGTGGCATATTGAATTATGTTTCCCATTAAAGACATGTTTGAGTCCCAACCCCCAGTCCTGTGGGTGTGAACCCATTTGTTGACAGGACCTTCAAAGATGTTATGAGTTGAGCAGTGCGATCGTGGCTCAGTGGCAGAGTTCTCACCTGCCATGCTGGAGACCCAGGTTCGTTTCCCAGTGCCTGCCAACGCAAAAAAAAAAAGACAGAGACGTTATTAGTTGATATGTGCACAAACTGAACGAGGGTGGGACTTAATCCAGTATGGCTGGAGTGTTTAGAAGGAGATGACTGAATAGCAAAAGGAAAAGTCAGTAGAAACCAGAGGAGAAAGAGAAAAATCACCATGTAACAGGCAGAGATTGAGCCACCTCTAGAACAATACAAGCTCCAGAGAAAACACGTCCTGCCAATATCTTGATGTTGGATCTCTAGCCTCCAAAACTGTGAAGCAATGAGTTATGGTTGTTTAAGTCAACCCATTCTGTGGTCTTTCTCATAACAGCCCTGCCAAATTAAGACAGTAGGAAATGTCCTTTTCTGCCGCCTTGAAACCTTAGGGAAAGTATACTAAGAGTTACATCAGGCAAGTTCAGTGCTCATGTCCAGAGACATAGCGGAACTAAAAAAGATATTTAGCAATGGTGATAAGTTTTTACTTCCTCTGTGAAACACATGTTTGTATTTAGTTAATGGATAAATAGAGCTACAATTTGCCTTTCACAGTTATGCACCTGATTTCAGATACTTTATAGTGTTGTATCATGACCTGACACCACAATTTTTCCTCTTGGAATTTGCTGAGATGACCCCTTGTAGTCATCTTTTGATTTTAGCATCCCTCCTATTTTGGAAGTTCTAGCATTATTCTGCCCAAGACCATTTTGCGAAGGGGAAACACAAATTGATCAACCTCTCTCTCTCCTACTTTTTTCTGGTAAAAAAAAAAAAATCAGCAGCAAGAATAGGAAGAGCAGCCCTATTTTTGATGGGAAGCACAATCGCAGATTTAAATGTGACTATTTATGGCCGCGTCCTTGCCCTGAGCACTATGTATAATAGAAGCACAATAAACTGCTTGAATATTAAGTATACACTTTAAACAGGTTAACATATGTGTACACTCATGAAATCATCATCACAATGAAGATAACAAGCTTTTGCACTGTCCCCAAAGGTATCTTTACGCCACTTTTAATCCCTTTCTCCACTTCCTTACCTAAGCAAATGCTGGTCTGTTTTCTTTCTTTATAGATTGATTTACAATTTCTAGGGTATTTTGTTAATGGAATCGTACAGTATACACTCTTTTTATGTGTTTTCTTTCATTCAGTTTAATGATTTTGAGATGCACCCATGTTGCTTTGTATATCAGTGGTTTGTTCCCCTTTTTTGCTCACTAGTATGTATATTACAATTTGCTTACCCATTTACTTGCTGATGGACATTTGGGCTGTCTCCAATTTTTAGCTATCACAAATAGCTGTGACTATTCCTGTGTAAGCCTTTGTGTAAGCATATGTTTTTATTTCTCTTGGGAAAATATCTAGGAGAGGAAAGAGTGGGTTATATAGTAGATATATGTTTATTTAACTTTTTAAAAACTCCCAAAATATTTTTCCAAAGTAATTGGATCCTTTTGCATGCTCACCAGCAGTGTTTGAGACTTCCAGTTGCTCCTTGCCAATACTTGCTATGATCAGTTTGCCTGTGCTTTCAGTTTAGCCATCATTAATGGGTATGAAGTAGTATCTCATTGTGATTATGATTTTACTTTGTATTTTCCTGATGATTAATGATATTGATCATCTTTTCATGTGTTTAATGGCATTTGTTTCTGTTTTTCCATGAAGTGTCTCATCAAATTGTCCATTTTTTATCAGAATGTATATCACCTTATTATTGAGTTGTTTGAGTTCTTTAGATAGTCTGGATATAAGTTCTTTTTTCTGTTCTATGTACTGCAGATATTTTTGTCCAATCTATGCCTTATCTTTTCATTTTTTAAGTGTCTTCCCAAAGCAAAATTTTTAATTTTGATAAAGTTCATTTTATGTTTCAACTATTCCGTGATCTAAGTAAGCTTTGTCTATCCCAAAGTCACAGAGGTTTTTGTTTTTTTTTTTGCGCGGGCAGGCACAAGGAATCGAATCTAGCTCTCTCGCATGGTAGGCAAGAATTCTGCCCGCTGAGCTACCATTGCACAGCTCACACAAAGATTTTATCTCATTTTTTTTTCTAGAAATTTTATAGGTTTAGATTTTACATTTAGGTCTGCAATCCATTTTAAATTTATTTCTGTGTATAGTGCAAAATAAAAATCAGTGTTCGTTTATTTCAAGGTGGCTAACCAGATAATCCAACATTTTTTTAAGAACTTTCCTTTCCCGACTAGACTGCCTTGGCACCTTTGTCAGAAATCAATCAACCATATATAATGTGGGCCTATTTCTGAATTCTCTATTGTGTTTCATTGATCTATATACCTGATACTTCGTCAATACTAAATTGTCTTGACCACTGTAGCTTTATAGTAGGTCTTGATATCAGATGGAGTAAGTCTTCCAATTTTATTCTTCTTTTTACAAATTGATTTGGTTTTTCTAGCTCCTTTATATTTCCATATAAATTTTAGAATCGGCTTGTCAATTTCAACAGAAAAAAAGTATACATGTTCCGGGATTGTTTTGACTCTTTAAGACAATTTGGGAAGTATTACCATCTTAATAATAGTGACTTCTGATTCGTGAACAAATTATCTCTAGTTATTTAAGTTTTCTTTAATTACTCTCAGTGTTTTTTTATACTTTTCAGTATATAGGTTTTTGAGGGTTTTTTAAGATGTGCTCTGGGTATTTTATTTTTTTTGGTGATCCTGTAGATGGGATTTTTAAAGTTCTTTTTATAATTCTTTCCTGCTAGCATAAAGAATACAATTTTTTTATATACACAAACTTTGTATCCTATGACTTTCCCAAATTCATTTATTAATTATAGTAATTGTTTTGTAGACCTCCTGAAATTTTCTATGTGCCAGTCATACCATCTGCAAATTGACTGAATTATTTCATCTTCCCTTTCTATGTATTTATTTCCTTTTCTCACCTTAATGTAATAGGGCTTTCAATACAATGTAGAATAGAAGTAATGAGAGCAGACATACTTACCTTACTCCTGAATTCAGGGGAAACAATTTAATCTGTCACCATTAAGTGTAATGCTAGCTGTAGGTTTTTCATTGATGCCATTTATCAGATTGAAAATCTTTGTTACCATTTCTAGTGTACTGGGGGTTTTTTCAATCATGAATGAGTATTAATTTTGCTAAATGCTTTCTCTATATCTATTGAAGTGATCATGTGTTTTTTCTCTTTTATTCTGTTAATATGGTGAATTATGTCACTTGATTTTGAAAATCAAACCAACCTTATATTATTGGGCTAAATCTTATTTGATTATGATAAATCATCATTTTCATGTATTATTGGATTTATATTTTGTTAAGAATGTTACGTCCTTCTTTGTAAGAAATATTGATTTGTAATTATGCTTTTTGGTGGGGTTTTTTTTTTTTTGTCGAATTCTGGCATTAAGGTTGTATTGGTCTCATAAAATGAGTAGTAATTCTTCCTCCTCCATTTTCTGAAGATATTTTGTAAGGTTAGTGTTATTTCTTCCTTAAATGTTTTATAGAACTCAGCAGTAAAACATCCAGCCTGGAGTTTTATTTTTGTGAAGATGTTTTTTAATGATGATTTCAGCTTCTTAAATAAGTGGAGACCTATTCATATTTTCTATTTCTTCTTGTGGCAATTTTGGCTAGTTGTATTTTGTAAGAAATTTATCAACATACATTTTTCATAATATTCTCTTACTTGTTAATGTCTGTATATGTGCTGGTAACCTCATTTTCATTCATGATATCATTGATTTCTATTCTTATTTTCTTCATTGGTATAGTTAGAGATTTGTTTATTTTATTGATCTTTTCAAGGAACCACCTTTTGACTTTGTTAATTTTCTCTACTGCATGGTAGTTTTCTATTTCATTGATTTCTGCTCATTATGATTTTCTTTACACTCTATTTTAAATTTGCTTTCCTCTTCTCTTTCTAGTTTCTTAAAGTAGAACCTTAGACCATCTATTTAAATCTTTTTTTTCTAGTGTAAGTATTTGAAACTCTGAACTCCCCTGTAAGCACTGCTTTAACTGTATCGCATAATTTTTGGTATGTTTTATTTTCAATGCCGAATGGTGCAAAATACTTTTTTTAATTTCCCTCATGATTTTATCATTCACTCACAAGTCACTCACAAATTATTTAGAAGTGCTATTTAATTTTAAGATAATATAGATTTTCCTACCTCACTGTTGCTAATTTCTTCTGTAGTCAGAGAATACCCTTTGTATGATTCTAATCGTGTTTAATTGATTGTTCTATCATGGTTAGTGCACCATGTGCATTAGAAAGGATGCGTGTTCTGTGTCTCTTGGATGGCGTGTTGTACTGTAAATAATAATAATAGAGCAAGATGATTGATGGCATTCATAGTTTTTTATTTTACTGAATTTGTCTATTTTTATTTGCTGAGAGAGGACTATTGAAATCAACTTTTTGTAGTGGTCTTCTATTTTTAGGTTTTACTAGAGAAGTTGCAGATTTATTGAATAATTATGCATACAATACAGGATTTCCATATATCACCCTATTAGTAACACCTTTCATTGGTGTGGAACATGTTACAATGGATGATAGCACGTTTTTTAAGTTGCACTATTATATAGTACATGGCTTAACTAAAGGTTCACTGTTTTTGTACTGCAGTTCCATAAAATTTTTTAAATTTTAGTTTTATTCCATATATGCAATCTAATATTCCCCTTTTAGCCACATTCAGATATATATTTCAATGCTGTTGTGTTCACAGTGTTGTGCTAAAATCACCACAATCCATTATCAAACATTTCCATCATTCCAATAGGAACTCTATATATTTTATGCCTACTTCTCATTCCCTGTCCCTAATTGTCTCTTCCCCCTTTAAACTTTGTAAATTTTTGATTCGTGTTTTGAGGTTCTGATATTTGATGCATACACATTTAAGTATTATTTCTGATTAATTTTGCCTTTTATTAGTATGAAATATCACTATTTATCTCTGGTCTTTATCTTGAGGTCTATTTTTTATATCTATTCACTATCATCAATAAAGCAACTCCAGCCTTCTTATGCTTACTGTTTGCATAGCATGTCTTTTTCCATTCATTTGTTTTCAAACTGTATCTTTATATTTAAACTGTGTCTCTTACAAGCAGCATATGATGGGGTCTTTTTTTCTCATACACTCAATTAATCTTTGCCTTTTAATTGGACCTTTTAGGCCAATTAATATGTAATGTAATCATTTATGTGGTTGTATTTGGATCTATCATTTTATTATTTATGTTTGTCTCCTTTGTTTGTATTCTTTTCCTTTTTTCCTGCTTTATGTTGGGCTATTTGAGTATTTATTGGCTTTTCCCTTTGATTTACCCCTTGATTTTTGCCTAGCTCTCTTTACCTTATTTTCTGAGTGGCTAATGTCAGGATTACAATATAAATATACACATATCTATCTATAGGCATGCATATGTACATATAGATACGGTCTACTGGGTTAACATACATAAAATATAGAAAACTTGCAACTATATAGTTCTCTTTAAACCCTGCCACTAACTTTTCTGTTGTCATTGTCATATATAATACATCTATATACACTTAAAAGCCCATCAGCAATGTTATACTTTTTGCTTTCAACAGTCATAAATATATTAAAGAGCTTAAGAGGATAAAATAGAAATTTATATTTTCCATTTCTGTTGTTCTTCCTTCATTCTTGAAAGTTTGGGTTTCCGTCTGGTATCATTTTTCTTCATCTTGAAGAATTTCCTTTAGCATTTCTTGTACAGTCCTGGTGACAAATTGTCTTTGTTTTCATTCATCTATGATTGCCTTTGTCTTCATTCTTGAAAAGTTGCCAGTTCTTTTCTTTCAGAACATTAAAGATTTTATTGATGTGTCTTCTGGAAAAATCATTTTCCAGAATGATTTATCATAAGAATCTGTAAGAATGTGAGTCATTATTCCCCTGTGTATGGTGTGTCATTTTTTTTAGCTACTTTAAGATATTTGTATTTGTTTTTCATGTTCAACAGTTTGATTATGATGAATTAAGATGTGTTTTCATTGAGTTTATCTAATTTGAGTTTCACTGAGCTTCATAGATATGTAAATTTGTGTCTTTTGCCAAGTTGGGATATTTTGGGCCATGATTTTTTAAAATATTTTTCCACCACAATCTCTTTCTTTTCACTTTATGGGATTCCAATGACATGTGTGTTTCATTATTTGATACTGGTCCGAGGTCCCTTAGTCTCTGCTCATGATTTTCATTTTTTTCCTCTCCATTCTTCAGAATGAACATTGTCATAGATTTGTCTTTAAGTTCACTGACTTCTTCTGTTGATTCTATTCTACTGTGCCCTCCAGTGATTTTTTTTCTTTCAGATAGTGATTTTTCACTTTTTAGTGTATTTCTACTTGATTCTTCAATAATGCCCTTATTTCTCTGTTGATAATGCCCATCTTTGAATTCATTTAAAGTACCTTTTTCTTTTTCTTATAAATGACCTTTAACAGATGCTTTTGAAGTCTCTGTCTATAAGTTCAACATATGAGTAATAGCGGTAATGGCATCGTTTGAGTGCATTTTCCTTTTTTCTGGTATTTTTTCTTTGGAATGATTTTAGATTATATCCCGAATGTCATGAGTGTTATGCTATGTAGCTTATAGGTCCTATTGCAATCCTCTGGAAAAATTAGTATTTTTGCTTTAGCTGGAAGTCAACCAGAATTAAAACACATCAGAAACTCTTCCAACTTGCACACCTGCAAGCTGCTTCTCCAAATTTTGACATCCCTCCACAATTACTATTTTTCACTTTTATTTTTTTATTTACTTTTCAGGGTCTTCAGGTATGTTTTATATATTTGTTCAGAAATTCTGGCTTTAATCAACAGGGTACAGAGAACTTATGCTTTCATATCTAGACAGGAACACTCTCTGGTGGTTTCCAACATTTTAATATGAAAATTTTCAAACAATCCACCTTATTTTCCAAAGTGGGGTTTTTGGGTTTTGTCTTATTTTTGCTGTTGTTATTGTTGTGTGCATTTTTTCTCACACAATCCTTTTTAAAGGACTCATGATTCACATATCAGAGAATTCACCTTTGTGAAGTATTCAATTAGTAGTTTTTAGTATATTCACAAAATTGTGCAACAATCACTGCTGTCTAATCCCAGAACATTTTCGTTACCCCACAAAGAATTCTGTGCCCATTAGCAGTCATTCCTCATTCTCCCCTCAGCCCAGCCCCTGGCAACCACTAATCTACTTTCTATCTCTATGGGCTGGTCTATTCGGGACCTTTCATATATTTAGGATCATAGAATATGTTGCAACTTCTTTTCCCAACTTCTTTCACTTAGCCTGACAGTTTCAAGATTTATCCATGTAGTACGTAAGTTTAATAATAAAACTCTCTTGAAATTTATATTCTAGCCTTTGTGTGAATACATATTTTCATTTCTCTTAAGTAAATACCTAGGGGTAGAATTTCTGGGTCATATGGTAGATGTAATTTTGACATTGTAAGAAGCTGCTTTATGGTAATGAATATTTGTTGTTGATTAAGCTAATAAACTGATGTGGAGAAATAAAAAAAAAAGAAGCTGCCAGACAGTTTCCCAAAATGTTTTACATTTCCACCACCAATACATGAGAATTCCAGGTACTCCACCACCATTTATTATTGTCAATCATGTTTTTGTAATAGCTACTCTAGTGGCTATATAGTCATATCTCATGATTAATGATGCTGAGCATCTTTTCATGTTCTTATTAGCCTTTTGTATTTCTTTCTGTGCTAAATATTTAATCAAGTCTTTTGTCTATTTTATTGGATTCTTATTATTGAACTGTAGGCTCTCTGTATATATTCTGTATATAAGTATTTTGTCAAATATTTATATTGCATATGTTATCACCCAGTCTGTGTTTTGTTTATTCATTTTCTTAATAGTATCTTTTAAGGAGCAGAAGTTTTTATTTTGATTAGCTTATTTATCAACTTTCATGGTTATTGCTTTCTAAGTTCTGCCCATGAAATATTTCCCACTCTAAGTCCACAAAGGTATTTTTCTATGATTTCTTCCAAGCGTTTTATAGTTTTAACTTTTATGTTTAAGTTCATAATTCATATTGGGTTAATTTTTGTACATGGTATAAGGTAAAATTCAAGTTTCATCTTTCTCCAGATGTGTATCTAATTATTCCTGCACTATTTCTTCAAAAGATTTTCCTTTCTCTATTGAATTATTTTTGTGCCTATGTTGAAAATCAATTGACTGTATTTATGAGTGTGAGATCTATTTCTGAAACCTTTGTTCTTTCTCATTCATCAATTAGTCTATTCTTATGCTAAAACAATACTATTTTGATTACTAAAACTTTTTAATGAGTCATGAGGTCAGATAGCTTAAGTCTTCCAACTTTGTTTTTCTTTTTGAAATTGTACTGGCAATTCTAGATCATTTTCATTTCCATATAAATAGATTTACTCAAAAGTTCTCTATCTTCTTACATCAATTTTGAACACTTTTTATCTCAAGGAATTTGTCCATTTCATCTGGGTTATTAAATCTATTAGTATAAAGTTCATAATATTCACTTTTTATCCCTGGCTGTGAGCTTAACAGAAATTCCAAAGGTCACATGTGGAAACTTGTGAAGGTGAAACCAACTAGAATGGAGACCTAGTTCCATACCCTTGAACTCAGCTCAGATCCCAGAAAAGCATGCCTTAGGAGTAGGCTATTCCAGCACTCAATGGAATGTCTATTCTAGACTTAACCTAACAAAGCCTAAAGTCAACACAGAATCAAATTGATCTGCCTGCCAAGCCTTTCCAGGAACTACCCCCATTCTCGCATAACTAGGTATATGGCCATAGATTCAAGGGGACCAGTCCGCAGATTGTTGTGACTTCTCTGCACAACCTCCTCCTCTCCGATGTCTTGCCTTGCAGATTTTGTCCATCTCAGTATCCCTGGGCAACAACTTCTGTTTCCCCCACCCCCAGCAAGACCAACTGCACTCTATTTGGGCTTCATTTCCCTACGCCACCATTTAGGAAATGTCCTCAGGCAAAAACCCAGAGTGAATACGAATCTCATCTCATGTATTTCCTTTTTTTTAAGTATCAAAGTGCTGAAATGCCCGAAAACAGGAACTTCATCTATTAAGTCAAATTCTATAATTTTTTTATGGCAAGGGAGTGTGTGTATACCCATTACACTGTCATGGCCAGAACTCAATAATAAACATTTCAAAAACCACATACATTAAATTAGCAAATGCAATGTAGACAATTCTCAGGATTTTTTTAGCTAATGAAATTAACACCCATCTATTGAATACTTGCTATATAGAAGGCAGCATACGAGATTTTGTTGGAAATCAAATATGAATAAAACAAAATACCTGCTCTTACAGGCCGCTCAGGGCTGAGATATAAAACAGAAAGCAGCATAACAAACTGTCATATGCCAGGGTTAATAAATGCCTTAAGAAGAAAAACAAAGTGTTCACAGAGCACAGAGGGAGTGTTTAATTTTGATGTGGAATGGTGATGGGTGAGTAGTGTTTTACAAAGTTCTTAAAGAATGAATCTTTCACTTGGCTCTTGGAGCGTGGTAATCTATGTAATGTTTTTTTAAATCCCTTTTTGTAAACTTTAGAATATTTTATAAGCTTTGTTCCTTTTTTACAGGCAAATATCATTTGAATCTTATTTTTCATTAGACTCTGTCCAGATATCCAAATAATTTGGCTTACCTGCACATGTATTAAATGACAACATGTCAAGATAACTGAATTATTATCTCTGTCTGGGAAATAACTTGGGAATGGATAATAGCCTTCGAACAAAAGTAAATGAGGATAAGCAGGAGGTAGGTAAGAGGTGACTATGCTTATGACTGTGTAAGCAATGTGTTAAGTATATTTGGATCTGCTTAATATTTAGAAGTCCTTTTTAGAACATGTTCTTTCTGCACGGAGTAATACAGCCTTGCTGTTCTGAGTACAGGGGTTCAAAACCTCACCCATCCATTAGAGTAAAAGATTGGATCATTTGGAACATTGCTGGAAGTTTCTGAAACTAATTTACTTATGTTCACAATGTTGTGTTACCATCACACCACCCATTACCAATACTTTTCCATCACCCAAACAGAAACTCTGTACAATTAAAGCATTAGCTCCCCATTCTATGAACTATGTATTTGAATGTGGTTAAAAGGGGACATTTTAGGTTGTATATTTATAACTAGAATAAAAATTTTTAAAAACCATAGAACTATAGAGTACAAACAGGGAACCCTAGTGTAAACCATGGGCTATAGTTAACAGTACAATTATAATAATATATCTTCTTCAATTGTAACAAATGTACCACAGTAATGCAAGGTGTTAACCTTAGAGGGGTACATGGGAATTCTGTATTTTATGCATAATTTTTCTGTAAGCATACAACTTCTCTAATTAAAAAAAAAAACTCTTATCAGTGCAGATAACAATTTATGTCTTACTTAGAATCAAACAGCTAGCCAGCTTGAAAACTTGAAAATATCTTTTACCCTTCCTGCTTTAGCTTCACTACCTTGAACACGGTGAGTGCTTAATCATCATTAATTTAAATAATTTGCCTTGTCTTGACTGCTTTTCCTTTGAAATTCCTCTTGAATCCATTTTCTCTATATTCTCAATAAATATTCTAATACAGCAGTTCTCATACCTTTGGGTCTGAGGCCCGATTTATACTCTTAAAAACCAGTGAGGGACATGCGATGGTGGCTTGGCAGGCAGAATTCTTGCCTGCCATAACGGAGACCCGGGTTTGTTCCCTGGCCTACCCATGCGAAAAAAAAACCATTGAGAACCCCAAAAAGCTTTTGTTTATGTGAATTATAGCTGTCAGTATTGATGATATTAGAAATAAAAGCTAAGAAATTCTAAAAAAATTTATTTTTGCCATTTTGAAATAATGATAAGCTCATTACATGTTATTATAACATTTTTATGGGAGAAAAACTTTTTCAAAACAAAAAAAATAGTGAGAACAGCATTAATTTTTGCAAATCTCTTTAATTACTAGCTATAAAAAGCTGTGTTCTCATATCTGCTTCTGCATTCAACCTGTCATGATAACACACATCATGTAGTCTCTTAGAAAATACAAAAAAGGCAAAAATGTATTATTATTAATATGAAAATAGTTTTGACCTTACAGACTCCTTGGAAGAGAACTTTAAGAACGGGTACTCTACTATGACTTTTTTCACTTCACACTTGATTCTATTCTCATCCCTATAAATATTTGTTCGATGAGTGAATAAACCTCTGCAATATATCCTGAACGTTTCTGCCTTTAAAACAAGCCTGTAGCCAAGAGTTTTCTGCGTTCACACGTTGCAGAGACTGCTTAATCATTACAGAATCAAATCTAAACTCCTTGGCCTGATTTCCAGGGCCTGCTTTAAACGCGGCCCACTCTTTCTAATTTGGTAATGTTTCCAATCATGTTCCCTAGGAGACTCTAACCTGTGTCACTTCCCTTGAAATGTCCTCTTTTTGCTTATCTGTCCACATGTAATCCATTCTTCAAGCCCAGGCTTAGGATACATTTTTTAAAAATCTTCCTCACTGACCATCTCCTATGATGTTTTTGGGGTGTTTTCCTCTGTGATGACAGCTGGGTCTCTACTAGTCCTGGCTCATAAGGGTCAAATCTCATTGCTATATGGTCGTTGTAGTCCTGACCACATTTGGTTTTCAAGCAGGATGAACTAAGAAACAAACTCAAGAAAGTTCTTAGAAACTTGGAAATGCAGACCAAAGCAACAACAAGCAGTAAGTAATAGGTGAATTATTTTCATAGTTACATGCTTTCATTATTTTTAAACTTTAAAAATTTTAATTTTGGAAATTATTAAATATATGCACAATTGGAGAAAATAGTATAATGAGGCTGATGTACCTGCCACCTAATTCTAATAATTATAAATACACAGGCAATTTTCTTTTATTCGGATATCCCAATCCGCCTATACCAGATCATTCGATACAAATGCCGGATGGCATATCATTTTATGTGTAAATATATCACCATGTAACTCTAAACAATAAGGACTCTTTTGAAAAGCATAACCTAAATAACATTATCATACCTAAGCAAGAGTCAGCAATAATTCCCTCTTATCAAATATCCAGATAGTATTTATAATTTCCCAACTATCTAATAATATTTTTAGAATTCTTTTTTGTTTGAATTCGAACCCAAATAAGGTCTGGATATGATGATTACCTTATATGCCCCTTAAATCTTTCAAATCTATAATTCCCCCCTCATTCATCTCTTTGAAATTTTTATTGAAGAAACCAGGTCATTTGAATAGAATAGCTTTCCATAGTTTAGATTTTGCTGACTGCATCCCCATGGTGCCGTTTAGTGTGTTCCTATTTCCCTTGCATTTCCTGGTTATTGGTCATTAGATCTCAAAGGCTTTATGAGATGGTTGTTTGTTTGTTGCAAAACTAGCTCTTAGGTGGTGTGTACTTCCTTCAGGAGTTACATATGCTTTATAGGCTCTCATTTTAAGACACTGATAATGATGACCATTGCCTGGATGATTAATCAGCTTTATTTATTAAGGTTGCAAAAGGGTGTCATTTCACTCTATCATCCTGTCTTCATTTATTATCTGGAAAACATCTATAGTGAGAAACTTCCACTCACCAACTATTTGGTTAACTGATATGTAGATTATCTAAGAAAGGCAGGATAAATGCTTGATTTGTTTTCCTTTTTTCCAGTTTTCAAAATAATAAAGTGGGTATCCAGCTTCATTTAAAGGTGATCAATGAGTTTTCCCCCCTCACATCATGAATTGAAACACAGTTTTGGTCCTTATTGCTTTTATTGATCCTTTCTGAATCCTTATTAAATCTCAAGCTTTGGCCAGTGGTAGCTTATTCAGGTTTGCTCCTGAATCCTTTTGACATGACCTGTGGTCCCACGTGAATGGTTTGCTTATGGTAATGACCAGATTCTTTTTGTACATTTCCTGCCCAGGCCTGCAACTGGCTATTTCTCTAAGAAGTCCTCGTTCTTTTTTAGTGGGAAATAATACTTAGAGAATATAATCTAAGGTGCTCAGTGCAACTGCATTGCCACTGTTTCTAGGTCTTTTTAGTGGCCAAAGTTGGGAAATATAGCTTTTCAAAAAATGATAAAGTGTTCCATTTGTTTTCCCAGAAACAAATTATTAGCATACAGAATACAAACAATAATAACTTGTCTTTCCTGTTACTTATCTCTCATTACTTTTCTTCTCATTGCATTGACTTAATTTTGCAGAATTTTTTTGATTAATTATGGAAATTTTAGATATCTTTGTCTTGTCCATAATAAACATTCTTGATAAGGAAAGGACAGAAATGATACTTCTGCTTTTGCTCTTAAAAAATCCCCCTTGAAATGAGGGATAAATCCTATTATAGGGGATGCAAAACTGTGGCCTCCTTTTTTTTTTCCTTTTTCTGCTAAGGCCTGTGAGTTAAGAATGATTTTGATGTTTTTTAATAGTTGGGGAAAAAATCAAAAGAAGAATAGTATTTCATGATACATAAAAATGTTATGAAATTCAAATTTCAATTTCCACAAATAAAATTATACTAAAATATAGAGACACTGCTTTCAAGCTATAACAGCACAGTTGTTGCAACAGAGGTAATAGGGGAGCTCTTAAAGTCTAAAATATTTACTATCTGACTCTTTACAGAAAAATTGTCCAATCCTGCCCTATTTGATCATAGTGTGTTTTCATTTAATAAACTGGTAGATCGAATTGGTTGAAAGTTTATTATATTTCAACTCTATAGCTAAGTAATACTGGTCTATGGGATTTTTTTGGTCTTATTTTTGTGGTACAGGGTGGTTGTTATTTTTTGTTGGTTTGTTTTGTTTTGATTTGGGGCTGTTTTACAGTTTTGTTGTTAGGATTATGCTAGTCTTGAGAATGAATTGGGAAGCTTTTTACATCCACAGAGTTCTGAATACATAAAGAGCATAAACATAAACTCCCTGGATCCAGTACTTTCTAATGATAGAATTTTGTTAATTTTATGTCTTTCATAATCATCATGCACTCAGCTATTCTATCACTTCTTATATAAAATTTGGAAATTAATATACCTTCAAAATTATCCAAATTCTCCCATTTATATCAATACAGTTTTATAAAATTTACTCCTAAAGCTGTTTTTGTTTTCCTCAGTATCTGTAAATATAGCTTTTCTCATCACTAATATTATACAGTTCTGTTTTTCTGCTTGAATTTTTGATCAGGCTTGCCAGGGGCTTGCTTAATTTTTAGTCTTTTCAATGAACCAGTGTAAATGTGCTAATGAATTCTAATGTCTTCCTATTTTCTAATTCATTAATTTTTGCTCTCTTTGGTTGAATTTCATGGTTCTTGCACAGACTTTTTTAGTTCAGCTATTAATATCTTCCTCGACTTCTTGTATCAAGCTATTGTTTAAAGTATTTCCTAAGTTGTGTGTAATCGCAATTTTGATTACTGACAGGTATTTTTCTTTGTCTAAGTCATTTTAATTATAGTTTTATCAATTTTTTCCAAAAACTTTTGCTTAGCATGCATACATGTACATATGCACATGTATATATATTCAAAACCATTTGGTGAATAAATCTAATAAATATAGCACTATTGGGAAATGTGTTTTTATTAATATAAAATAAGCTTCTTTATCCCATGAAATGCTTTGTGCCCTGTATTCTATTTTGTTTGATGTTACTACTGCTGCCGTAGATATCTTTGCTTTTGCTTGGTATACATTTTCAAACCTTATAATTCTTTTAACCATGCAATAGTGTTTTGTTTTGTATTTTTTTGGTATTTCGCCTTTCATAAGCAGTACATTTTTTTAGTACTGTCTTTCATAAGCAGTACATATAATTGGTACTGTCTTTCATAAGCAGTACATATTTTCTTCTTAACTCAGTCTGAGAGGCTTTGTCTTTCAATATAAGAATGTAAGTAATTACATTTATTTTTCCAATTGACATATTTGTATATTTTGTAATTTATTTTATTAATCAAAAGTGAGCATGGAGATACTAACAATATAAATAAAAACTTGTCAGTAGCTACAAACCTATTATTTTAATTTTATATTCTACATGGTAGTAATAATAGTCACCAATTTATATGAGCCTACTATGTGCCAGACACTGATCCAAGAGCTCTACATTTAGTAACTCATCTCATACTTACAACATGAGGTAAACACTGAATATGAGGAAACTGAGGCACAGAGAGTAAAGTGAGAAAGTGCTGCCTTAAATATCTCTGCCTTTGTTAATATTTATCTCTGTTAAGTATTGTGATAGAACTTGATAGTTATTCTTTGCGATGCTAAGGACCGTTCCCCCAATCCTCATTCATTAAGAAGATTTTATCAGAGATTGGTGATGAATTATACTAAATGCCTTTCTAAAGCTAGCAATATAATCAAGTATTATTCTTTTTTATCTATCATTCTTACCTCACAAGGAAATTTAACAGGACTTATGTACCGTTGACAAATGAGAAAAGATGACTACCCCGATGGAAAAATGAACAAAAGTAATTAAAGGCACATTGCAAGAGAGGAAAGACAATTGATTAATAAAATATGAAAAGATGCTATATTTTGCTCATCAAGTTGGCTAAGAGAAAATAAGTACATACCACTGCCAGGGAGGCATTGGACATTCTCTGTATATGGCAGTGGTAAAGAAAGGGCTTACAGTTGGACCTGGGTTCTAATCTTGATGGTTCTTTCTGTTTCTTCACACAGGTATTAATTCATTCATTCATTCATTCAGCCATCAAGCATGTATTCAGCTCCTATTATTTACCAGTCCCTATTCTAAAGCTCCTTGCCCTAAAGGAGATTACATTTAATGGGTAATCTATTACATTACCCATTATTACATTACTTTTGAACAAACTAAAAATTTGTCAAAAAGTGAAAAGAGCCATTAAAGAAATAAAACAAGCTGCTGTGATAGAGAGCCTGAGGTGAGGGTGAAAAGTAAGGGCAGTATGGGTGCTTCTTTAGTAGTAGGGTCATAAATGACATCTCTGAGGGGTGGCCTTTGAGTTGATATGTTACAGGAAAAGACCTAAACATGCAAACCCAAGGGAAGAGCATCCCAAGAAGAGAGAACAGCGAGTACAAAGGCTATGAGTTTGGAAAATCTTGGCAGTTTGAGAAATAAGAAGAGTTTTTGCATGGCTATTAAACGTTTCCTTGCCAAGTAGCAGAGGTCAGGCCAGGCAGCCCCTTGTAATTCTGGACAAGGATTTATTACTTAGCCTTTATGAGCATAAGTGATGTCTTGTATAAAACGGAGTTTGTGGTACCCCAACCTCATAGAGCAGATGGGAAGGTGAAATCGGTGCTTCTTATAAAGAGCTGGTATAATGCTTTGTACACACTAGGCACTTGTCATCATTAGCTGTCATCATCATCATTTTCATCATTGCTGGTAGGAGTATAAATAGGTATATCCTCTCCAGAGAGTAATTTGGCAATATGTATCCCAAAACTTACAAAAACGTAAGACCCAGAATTCTTTTTCTAGAGCTCTGTCTTGAGAAAATATTCCAAAATGTGCCTCCAAATCTCTCCACACAATGTTTATTTCATAGTTATTTATAATAGAGGAAACTTGGAAAGAACAAAAATGTTCAAATTAGCAGGAGGAGATAAATAAATTGTGTTATGTTCTTAGGACGAAGTACTAAGATGCCATGAAAAATCATGTTCTGTAATAAATTAAAATTTAAAATATTTACGATACGTGAAGTGAAAGAAGGCTGATAACAAAAATATGTGCTGCAAATGTGACCCAGATATTTAAAATGTGCACTTAGTTCTAGATTCTCCATCATGGTTGATTTTTTGTTTTATGTGCATGTGTCGGCATATGTGCATATGAGTACACAGATTGTGGACAGTAAACAGTTTACAAATTTGGCACATATTAATTTTGTAATTAAAATACAGGAATTTCTAACTTACTTCTTATGACCTTTTTCAAACTGTGTTGGTGCCCAAATACAGATTAACTCCATAAAGAAAGTCACTATAAATTTCTATGTTATTAATTTCATAGTAGTTGATTTGATTCTGCTTCATTTTGCTTTCTAAAATTGGATCAAATTTTGCATATGAAAATTTAGCAATAAGCACACAGCATTGCAGAGCAGTTGAGAAACTGTATGGCAAGCCATGGATGTGAGGGCAAACTCAACATTAGGCTGTGTAGTACACAGGGTCTGGAGTCAGACTTGGATTTGAGCCTAGCTTCACTCTTACTGGCTTCTTGCTCTTCAGCAAGTCCTTTACCTCCCTAAGTCCCATTTTACTCATCTGTAAAACGGGGATAGTCTATACTATATGGGGTTGTGATGACATCAGGAAATAATGGATGAAAGCACTTAACACAATGCCTGACACTTTAAAATGCTCTCAAGAGAACCTATTCTAAAATATATGGACATCTTCAAGTTTAATATCCATAGCTAGCATTCAGCCATCAAGTGAATATCTTTATTTTTTGAGTCTGTGACCCATACATGCATCTTCATTAGACATCTCCCAGGAACCTCAATACCAGTGTGTCCAAGATGAACTCCTGATCTTCTACAACCCCTAATCTGCTTGTTCTCTAGTGTTCCCCTTTTCTATAAATGATATTTAATTGTCCTTCAATTGTTTATGACAAAAACAATCTTGATACCTTCTTCTTGATATCTCCTGGAGAGTCTACCCTCGAATCTTTCCACATATTTCATCTCCCCTGCCATGGCCTAAGTCCAAGCCCCTACCACCTGTCATCCATAAAAGCCTTCTCATTGGTCTCCTGCATACATGGGGCACCCTCCATCTTCCCCAGGATGGTCTTTATGAAATGCAGCTCTAATTAGATGATGTCCTTCTATAGCACTCAAACTTTTCCCACTTCCCTTAGGATGAAATCCAAAATCATTGACATGGCCCATCAGATCACATGATGTGGCCTTACCTGCCTTTCCTGCCCCAGCTTTCAACACTTTCCCCTACTGGTCACTTTGATCTTCTTCTGTTGTATAAAATGCTCCTTGGCTTCAAGATCACACCTGCTGTTGACTATGCATGGAATGGTCTCCCAACCCCCATCCCTTGTGGTGCTAACTGCTATCCATTGTACAAATCTTAGCTTAAATTCCACTTGCAGGGGTAAACCAACTCTAATCCACCTCCATCCATCCACACTACCCAGACTCCAGGCTAGTGGGGGGGAGGGGGAGTGAGGGGAGGTCTGTTGCTAAATGCCCCCAAAACATACTATAATCTTCATTCACAGCACCTAGCACAATTGTTCTTATATGATTATATGTGCAATGGTTTGATTAATGTTTCTTTCTACATAAATGTCATGAGGATAAGAATTGTGCCTGGCATAGCATAGCTGTTTAATAAATATTTGTTTGCGGAATAAATATTCACTGAGCACCCATTATAAGCCGGGTGCTAAGCAAAATATTTCACACACATTATTCTTCTTAATTCTCCTTATAGACCAATGAGAATATATTGTCAACCCCATTTTGCCAATGAGGATTGAGGAGTTTAATTTATAACTAATAAAATGGCTAAGCTCATATTCAAACTCAGGCTTGTCTGATACCAAAACTCATGCTATCTAAGAGTCTGTTTCTACATTGCTAGCTTTACAGTGAAAATGGGACACATGGTCTTACAGTACTTGACTTTCAAAACAAAAGCACTTATCCAAGTGGCCAAGAAAATCAGTCACACATTTCATGTACTAATTTTCAGAAAGCATAGAAATACATAATTCAATCATTAAAACAAAAATAAAATTCCCGAAAGTTAATCGTTATATTTGTCAGTGTAGACGTGTGGGCATAGCAAGCACCGTGACCAATATACTCTGTCAATAAACTCTTTACAAAACTCTGTTAATAAAGTATGATTGAAAGACAAGCAAGTAAGACTACAGAAAGTATAATTTTTCATTTATACAAAGAACAGTAAACAAAATCTAGGACTAAAAGGAAAACTGTAACCTGAAGTTCTTGAACATGGGAAGTAGGGTAAAAGTAAAGGAAGGTAAATGGAAATAGTTCCCATCTATCACACTTGCATATTATACTAATTCCTTCCACAGGCTTCCTTAGGCTGGTCTTGGAAGCTATTAGAATTTCCCAGGAAGCTTGTGGAATTGCCCAGTAAGGAAATTCCAATAGTTCACTTACTAGTCCAGTGGTTAAGGCACATTTCTTTTTTAAAAAAAAATATTTTTATTGAGAAATCTTCACACCTATACAGTCCATCCACCATATACAACCCATGGCTCACAATATCATCACATAGTTGTGTATTCAGCACCATGATTATTTTTAGAATATGTGCATCACTCCAGAAAAAGAAATAAAAAGAAAAAACTCACACATCCATAACTTACACCTTACCCCTACCTCTCATTGAGCACTAGTATTTCAATTTACCCAATTTTTTTTACCCTTTATCCCCCCTTATTATTAATCTATTTATTTTTCCTTGTTGTTTTTACTCATCTGTAGGGCAAGTTCCTTAACTTCTCCATGCTTCACTTTGCTTGCTCATGTAGCACAGTGCTTGGTCATAAGCATTCATTACACATCAGCTATAATGACTGCCTTCATCCTACATATGTTATCAGTTCTGCTTTCACCTTGAGGGCATCCTGCTCACTCATTTATGTTTATCTTGTCTATTTTTAGCATCAGGATAATTTCTGAGGTGAGAAACCAGATCTTCTGACCATCTGTGTGTACTTCTTCCTCCAGAGACGTGCCTGGGACACTTGTCCTGCTGCCTGGGTCTTGTCACCTTTGTGGGGAAAAGGCACATTCACACTGAAATTTATTGAATTCAAATTTATTGAATAACCTGCTGTCTGATAATATCTAATTTTGAGTATAAAATGTTAGAGTATAATTAAATTTGAGAATTTTCCTGGACTCGGTTGAGAGTCATTAGGTAAATTATAGGTACTTTTCCAAGTTGTGCCATGTCCAGACCACAGCTAATGGCACATGTTTATTACATTGGATTTCTCTGTGGAATTCCTTTCTGATGAAGGTGTGCTTGGATTTTCTACTTCCTCTGGAGGTTTGCGTGTAATTTTTGATGGTTTTAGATGAACAGCCTTCTAGGGGTTGGACGTAATGTTTTGTTTTAATACTCACGGTCCCATGACACCACAGAGTTCTTTAGAGAACTATCAGGGTAATGATGGCAGTTCTAGTAATAATAACTATAAAAGTAGATGTGGTTTATTGAAAGATTATTGAAATATATATCAAAAACCTACTCTTGGAAACAGATGAAACATGCTAAGTACATCCAATAATACGTCCATATTTTTATATACTTACACCTCTCAAAATGCTTTCAAGTCACACATTCTTATTGCAATATTCAAAATGAAACAAGATGGTCAAAGCAACTCACTTCCCTCACCTCCAGTTGTGTTTGCTTTCTCAGGAAGTTCTAATGTGTAAAGCATCAGCATGCACCTGAAAAATACTTTAATAGAATGCTTAATATGCTTGTTTCCCCATTGACCACCTCAGTGAGTAATTATCCAGCCTTTCCTACACAGTTGCAGGAATGGAAATGTCAACTTCCAGGATGGCCCAAAAATGTCTTCCACAACTTTTGTCCATTGGTTGTGTTCCAATCCTGAACCAACATGCTAGCTTCCTTGTTGGTCTCCCTGCCCCCAACATCTTCCCTCTTGAGTTATTGTTAAATAAATGTCAGCCTGTTGATAAAAATGAGCAAAATGAAACACTGCCAGGTCCCCAAGTTTCTAGCATATTCCTAAGCCAGGCACTTGCTAATACCGGTACCTTTCTTGAGACTCAAAGTTGAGCTAATATCTAACTCACCAGAATAAAATTTCAATAAATGAAAACAATGAGTATCATTATTTTTATTTTAACACCATCCAACGTAGACAACCCATGGCTCGCGATATCATCACGTAGTTGTGTGTTCATCACCATGATTATTTTTAGAATATCTGCATCGCTCCAGAAAAAGAAAAAAAAAAAATCCCAGCTTTCTTCTCTTCCTGGGAGAATTTTTATGTGACCAAGAAAGAAAGACAAATAGACAATTGCAGCCAGGTAAAAGTTCTGCTGGTTCAACACTTGCCTGGGGAATTAACACAGATGAAATGAGGTGGCTGGAAAATGATACTATTCATTACGTCATATCCAGAAAATACTACTTCTGGATATTTGAAGTGTTGGAATCAATCACCTAATTTTACCAAATATTGGCTGGACATTTCAGAGGGGAATCACAACAATAGGAAACAACCTTTCCTTAGAAATATGATTGTTTTTTGTAACAGAAAATTACAACGTGGGCCCATGTATGAATTCTGCATCAGGGATTAGTTCTTTTTTTTAATATGCTGTATGGTGGGGTCACATTTCGTTACTCTTCCATGTGAGTATCCCATTATTGCAGCACCACCTGTTGATTTTTATTTTCGTTTTGTTTGTTTGTTTTGCTTGTTTGGTTTTTGAGGGGCAGTGCACAGACCGGAGCTGGAACCCAGGTCTTCCACGTGGCAGGCGAGAATTCTACCGCTGAACTACCCTCGCACCCCCCAGGGATTAGTTCTTTTAAGACAGCTTCAAATGTAAATGTGATTTTTCTTCACATTCTAGGTGCATCCACTAGTACCTTTATCTCTTTCTTGGGTTTCTCAGGAATTTTAGAATTTTCTGAGCCACTGTTATCACTACAACTGGGACAGAGGGAAATTCTTGAGTGATTTCTGTGGTTTGGTCTTGAGGAGACTTTTTTAGTGAAAATGCTGCCTCCCAATAGGCATATAATTTATCCCCTAGGATTAAACTTTCAATTACCTCGACCACTATAACCCTAAACCAAATCCTGGGGAATAAGAGATGCTTTATCATTCCATTGATTTAAAAATTACACAGATGCTGACATCCCATCAGATGTAATCTTCTACTTTTCTGTGATACTAAACTGGAGCCTTTGAGCACTTGAAACATCATAGTCTACTAACCAGTTATCCTGAAAACTGCTGTACCTTGTGGCAATTCTCCTGGTCTCTGTGGGCCTATTAGGTCATAGTTCAGAACTTGTACTTCATCTGGAATTCAATGATGAGTTATCAAAATTATTTAATCAAGAAAGGGAAATAATGACATTTGTTTTCTCAGAATCCCCTTGGCTACAATGTGGGAGACGGGTTGGAGGGTGATAGGACCAGAGGCAGGCAGCCCAGTTAGAAAGCTCACCTAGTGATATCGGCTGGAGATGATGGTGGCCTGAATTAGGATGGATGGTGACAGGAAGAGTGGAGGCACAGTGATCGGGACTGTGTGATTGATGGAGTGACGAAGGTAGGAGAGTGAGGGGTGTTTGTGCCACTAAGGGGAAAGGGTGTCCTTTACTGAGGGAAGTAGAAGAGAAAAAAGTGTAGTGCTTTTGTTTCTTGGCCGCTATGGCAAATACCATACAATGGGGTGACTTAACAAAAGGACTTTATTGGTTCTAGAGGCTAGAAGGCTTGTTTTCTCCAGGGGTTGATATATTATCTGGTTGGCTGGTAACTTTGGGTTTCCTCAGCTTTTCTGTCACATGGCAATTCACATGGTGGTGACTTCCCCTTTCAACCACTTCCCTTTCTGTCCCATGTTCTTGGAGATAATCAGATGAGCACTGCCACAGCCTCTCAACCCCCTGAGGCGCATATGTGCAACCTGTATATTACCAAGTAGCTACCAAGCGCTGAAGCCCCCAACGCCCCAGACTATGCTGAGCTGCTCATAGAAGTAGAGCACATGCCTTTCCTGTTTGGGTTACATGCTGTCAGTGAGCTTCGGAGTTGCCTGTACCCCAGTGTAGGTGTATCAGGAAAACAGCCCATGGGTTTCTTCTCCCAGGCCGTCTTTCCCTCAAGCTCAGACATGCATCATTGTATGGACAGACCTCCAGGACACACGGCAGGATGTCCTCCCCAGGTTTTTCCCCACATACTGGGGTTCCCCTCCCTTCCCAAGCCTGCCCTCTTCCCTCTGGCCTCCTCCATCATTCTGCTCGGTCCAAGCCTCTTTTTCCTTTTGAAGGATTTGAGTTTGCACAGAAGGGTATGCTTTTACAGGGGAAAGAGGCAGTAAAGATGACCTGGTGTAAACTTTGTGTTTACAAAGGAAACTGAAGCTGGAGAAAGGAAAGTAACTCACCCAACTTTAACAGCCTGTCCAAGTCTTTCTGACTCCTGATCTAGAATTCTCCCTTGACTGCTAAGCAGGAAGGTAGCAAGGGCCCCACTGCAGGGAAGTGATGTTTGGTCACTGTCAGCTTAGGAAACACATGGAGGCTGCAAATGGGAAGAGCCCTCGGTGGTCTGCTGCCGTCCAGCAGGGGTCATGGGAGCGGGAATAGAGGGGAGCAGGCATATCTGAAAGATGTTTCAAAGGAAAGCATCAATGGGACTCGGTGACTGGTTGGAATGTAAGAAACAAAGGAGAAGCAGGGGTCAAATACACCTTCTTTTTTTCCTGAGTCTGTGTGCTGAGTCTGCCCTGAGCCAGGCCCCAAATGGGGGAGAACAAACACATAACACATAACACTATTGTGAAAAAGACATCTTGGGCTCCTGCCATCTAAGAGCTTATGGTCTGGACTCTGGAGGATGAAATAATCAAAGAAAAAAGTAAACAAGAAAAATTGCAAACTATTATGTGCCATGAAAGAAATAAACTAGGAAAGAAAGAAATAACAGGTCGGGAGGGGGATGTTGTATGGCCTTTTGTATGGAGATGATTAGATGTTTTAAATGGGAGAATAATGAAGCAATAGATGACCTGAATTAAAGTGACAAAGTTTGGAAAAGAAGCTGACTTGGGAAAAAAGATGCTCTTTTAAGGAAATGGCACATAAAGAATATTATGACTCAATTACTAGGTTTTTTCCCAAATCAAATCATCTTTCCTTAAGAAAAGGGAAAAAAAAATCTTGCTCTCCTTTGAGAGTGTTTTGAATTACTTATCCAATCAAAAGGAAACACAAGGGACTCTTCCAGAGAAAATGTACACAGTGGTCCAGCGCAGCTGAGTCCCACGTTATTCTCCTCCAGTTGCTAACAGCGTTTGGGCTGAGCATTCTGGCAGATACTCCCCTTTTCCACGAAAGAAGAAACATTGCTTGTGCTTTGTTAGCTGGTGAGAGAAACCATTTGAAGAGCTTTACTTTGAGCGGCTCAGACTCACCCACAGTGAAATCCAGGATTCTGCAGAGCCACTTTTGGGCAGCCGTTAGTGCCCTGTAAGAATGGTTTATCTCCCACTTTCAGAAATATGATTGCTGAGAAAAAGTCTCCCCATGACCTCTTTCCTTGCCTGGCTTGGAAGGAACAGTGATTCTTTGCACAGACTAGAAAGTCAGTTTTCATAGGTTAAAAAGATGTACTCTGAATAGCCATCAGTAGGCCAGTGTACCTCAGTCCTGGGCAAACATGGGGAGTTGTCCCACAACTGGCAGCCCCATGTGGTGTACACACTCGGGGCTCTGTTTCCAGCATGCAGCAGGGATTGGCACGTGGGCTAGGGCTGAGGATGCATTTGCTGAATAAAACACTTTTTCCTCTACTCATTGCACCCTTTCACACCTGAATATCTTCTCACCTTGACTACCATTCAAGCTTCCCACCAGAAAGTTCAGAAAAGGCTGACTGTATTAGCTTTTTTACCATATTACTTTACTCAAAGGCACAAGACAAAAGCGGTGCACTTTCAAGTCTCAGTAAAATTGGCGGAGAAAAAAGTAGGCAAGGTCCTTCTAAAGAGGCACTGAGGTGGCATCACCTTGCCCTGTTTGTAAGCTTGATGCTCTGATCAGGATATATGGAATAAGTGCAGTGCATCAGCCAGAGGTCAAACTTTCTCTCCGTAGCTGTGAACCAGGCTTAACCATTCTTTGTATTAAAGACCACTGTGAGAACCCAATAGAAGCCAATGGCTTCTTTCCAGGAAAATGCATCACTCTACCTACACAAATTTGGATTTAATTTCACGGGATTTAGAAAACAACCTGAAGTCTATCATCAACCTTGGGTTGTGAGCCAAGGGTAGCGTCCACAGTTAATCTAGCCAGCATTCTTAGAAATCCCTGCTCACTGTTCCAGATAGATAACCTAAAGCATCCTGGCTGGCTGAGAACTGTCCAAGGAGTGGCCTCTGTGTGAACCCAGGAGCGCTCAGACAGGTTACCATGACAACAATCAAACCAGCAACTCAACCTGAAGGCTTTTGGTAGACAATATCCAAAATGATAAGAAACTTGAGTTTGCTCTTACACTCTGATTTCTACAGCTTTTCTCTGGGGTTTAAATTTGGTTAGGCAGAGTTGTCTTCCCAGGGAGAATGTGCCAGCTGGTCTGACCTGCATGTTACTTGGCGCTGGAGCTCCTGAGTCTGGGGAACTGGCCGCCTATTTGTGTGACAGCATGGTTTTCTCCTCTGTTCATTGGATGTATACCAGTTAAGACAGACCATGGAGAGACCACTGGTTGAACAATGAGAAACAAGGGTATTTTCTCCCACAGTCACTTAACATTAGCATCTCCTTTGGAGTCCACATTTTTAACCAGAATCATTTAAACTCCAATTTTCAGAATGTGATACACTGCAGATCTAAGCCCTTCCAGAATCATCACCCACAGTTCTTCTTTCCAGTGTCTGAGCAGTACATTACTTTTAAATAGGGTGATGCTCTCCTCCCCTCTTTCTTTCTCACCATCTCTGCAAAGCCTGTTGTCATCTCATGAAAGCTGGGGTATATTGCCATCAATACTTCCCATGGGATGGCTAAACAGCACACAAAAGCAGGAGTGGAATTAGACGAAGTGGAATGGAGTCTGGGTCTAGTCCAGACTTGGCCACAACCTAGCAAGTGATTTTATGGAAATCACTTCCCCTCCTCAGCCTTACTGTCTTCATCTGTAAAGCAGGGGTTTGGCAATGATGGTCTCTAAGTTCCTGTCAGTCTTCATATCCTAGGATTCTAAAACTCCAGCTTATTAAGGTTTATCGTAACCAGTATCTCTCAAAGTTGTCACTTAAGATGTCAAGTTTTCAGGTTATGAAAACATAAAGCATAGGCGCTCTGAGGCTGGAATGAAGGAGACTGACTCATAATATTCTACTTTCATACCAAGCCACCCTAATTCTGAAAGAAAAGTTTAAGAGGAGGCGGTGCAATGGTGGCTCAGTGGCAGAATTCTCACCTGCCATGCCAGAGACTCAGGTTCGATTCCCGGAGCCTACCCATATAAAAAAATAAACGAATAAAATTAAAATTAAAATAAGTTTAAGAAGAACTCTCTGATTACCAGTGCTGGGTTGGAATTTGAAAATTCCATTTCCATTCTCACTTATTTTTAAAGTGAACTGGAGCACTGATGCAGCAAATTGAGGTGGCAAACCAAAACTGACAGGAAAAATGGTTTATTCTTATACTAGGAGATATGGCAGCCAACTTTGCTATAACTCCATTGATAAAATGTGACTATACTGGCCGTCTCTCTCTTTTTTTTTTTTTTTTTTTCCATATACTATATGTCCGGGGTCAGGTTTCATTCTTTTTCCATGTGGGTATCCCATTATTGCAGCACTATTTGTTGAATTTTTGTTTGCTTGTTTGTTTGTTTTGGGAAAGTGCATGGTCCAGGAATTGAACCTGGGTCTCACGCACGGCAGGCGAGAATTCTACCACTGAACTACCCTGACACCCCCTAGAGTGGCCATCTCTTTACTAAGATGACTACTAGTGTCCACTCTCTGTCCGGATAAGCCCATATCAGAAATAAGTCAAATGCTGCCCAATGGATAGGCACATTGTGGCAACACCTAAGTAGCTTCATTTGAAGCTATCATTTTTCATTTCCTCTTGGAACCTAGAGGCCTATGTAGAAGAATTGAGGGCTCTGGATCTCCACAGGTGAGGTTCAAGAATAAACACCTACCCTACCTCTCTCAGTTTGGCCTGTTTTTAGTTGGTCAGGGTGGTTGGAAGGTTCCAGGAAAAAACAGTCAGAGGATCTACAGGAGACCAAATAGTGGAAGAAAACTCAGTGAAGGGAGATTCCCTGAGGGGTTGGGAATTTTCTAAAGTCCAATAATTAAACCAGGCAAATTCGCATGCAAAAGATGACCTGACCTGCAAGGAAAGATATTCAGAGAATTAGAGCCAGAAACTATTTGCTCCTCTTGAAGCCAAGTCTGGGCAGAAGCTGTTTAGGACTGGAGCATACTAGAGAAATAAGGGCCCCTATTCTTCTGTGGTTGATATCAACTGAGGAGCAAGGGGGAAAAGATAATGAGTTACCATTTCAAAGAAAGCCAGAGGATTGAGCAGAAACAGTGGGCAAAAAAGGGAAAGAGACAAAGAGAAGTAAGAGGCTTTGGCTGCCAGGAAGAGAAGAAAGCTAGGACACATCACAAGGCAGAATCATGGAGAGCATAGTGAGACATAGCCAGTCATTCAGGGAGTCAACCATTCATTCAGCAAAAACTACAAGAATGCCTTGAAGATGCCAGCACCGTGCTGGGCTCTGCAGCCCCACGAGTGAGCCAAACTAACGTGGTCACTGCTGACAGTTCATAACTTGATAACTGGGTCATAAACATCCATCTCTAAACCAAGCTGATTCGGTCCTGGTGCTCCATGTCAGTGATGGGTGGAGGACTGTGAGAAGCATTTTCCAGCTGTTTCCCATTATAAAAAAGCACTATCAGTCTTTTAAAAGAAGGGGATCTGTGAAGAAATTGGGTTGGAATAAAAATAGTGGAGAATTCAGAAAAGATGGTGCCTAAGTGGAAGGTATAGGAAAGGAGGGGGAGCGCGGTGAGGTGACCTTGATTGTGAACAGCTAGCAGCCGCAGTTCTCCAAGCATTATTCAGCTAAGTCTTCCCTTCCTAAGACAGGGAAAATAAAGGGAAGAAAGAGATCTGTGGATGAGGATAATGCAAATACGGAGTGAAACAGTCCTGTCTTGGTCTTTTCTCACCCTTTGGAAAGTTCCTGAAGGAAGTACAATCATGGGCTCCTCTTCTAATCCCACTATCATGAGAAATGGATCCTGTGACCTGCCCCTTGTGAAATGGTCAGGTTGGGAGTGGGATTTGACACACTTGTGGCTTTTGCACACTCAATAAAATAGAATACACCAAATGATGTCCTTTTGGGGAAGGCCTCTGGCCTAGAAGCATCTCCCCACTCACAGTCTGTAAAACCAACATCTAGACATTTACATGAATCAACAAGAAAATGTCCCTGGAGGGTTAAGAGTGGTAACTATCTGACATTCAAATTTTAGTGTAAATTAGTTTTAGCCAGCTCCCTTTCTCATGCTATATCTAAGTGTTGGTTGAAGAACCAGATGTTTTGAGTGGTGGAGGGGAGAGGACCAAGTTCTCAACTTGGTAACTGTGAAAGCTGCAGGGAGGCAGGAGTAGAGTAAGAGTCCAGGAGCTCGGCTCCAGCCAGCAAGACCTAAAATTAAAAGAGAACTTAAAAGAGGAAAGAGGATAAAGAGATGGGAAATAAGTTACTAAAGGAACATTTTGAAATATATGAATGCAAAGCTGGGCTATGTAAGCAGAAAGAGCGTCCTTGAAAGATTTGGAGAAAATTCCAAAGCTCTCAAATCATTTTATTAGCATTCACATTCAGAGTTCCTGCTTTTTTTTTTTCTTTTTAACTGAAATTCTTCAAATAAGGGAAATACACTTCCCCTTGGCTGCTTTATTGACCAGTGAGAGTCTCAGACATGCTGGTTTTGATGTGCCATCTCATAAGGTCTTGCAGTCATTAAGCACAGCCCATGTCTTCCTAAAGCAGGTTTCTCTTAATCACACAGTAATCTCTATTTGGAAGGAATATTGGAAAATATATAGGCTTTGTAATGTAAGATGAAATTTTTCTGGACCTGACCATATTTACACAAAACCACCAGTCTTGCTGGCAATGGCCACTCTCTCTGTTTCTCATATGAACTTTGAAAAATCATCTTTCCAATTCCACTTTACTCAACTGTGCACTTCATCTCCCCATATGTCATCCTCCTTCCCAACAGATTTATTCCATAACGTTTTAAGATTCCATAAAGGAACACAGACCTAAAATTAGATGGCCCATTTTCAAATCCTACTCTACCAGTAACAATCTACCTGAGTGACCTTAGTTGTGTTTTTTCACCTCATTAAGTCTCAGTTTCTTCAACTGTAAAATGGGAATTTTGTTAGGAGTCCCATTTCTTAATGTTACTAATGATGATTACCCTGTATGCAAAATGTTTGGCACTGTGTCTGGTTCAAGCCAAGCGCTCCATGGGAGTAAATGTCATTATAATTGTAGGACAAAGTTAAAAGCTTTGGAGCTAAAAAATAAAACTTTCTCACTTAACATGTTTTTCCTAAGTAAACACCTTTCCTCTACACTTTGTTTTGTTTTATAATTTCTGGATGACACATCGAACTTAGCAGGCAGTGTGCTTCATAGCTAGTAAATGCCCCCATTAGCCACCACACCATTTTGTCTTCTTTGGGTTCTGCAGTATTAAATATTTAAAGTTTCCTCTTTGTTTATATTTATATATTTCAGGGCAACATTTACCAGAGTGGATTTTAAATGCCCCCAGAAGTTTATCATAATTCTATTGGGTCCATAGCGCAGAGAGAGAAAAAAAGACATAAAATCAAGACCTTAGGCAGACACAGAAGAAAAAATTGTCCAGGGGCATTAAAAAGTATCACCCATCCTGCTCCTTTTTCAAAGAAGAAAACTGAGCCTCTGGGATAATATGACGTCTTGAAAGCTGCTCTGCCAAGTATACATAAGGCTGTAGCTAGAACCCAGGAGAAAAAGGAAAAAGAGTTTGGAAGTGAAGAAGGAAATGAAAGGAAGTAAAAAATCAAGCTATTCTTCCACAGTATGTCTATAAGGAGTGAAGAGGGATGTTTGGGACTTTGTAATTCTTCAAGTGCCTCTACTAAGTACTACTAAATGTCTGAGGAGCAGAAAATAAAGAACAACATACTGGGATTTTGGTATCTATCCCCTAATCTTTGACCACCTCTTTAATTGTCTTTTTTTTCCATGTGGAAATTGAGCAGTTGAGTAAAATGATCTCTTAAGATCGTTCCAGCTTTAAAGTTCTAAGATCTTTGTAACAGCCACTGTGAAAAATATTAAGAAGCTCGGGACATGATTCTTGACTTGTAAATTCAATGGATAAGGGGGTGCAAGGGTAGCTCAGTGGTAGAATTCTCACCTGCCATGCAGGAAACCCACATTCGATTCCCGGTCCATGTACTTCTCAAAAAACAAATAAGCAAAGCAAACAAACAAAAAATCCACAAATGGTGCTGCAATAACAGGACACTCACATGGAAAAATAATGAAATGTGACCCTATCATACAGCATGCAAAAAGAAATTCAATGAATAAGATTTGAACAAGAGAGAGGATGGAAAAGGGCATTTTAGGCATGGGAACACAACCTAAGAGGACAAAAATCAGTTTCACAAATGAGCCATGACTTGAAGCACATGTGTAGGTAAGTCTGGTTACAGTAAACAAAAAATGAACGATAATATTGGAAGGCTAGATTAGGTCAGAAACTGCAGAGGATCCTGAATATCAAGCAATTGACAAACAATTGGGAGCCATTGCATGATATTATTGATCCGGGGAGTTTACTGTAACATCCGAAACATTACCAAAGAAAAATGAGAATCACTGGTCAAAGTTGGCAAAGTCAGTATTTTGTGTATTGCAGATTCTCATTGAAAATACACAATTCCAATACTGAAGAGGGAAGGAATTTTCACTTCAGCAATACTTAGACTCTATCCATACAACACCACATCAAAAAACAAAAGAAATACTCAGGTAAACCAATTTTAACATAGTTTATTTTAATGGATTTCAACTTAATTTTAAATTCAGGCCGAACAGTTTGGCTGTGTAGACTCAGCCTAAATTTCATGTTTTCATTTTTGAAGACTTCATGGCAAACACCAAAGTGGTCTGCTGACACTGAGACCTGGTGCACCCCCTCCCCGGCCTTCTCCCGTAAATGATAGTGCACACCTGAACCAAGGAAGAATGGTCTTTGGGGGTGTTACAGATGGGTTACATTCGCAGGAACTAGCCAGTTAGTCAAACGTGAGAAACCCAAATGCATTTGGAATCACCTAAAACTGTATTTAAAGGTTTTAAAAAGATGTGTGTTTGTTTTCCTAGTCAGTTGGTCTGTTGGCTTGCGAATAATACATACGAATCTGTGTGTTTTCTTGCAGGGTCTTTCTTTCCTGATTCCAAGCCCTCGGAAACAGTTTTTAAAATAGCCTTTTGGCTCGGATACCTAAACAGCTGCATCAACCCCATCATATACCCGTGCTCCAGTCAAGAGTTTAAAAAGGCCTTTCAGAATGTCTTGAGAATCCAGTGTCTCCGGAGAAAGCAGTCTTCCAAACATGCCCTGGGCTATACCCTCCACGCCCCCAGCCACGCTTTGGAGGGGCAGCCCAAGGACGTGGTGCGTATCCCCGTGGGATCCAGAGAGACCTTCTATAAGATCTCCAAGACGGATGGGGTCTGTGAATGGAAGTTTTTCTCTTCCATGCCCCGTGGATCTGCCAGGATTACAGTGCCCAAAGACCAATCAGCCTGCACAACAGCCCGGGTGAGAAGTAAAAGCTTTTTGCAGGTCTGCTGCTGCGTGGGGCCCTCGCACCCCCACCTTGGAGAGAACCATCAAGTTCCAACCATTAAAATCCATACCATCTCCCTCAGTGAAAATGGGGAGGAAGTCTAGAGGACAGGAAAGGTCAAAAGGAAGGGAGGCTCCTCTTGGGTAGCACCACTGCACTTGCCAGTTCACTCTTCCTGAAGGACAAGACAGGACCATCAAACGACGCGACCATCTGGGAATGGGGGCGGGGGGGGGCGGCGCCCAACTCATTGGGCGGCGGGTAGGGCACAGGGAAGAGGGAGGATTGTCATAAAACCAAGCATTTCAAAATGCTGATATGCAGTATTTCCTTGCAGCAAATGCTCTCTTGGTCATCCTCAGAGCTCGCTTTTCATGTCTGGCCCTTTCAACGAAAAATACCATGGGAAACAATTTCATACACAATCCAAAAGACTATAAATATATGATTATGATTTCATCATGAATATTTTGAGCACACACTCTAAGTTTGGAGCTATTTCTTGATGGAGTAAGGGGACTTTATTTTCAGGCTAAGCTTACTGACAGCCACATTCAGTATTTACGGGGAGATGGCCTGGAGAGGTAGAACCCTTACGATGGTAGCTAATATCCCAGGTACATTATTTTTAGAGCAAGTTTTAAAACCTCACCATTTCTGATGCATCCAGTTTCTCAGCTTGGGTGAAACTTAATGGTGAGATAAACTTTTTGCTGCACTTTGATTTGATACTGATTCTTAGTTCTTAAAGAATTGCCTCTGATCTAAAGGAGACAAATTCTCTACTCTTGGATCTTGGAGACTGTTAAAAGAACTGGTCAGGGGAAGCACAGCCTTTTCGAATAGAAGACAGTAGAGATGCAGTCCACAGTTTCCACTACTAGGTACAGAAATCCATTAAGTATTTCCAAGATCAGATGAAGCAAGGCTTCTTCTGTATCAGACTTAAAGATCAAGAGGTTGGGGTCGGGTGGGTGCTAATTCCATGTCAAGATAGAGGCTGCCAAATTACTCCACAAACTTTATGACATGGCCTACAAAGGCCTTTCTGGGCAAGTCACTTAATGTTTCCAGACCTATTATGAAAATCCAGAGTTTTTAGTAATTTGGAAAGCACTTCTTGACTTCTAGCCATCTCATCTCTTTACTATTATATGATGAATGAGGTTCAAGGTCTTGAATGCGCCTGTGGCTTGTTGGAATAAGCCAATTATGATCCCATTGTATCCTTCCTGAACTTCTAAAGATATGATGGTTATTATGGGACAGATATTGACTATTCAATCAAAGAACTATCTAAAACATATTTGAACAGAAGCCTACATATTCTGATAAAAAGATCTAGTAATCCACTCACTTCATTTATTCCCACATTCTCCGAGAACTTGGGGAAAATGCTATTTTTTGTTTTTTGTATACCAAATTTTGGCAGAAACTAATAACTCAATAAATTACTAATGATGAGGATGGGTAATCTGTGTAAAAATTTTAAATATGCCTTTTATTCCAGAGTTAAAATTTAAAATAGAATTTATAGTTTTGGAATAATACCTGACTAGAATTGGAGGTCTAAACACTTCCATAACCTTTTCCTCCTATTTGTGTAATTTTCTCTTAAGAATTACGAAGTAGGTTGTAACCTTTTATGCAACCTTCACAGCAAGGCTTAGTGGCTCCAGCACCCTTCTCTTCTTACTGCCCTTGTAATAAAATGATAATTTCCTTAAATTCTTTTAAAAGGCAGCTATCTTTCCACATGGCGTTGAAGAGAATGTTTTCTTGTGGATCTGGGTTTTGTTGTTGGTTGTCTTTAGTCACAGAATATTTACTGCTTTCTGCAGCCCTTTTCTGGAGAGTATCTTCTTGTTTGGCCAGATTGATTCTCTGCATAATTTGGCTTCTGGAACCTAGATGTTGACTGGATGTCTAGATTCCCCTGGTCCACCTGTCCCGTAACAGTTATACCAGATGTGGGTGTCCTGTTATGGGGGGGGGGCATTTAGGAAGGACTTGGGTATGCAAACGTCACTTCTCTTCTTGCTAGGAAAATTGAGGTCTCATTATTTAGAAATGCTTCTTTCAGGATCTAAATAAATAAGAAAACCTCTCTACCCTTGCACCTCCTGGGCCCACCTTAGAGGACTAGATCCCCACAGAAGAACGGCAGTAGCTTTTCTTCAGACAAAATATGGCTCTATTTTAGAGATGATCTTTAAACTCCCTTACAGACAAATTTAAATTTTAGATATGAAACACTTAGAAGCACCAAAAAATTAGTGTTAACGCCACATCTAATTAAAATAAACAACCAGATTAAAAAATGTAATTGTATCCCTGTAAAACTATCCATAAATCTTTGTCTAACTATACTCTTCTCCAATCCTACTCCCTCCAGGGAGGCAAACTTTAATATTTTTTCCCTTTCCCATAATATGATATTGGGTATAAGCATGCTGATTTTATAAGAAATTGATAATGTCAACCAAAGGCAGAGTGGGATACACAATATGCGAGTTATTTTTGACTCATCCACAAAAATATCTGTATCTTTAAGCATGCCAAAAACTATCTAAAATTGTTACAGTTAAGTAAATGATTGTCATATTTATATTCACATGTTTACTGCTTCTGTTTGGAATTTGAAGAATTTACCCAGAGTAACAGCGGCTAAAATGTCTTCTCTAACGTCTTATAAACAGCAGTTGCTGGGTACACCAGTGGTTCAGTGGTAGAATGCTCGCCTTTCACACCAGAGACCCAAGTTCGATTCCCAGACCATGCACCAAAACAAAAAAAAAGGCAGTTGCTTTGGTATTGCCTAAACATTACAAAAATCAACTTGACATTATAAGATAGGTGAAATTTAAGTCTATTCTGCAATTCAAATCGCATGCCTTAAAAGAGACCTTGAATCACTGAATTCAAAAATTTTCCCAGACTATTGCAGGTTAGAGGATTTCAGAAAAGCGTTTTACTTGTCAAAATCAAGTTGTTGTTTTTCTTTTGCCTCTCTCATTGTCTCTTCTAAAACTGCTTCTGCCTGTTATCACACAGGTTTTGCTAACACTCTCCAAAATGTTAAATCATTTAATGCTTTCACCATCTGCCTTGATTTGTCCATCCATAGTAGTCTATAGTATTTGGATAAGTAAATATTCTGTTAAGACTTTTCTGTTAGATCCTATTTTGTGCCAGGCATCTACAGTATTTTGCATCTATCATCTCTAAACCTCATAGCAACTCAACTATTCCCATTTTAGAGATGAAAATCTGATAGCTGAGAGCAGTTAAGTCTTGCCCATGGCCTAGGAGGAAACATGATTCAAACCTGGGTCTCCCGAACTCTAAAGCCTACATATAGGTTTTCCAGAGCACCCTACTTCACAAATGGTGTGGATAAAATTCTTCTACTGGAGAATGGCTTAACTTATGCTGAGGATATTAAATTTCTAATGTTTTGTTTCCTTTGGATTTGTCTCCAAGTTAATCATTAAAGTAAGCTAAATCTCATCCCAGCCAAACCCAAGAATAGGTCATAACTGTAAGCATTTGGTGTCTACAATTTTTAGGAGATAGTGGTCTGGAATGTTACTTAAGCACCCCTAGAAGGACAAATTATACCAAATTGGGAGAGGAAGGGTGCATCAGAGAACACAGAAGAGGCTTGCATTGGCAATACCCAGCTGTGGCTGTGAAACACACTGTACAGTGTGTTGAATGATTAATCATCAAAAACAATTTACCATACACACTTTTAGAAAGTACATCCTTTTAAAAATATAAATGAAAACAAATACACATCACTCACCTATGTGCAAACATGATTTTTTTCTAGAGTTGGAAAGAGAGGAGGGGCTAGGGGATTATAGATATCGCACCAGAAATTGAACATCGCTCAGAGAGTGTGCCAAGCCTATGAATGGTCACAGATGCCACCTTGGGTAATCGGCTCAGAATGCTGATCTCCAAGTAAACTGAAACCTAATCAATCTTTGGACATGAAGAATTGGTTTACAGTTGTGACTAGTTATTAGATGGCATATGCTTGTTCCTGAATTTCCATTCACAAATTAAAACTTCGGGTCTTGAGGATTCTCCCCACCCCCACCCTGCATTCAAAGTGAAACATCACCCAGACCTTCTGGCCCAGTAGGTTTCATGGTTATGTCCTGGGAATGAGAATATTTTAGGAACCATTTACTTGGGCAGGTAATTGTTCCACTCTTTAATCGCAGCTTGACAAACATTTGTAATTGCTATGGGGCTGGTTCTGCTCACATCCTCTTGCCAAAACAAAGACGCTACCTCTTCATATGAATGCTTGTTGACTCATTTGAAGAAAGAGCATTGCTCATCAGCAAAGCGAACCCAAGCAGGTAGAATTACATGTCCAGGTATACTCTAAGAGCAAAAACCAAGGTAACTGAAAAAGAAGGCAGAGGTGGCAAATATAGACGCATCAGAGAGTATACTCACTTGTTACTTTGATCTCTTTTTACACTACTAGGACTTTTAACCATGAAACCACCTGCACACAGCTCCGGTGGGGCCCAGTTGGAATGCTCTTTGCACCTGCTCCTGTCTACAAACTGTGCTGTGGAGCAGGACTGAGCCCAGGCTGCTGAGTTGTCTACCATCTTCAAAACCCAGTGGCCAGCAGTGGCTGCGGGCCCTTCACAGTCCCTGCAAAATGAGTGAGTGCAGATGACCACTGTGGGATGGGCTGACCAGAGTAAGTGGCCAGTTAGAATTTCAGTGGAAGACATAGCTCTTTGCTAAAGCTCAGACCAGTTGGCTCCCCCAAAGGACCCAACTGTCATGGTGGGACAGGATGTGCAGATGGGCCTTGATGGAAAACACTCCTCTACGCAGGAAGATTTTTTTTTTTGGCACTGCCACATGAATTACTGGTATTCTCACCTAAAAGGAAGGTTATCTGGGGGAAAGAGGCAAGGGTATTGAAGAGGGGAAGGTTTTCCATAGACCTTACTCAAAGCAGGATGGTTTTGAAATACTTTACTGCAACTGATAAACAGGGGACTGCCCAACAGCTGGTTGCTTATTCATTTCAAAAGACAAAATAATTCTCTTTATCTTTTATGTGGCTCAGGAGTTATTAACTTTCCCTCCATAACATATTCAGTGTAGCCACATAAAAGCTGGAAATAATTATTGCCAAACTATGAAAAATGCAGACTTAATTAGGTAAAAAGAAAAATCTAAGAGCAAATTTATACTATATTTGTAGGGGAAAAAAAATGGTGCTAACCTAGTAAAAAGCCTTAATATAGAAGGTGCATTCAAATCTGGTAGAAAAGAAGCTAAACAGAGAATTCCAATATGTGTCTAATATTTTGTTCCTTTTATATAGCATTTTCTACTGTTCAAAGTAATTTTACCTATCTTAAGCCATTCCAGTGAGTAAAAAAAAGAAGGAATTATTATCTACATTTAGCATACGAAGAAACAAATGGGGAGAATTTAAGGACTTCTTTGAATATCCACAGATCCAACCTCTGACTTGTTTTTCTGTGCTGTTCTCCATGCCCCTGATCCACCATGTTTCTCGAGGACTGTGACTCTCATATTTCATTCATTCATCTCAGATCTGTAATTCCACCTCTAGCTGCACCTTTTCTCCCACCATAACTGTGCCAGCAGCTGGGCAGTTGCATGATTGTCTTAGGGGCTGAGTTGCATATTTGTCTCTGCTTCTCTCATTGGTTAATAGACAAGCAAATGTAATACTGCTCTTTTTCCTTAGATAGGCAGCAGCAGAGCCAAAGAACAGGAGGCTCTTAGCTGACTCAAAGGGGTGACACACAAGGCAAAGCCAGCGATGCTTCTCACCTTAAGGACCTCCAGAACACAGAGGCCCAAAGGGAGTTGTGGGAATGCCCCTTTTCCCGCCAGGTTTGAGTGTCACTTTAGACACACTGATCTTTGCCATTCGCAAACTTTGCTGGCTATCAGTCCTGTACCAGGCACTGAATTTGGCACTGGAAATGCAAAGGCACAGAAAGTCCCCAGCTTATGAGTTGGGTGAATTCCAGGTTTATCTGTTTAGAAGTCAAGAATGCATTTTTCCCTAAAGGCATTGTTATAAATGGCACAGAGGGAAGGATGTTCTCAGATGAACCAAAAAATAAAAATCTATTTAATCTATCCCAGGGGTTGGTAAACTTCTTCTGTTTTATGCTAGATAGTAAATATTTAAGACTTTGTGAACCGCATGGGCTCTGTCACATATTCTTTGTTTCAATGATTTTTGCAACCCTTTGAAAATGTAGAAACCATCCTTAGCCATGGGCTGTACCAAAAAAACTAAAACAAGCCTTGTACCAGATTTAGCCACAGGGTCATAATTTACCAGCCCCTGATTTATACGAACATTAGCTTACACCATAGTTTAAACAATGCTAATCATGGTTTTCAGTGTTCACCGTACATGCATTATTTTTTAAATGCATTGTTGACACATGTCCACCTGACTAAATTAATGCTACCAACCTATATGAATTATCAGGTGATGGTAACAAGTTAGTTACCATCAGGTAACTGTCAGGTGTGGCATTGATCCACCTGACCTACCCTCCTAGAACCATAGGGTATATTGTGATTTTCTAACTAGATCTCAGGATAAGGGACAAGTGCCCACCACCACGCCACAGTTGACTCCTGGCATCCTGTACACCAGGCAGGTCAGCAGAAGCCCAAGGGAGTCAACGAAGCCTCTCAGCTCTTCGTCTCTTTGGCAAAAACCCTCTGACACAAACTGTCTGACTATGGCAGATGCCACAACAAATTGGTGCCTCTTGACCCCACAGGCCTAAAATCCCTCCCAGACCCCTGGAATTCTGCCAAGGTGGAGGGCTCTAGAGACCTCCATCAGCAACTTGGGGCCATCCGTGTCTCCTGGGGAAGACCCCTTTACCACAGTACCCTATGCCAGGGAATTTGAGGGTCCTAGAGGTCTCCAGGAAGAGTCATGGGGTACAGAAAGAGAGGCTGGATGGAGAGTGCCACTTTCCAGAAGACATATGCTAGTAGCATTTCTTTTCCTCCTCCTCTTCATCCGTCTCCTTTTCCTATTTTTCTTTTTTTCCTTAAGTCTGAACTAGCCTAAGTAGACTGGAAATGGCATAACTATGAGGAAACTTATTTGGGGTTCCCACAAGTGGAGAAACTTCTTTCCCTTCCAGTCCCAGTGAGCATGAGGAGGAGAAAGATGTTTCCAACTAAAAACAAGGTGTGCATTTCCCATGACCCAGGGCAGGATTGCCATGGCAGAGGTAATAAGTGCAGAACTGATACGACCTGGAAATGTGAAGGCCAATCAGCAATAGTAGACCCATCCTGGGCATGAAAAGGAAGGCTTGGGCTGAAGTTGTGTGCCGGTTTCCCTGCCCTTCCCCACTTCCCTACTATTTCTTGATTTATTGCCCTTTCCCCTTTTTTGATCTTCTTTCCTTATCCTTTCCTCTCTTGCCATCCATCCACCCTCCAGTTCCTTGCTTAAACTTATAAACAGTGAAAGCTGTTGGATAAGTGTCTTTGCTCCAGAGAATCCCATTTCCCATGGGGCTTCCCTCAGCAGCTTGGTTCCCCTTCCAGTGTCAGCCTGAAACTGAAATCTCTGGCCCCAGCTGCCTTCCGAGAATGCAGGGCAGGAATGGGGCCAGAGGGGGCAAGTCGCCACTCAGTGTGGGGCAAACTCAAGGCCTGGGTCCTCCAGGACTTTTACCCTCTATTTGCATCGTTTTCTTTCTGTTTTTATACCATTAATTCTAAACGAAAGGTACAAACAAAATGTGCAGCTACATTTTAGGAAGGAGCCTGATGTGAAGCACTTCTGCCCAGAACCCCAGATGTGCACTTCTTTTACCAGTTGCTGCCTTTCACTTTCTGACAACTCACCAGTCTGTACTGAGTACGGAATAGTCTGTTCCTCTTCATATTTTATCTCTTGCCTTTGTTGTGTCTTTTCATCTTACCTTCCTTCTTGTGTGTGTACTTTACGGCCGTCAAGGCCTTGTTTAATCCCAGAAAATAAACTCAATTCAGTGATAGCATTGATCAGTGAATAATCCCTCTAGAGGTAGACCCTAGGTGAAACTGTCACCTAGGCAAATGGAATTCCTCCTTTGCTGGTGCTCTAGCTCCCTGTTCCCATCCCACCAGCCCATCTGCTCATGGCATTTGCTCATGGAGCCTTCCTGTTCTGTCATCATATCCTCATCCCAGGCACCTTTCTGCTGCAATCAAAGGGTTTGTGCCTATGCGGTATGCATCTGCATTGGGTGGCACAGTTCCATGCATCTATAATCCTCCCACCATCTCCTCTCTAACCATGCCAAACTTATCTACAAATCTTATCCCAGATTATCCCTTTCTGATCATCCCAATCCTTCTCCAAGTTCCTACAGCAATTGTCTATAAAATGTATTGGCCAACTAGTTACATATTTTGGTGGGACGTTTCTATTGTTTTTTTTTTTTTATGTTGGTATCTAATTTTTCACTTTAACACTTATTTTACACTATACCTATATAGGTTCCATCTCCTTAACCAGATCATATCTGTTAGTACACACATTGCGATATTCAGTCCCTAGGTAGTCAGATCTTTAGACCAGGTCCTCGCCTGAGAAAACAAGGAGAGCAAGGATTGAGGGAGAGGAACAAGGGAAAAGATCCAACCACTAGTTACAGGGACGGGCTGGGAGACCAGATTCAGAGGGACTTGAAAATACCAGATGATCCATCCAGGAAGGCTCTGGTAATAATTGACACCTGGGTGTGTGAAAAGTTACAGTAAGATCCTAAACAGGTATGCAGAGCAGAGGGAAATTCTAGGCTAGCTGCCATCTGGAGACAGGCAAGCATTCAACCCACCCCCCAGAGAATCTGGACCCAGGAAGGTAGAACCCCATCACTGAAGAGGACAAACCCTAGACCCTGAAAGCAAGGCGAGAGAAGAGGGGATCAAGACCAACAGCCAAAGGCCTCCCTGGGAACTGGGTCACCACCTGGAAACCCTGTGATCACCCCTGGGAGGCCCAATCCCAGCTCTGGGTGGGCTAAGGGGTATGTCAGTTCTGTCTGCTCTGCGTCAGGATAGGCTGGGGAAATGGGGACCATGGAACCACCAGGTTGCTCCCTCATCTAGGTCTTACAGCCTAAGAAAGATAGCGTAAAGGAAAAAAAAAGCTACACTGACTTGATTTGATATGAGGATGTGGAAGCACCACTCCCTAATAAAAGGTATTTTAATTCAGACCTTCTGAATATGGCCTCCACTATTACTGCCTAATGCCTCAGTGACTGCAATAATACCATTTTAGCTGCTGCCAGCTGCCGCGTCCAGGTGCCGCTGCTCGATTCTGCATTTGCCTGTTCACCTTACTTCTGTTGCTAAATTATATCCCATTTCTGCTTCATTAACCCACTCAATCCCCTTGTTTGGGAAAAATTTATCGCCCTCATAGTGCTTCCTCAACAGCCATAGAATGATGTTTTCTCTTCTGCCCTGGCCCTGCTGAGAGCTAAAGAGGATTAATCCTCATTTGGAAAAGCCAGAACTGCTCTAACTGCATTAGCATCTGCTCTCCTGTTTTCTGGGTGAGAGATTGTGCTGTTTTGGGATTCCCATTCCCCTGTCCTCCCTGGGGACTGGAAGTACGTCTGGTCCCACAATATCAGCCACAAAGGAGCACTTTTGTTGTCGAGAGTTCTGTGGTTCACCGGCTGCAGTTCCCACCTGGAAGTTAGAGGGGAAAGTCACGTGAAAAGGCGGGGCCTCCAGAAGTATTTCACATATCTGAGCCAAGAAGCTTATGGCTTATGGCTTGATCTCTAAGAAAATTGTCTCTCTGCAGCACTCTGGTCTCCCTTCCTCTTGTTCAACCCAGCCTTAGCTTCTCCATAATGAAAAGATTACAGCTTTGAAGCTTGGCTAATTGAAGTTTCAAGGGTTGGAGACCCATGGGAGACTAGTCAAAGGCTGAGACTGGAGATAAAATTCCTTGGCCCTCAGCGCCTTCTCCCCCCAGCCCCAGTGTCATGGCACAAGTGACGGCAGTTGTGAAAAGCAGGGAGCACTGATGAGCGGGCAGGCGAATGAACAGTGTTACTCTACAAATTCAATTTGACAAGAAGGAAGGCTATTAAAAAGTAAGCCTATGAAATTTTTTTACAAGTGAAGCAAGCCTATATTGCAAATATTTAAATAACAATTCATTGCTTGTTTTCTACATACTTTCCAAAGAGAGTCAGACATTTATTAGGGAATAATTGAATTAAAAAGCGAGGTCCTTTGCTTGCTTGTGCCTCCATTTCCAGCAGCTCACCTCACTTTCCTCTGCCTTCTTACTCAGAACATCACACGCAGCCCTGACCTAAATGTCAACAAGTTAGAGCTGACTTTCTGCAACAGAAATTTTGTTTCAGAATTTAAAGCCTGAGTCAAAACACATGTTTTCTCCATCAGACATGGAAGAAAACAGCTATTTTTATCTCTGGGTATAACAAGTCACAAACAGTCCGTTTTCTCAACCCAGTGTTACAGACAACAAAATGATTTTGCTCAACACAATGCACCCGTGATAAAATGTGCAGAAATGAAGTTCAAATAGTAAAAAGTATATTTTTGGAGCATCTACCATGTGCCAAACACTTTGCTAAGCATTTTGGTATGGAAGGGACTAAGATATTAACAGTCACATTACACAGGCAATATTTTCACGGAGAACCAATGCCACAACATGGGTGTGAGAAGAATAAAGACTGTGGAGTCTTTAGGGAATTCAGGAAAAAGAGAAAGACTGGGAGAAATTAAGCTACACCTATACCTCCTCCTGGAGGTCTCCTGTGCCGAATCCTCATTTTGCTGAACTCTTGACCTGACCTTACCAACTCCGGGCCCAGAGGCTATCACAGAAGGGAAACAAGTGGTTCTGTGGGCAGAGCATTGGGTTAGCAATCACAAGGCCTGGATTTCATTTAAGTCGCCCACTCTGCGCCCAAGTGGTCCTGGGCAAGTCATTGAAACTCCTGCAGCCCCATTTTCCTCATCTGTGACATGGGATAGTCAAATGAAATGGCATACCTGGAGATGCCTCACGAACTGATAAAGTGGATGTAAACATAGCAGGTCCTCCAATAAACGCTAGCACTCTTTCCCTGTCGCCATCTTTTCCTCTTAAATGCTATATAACCAAGACATTATTAAAACTACTAACAAAATGAGAGTTTGGGGATAAAAGATCAGCTTTAAAGCATCTTCAAGCACTGAAAATTTCACACTCAGGAAAAAATGGAATAAGTCTTTCACTTTCTTTTGATTTTCATCCTTGTTCAGATTTATTCATTTCCAGGAGTAGGCCATCACCAGTATCAAGACACCAGTTATTCTTTCATTATAAAGGAAGTCACAAAGTGGATGCTGTACCATCACTTGGGTGTTCTCATTCCAAAGTTGAGTGCTAGGTCCCAAGTTCCTACTCTTAGTTTTCCCCCACTAAGTTATTTTCTTTAGGTGACAAATATTCCAGGACTAATTTTAAATTAAAAAAGACACAGGACTTTTTTTTAAAATTTTTAAAAAGCAGAATAAATGGATGATTTTGACCCTTTCCTCAAGCTCCCTATAGATGATAGGTGGCCCTGAACAAGAGAGTCTAGTGCTAGCGTGTGTGATCTTTTACACATTGGCAATTTATTTATTAATAGGAAGTATTTTAAGTTATTATAGTTGTTCTATGAAAGGCACCATATAAAATGCAGTTTTATTATATAAAAGATGTTTGTGTATAACTGGTGTTATAAGAAAGCAAATATTGACAGCTGGAAGAAGATAGAGCATTGGAAGCAAAGCTTGGGTTGAAAATTCATCTAAGGAAATGGAGCTGGCCACCACCTGGCCTAGCTTACTGTCCTACCAAGGCCATGTAGGACATGTGTGTGTACAAGACAAAACAGCAAATTTCCAGTTATGAACACAGGTAGGTTTAATCACAGCTGGAATTAAAATGCAGTCAGAGCAGCTAGAGGTCACCATCTCAGCTCTAATTTCAAGTTCTGCTACTCAGAGTCAAGGCATTTCTGTGAACCTCTTTAAATGGCCTCCAGGGCTCTCCAGGACAGGTGGTTTGATGGAAAAGTCCACACTCCAAGCTCAGCTCATCAGGGCTCAGTCTGCTGAACAGCCAGCCCTACTCAGAGGCTGTATCCGACAGGGAGCTGCCTCCAACTCCTTGCCAAATGGTCTTGTGTGACTTAAAATCTCAAACTCGTTTTAAACTGAGGGGAAAATTCACTTTCAGGGATGAGGTTCTTGGCTCAACTCTGCCTTATATAAACACAATCTATGGTTGTTTTGGTTGTCTTGGTTTTGAGAAACATCTGCTGAGTTATGGCAAAAGTGATTGGGTTGGTGTTGACCCAAATTAGAAGATTTTTCAGTTCCTCCAGTTTTGGGAGAAAGAAAGCTAAAAGCACAACCTCACAGGGAGCAGAAGGTAAATAAGTGTGATCTCAATTTAAGAAGAAGGAGTTCTACCAACGTCTGAATTTGTGAACACAGATACATTGGGTTTGAAGTAAGAATTCTTACTCTACAAAAGGATAAAATTTTGATCATGTTGATGCATTTCAGATACTCCAAAAGAATAATATGATTCATTAAAAATTGATCTACCTTATTCTTTTAGGTGACTTACCCATTACATAAAGCCAGCTTTATGCCCATAACTGCTGTCCTTACTACACAAATGGAGTATACAGACCAGCCATCTTCCCTGCCTCCCACTGCCATTTAATCCACCTCAGGAACTGAAGATTCTGTCCTGCCACATGGATTTACTTCTTTATCAAGCATTCACCAAAAACACAAATCTAACATATTACTGTTGTCAAAGCTGGGTCAGTGATTTACAGAGAGCTTTTGACTGTAGACAGAAGGAGGAAAACAGATTTAGAACCAAATAGCACAGTTTTTGTGAGAGTCAGCTTAGTACAATTCCATCTGTTGCATTCTTAAGAGTTAAACGCTGAAGTCCTTTAGTGTCCTTCAAATTCTAGCACATATAAGTAGAGGTCACACCATAAACAAAATCACCATCTTCCAAAGAAAGCTCCTATTGCACATAGCTGTTCTTTACATGTTTATCCATTCTATAGATATTCAATGAGGGCTGACTATTGACCTTGCACAAGCCTAGAGGGTGGCAATAGAAGGGTGGAGAAGAGACCATCTTTGCCTTCGAGGGGCCTGTGGTCTTTGGAGCATGCAGACAAGTCAGAGATATCACATGGTGAAAAGTATTCACGCGGTGCCAAGGGATCATGGTGGAGAGGTCTCTGTCCCAGCCACAGAGTTAGGTTTCTCAAAAATGGAGACTTCTAAGTTGGATATTGAAGGACAAAATGAAGTGAGGAATGAAGAACTGTTCCAGGGGAGGGAGGAACAAACCCATGCAAAAGCCCAGGGACTAGTGACTCTCTGGCATGTTTTGGGGTTGCCTCCTTCTCTCAACAATCATGGCACATAGAAATCATCCTTGCTTGTCATTCTGGCAACTTGGTTCCACAAAGCAGCATTCACCAAATCCTCCCCAGGCAATTCCATGTCTGCTTTTCTTCCCACTCTTTTTTAACCCAAGGCAAAATTCGGGTAGTCAGTAAACGAAAGTCCAGGGCTTTCCTTACCGAGCTTCCATGTTTGTCTTGGCTTAAAATCGAGAGGCCTTGGTTTCTCAATGGTCTCATTCTCTTCGTTCTCAAGGCACAGTGCAGCGTTACAGCGGGATGGTCGAACAGAAAAGAAAAGTCTGTTTCTTTCTCATTGTGCAAATAAACATTTGCTTGAACATGAGATGACTAATCCATAAGGATAACCGAATGTTCTAGAAGTATTACCAAGAAAATCTTATACAATGGAATTCAGTGTTATTAAAATTTGAGGAATTGGTTGGGGTTTTTCACAAGAAAATGTTGTGCAAAATAAATTGTATAAGAAACCGTTTTTCCTACATAAAAGGCAGGAAATAATTGGATGGCTACAGTACCCAAGAGGCTGGTTTGTCACATCTCCATTGTCAGGATACATAATTAGCTAATGGTGCCTGGTAGCTTATTACAAACAAAATGCAGCAAAGAACCCCTGAGTGGTGGGGAAAATGGAAGCCAAAGTGATGGGTTTGGAGCTGCACATTATAATCAACTTGCAGTTAGGAAGGCCTTGACTTGCTAGGACTAAGAAAAACAAATTTGGAGGTTCATTTTGTCTGTGAAATTAAAACTATATTTTAGTGAACAAAGCTGATGCCATTTAAACATGAACGCTGTGACATTTTCTGGCTTGCTGCAGCTTTTCTGCTTGTCTCATCCTTAGATCTGTTCAAAGTACAAATGCGGCGTTTCCACATTGCCAGAGAAATAAATGTGGACTGACTGCCTGATTTTAGCTGCTGTGGTTTTCTGATAACTCTTACATTTGTCATGGCAAATAAGGTCCCTGTAAGGTAAAATTTCTCAATATTGCAGTGTTTTGTGAACCACACCCACCTCCAGATTTTTGTATTTGGTCAATTGAGTTGACAATCTTATTACCTTTCCTTCCATGTTGAAAGAAAAAGCTCCTCTGAAGCATACTTATAGTTTGATCCATGCTATATGGTATAAGAGGGAGCCTTCTCTCATGTCAGATTAATGCATTCGTGTGTGAATTGTTATACTTGAATTTGCTGCAGCGTTTTCTATCGATGCATATATGTATAAGACACCCAGGCTGATACAATGGCTTCTAAAGCATTTAATTCATTTTGAATGGACTCACGATCCTTGGAATGTGCTGTTTAAGTGTTTCTGAGTTTTCTACACACCATTTTTACAGGTCCGTTTGTTTATGACATGACGTGGTGAATGATCATGTTAGCTTTTTTTTTGAAGAAAATGAACATATAAATTACTACGCAGAAGAATAAATTATTGAAAAAAATGTACTTTATGGATATGCAGCCCACTGTTAAAATGAATTTACTTTGTTTAATAAAGTGACTGTTCAAATGATGAAAGTTTATATTGTCCTTATAAACACGAATACCATAACATTTAAGTATTGTTCAATATTGATGTACATCCTCTAATAAAATATTTTAAACCTCTTTCTTTAAACACATATGCCCTAGTTCTTTCATCATAATGTATTGTTAATATGTCTGTCTAGAAGTGGACTGGGTAATTCTGGGAAGGAGAGTTCGTGTCCTGAGCCAGCTAATTGAAGCAGATGGTACAGGAAAAAATGGGATCAGATGATATGGGGGCTGCAGTTGAGGCATTCAAGGCACAGGGAAGAACCAGAATACAACTGGATGGTCAAGGCAGGACATAGTAAGTGAACAAAAGGCCAAGGCAATGAGGTAGGAGCCTGGTGGTCAGAGAAGGTTATGGGCAATACTGTCCAAGCAGAGTGCTTCCATGGAGGTCCTTCTCTGACCATGGTCTTTGAACCTCGAAGCCTCATGGCTCCCCCTACGTCCCTATTCCCTCCATGAAGCTCCTGGGTAGTACAGTGTCAGTATTGGGAACATGAATCTGGAGTCAGATTATCTGGGAACCTGGAGTCAGATTATCTGGGAACCATCATAAGCATCACATTCCCTTAACAATTTGCCATCTCTTTGGTTTCCATTCAGTTATCAACATATCCAAATCGTAGTTTCCTTTTCTCAAAAAATGGGGGCTATACGTAATTCATGGGTTGCTGGTATAATTAAACAATACCTATCAAATATTCAGAACAATGCCCCAATAACGATCTTAGTTGTTCTTTTTCTCATTGATCTTACTGATTTTGTGGTGGCTATCATTTTGGCTACCCGCAAAGGTGGGCATTATCTTCCTGGTAATGGATCATGTTTCTCAACTTCAGTATCTGATATGAGTTTTGCCAAATGGTGTCATGTCCTATAGACGTCCTCCTGGGTTGGAATCTGGGCTCAGTTGGCATGCCCTTGGCCTCATTCCCTGAGCCCCACAGAGAGTGGGACAGCAACCAAAGGAACAGCAAAATTCACAATAGCTAAAGGCTTTGTTTCATGGTGCTTGGAAGTCCCATAACTGGTTTGTAGACTGCCTTTGGATTATCTTAATGATTTCTTTTTCAGATCATTTATCTTTTGCCCCAAGATATAGACTTTTGAGCAGAGAGAAAATGGAGGTGACGTCAGTTTTGTCATTGGTCCCTATGAAGGCAGAGAAGTAGTCTTAAGTAGTTGACTGCAAGGACTTAAGGGTCATACATCTTCTGTGCATTTTTCTGTAGTCATAATAATTGCTAACTTTTACTACATAAAGGCCTGTACTAACTGGTACAAATGCTTCAACTCATTTTATCTTCACAACAACTATATATGATGCTAGTAATCATTTAGGGTACATTTGGCTACAAGTAACAGAGTACCTGAATAAAACTGACTCATAATAAGGGAAATTTTAATATCATTATCAATCCTTTGGCATAAAAACATGAGTTTTTGTCAAAATGATCTGGAGTCAAACTGCCTGGATACAAATCCTATCCAATGTTGTATGGGTAAATGTTTGGCAACCAGCTCTCTGGGGAAAAGCGGGGCGGAAAAAAAAACATGACTTGCAGCATTTGTTGATTTCTCCTAATTCTTAGACGATGGTCCATTTCAAGCACCAACATGACATTACTGACCGTGGTGTTGGAAAAGAAGTGCACAATTGGCTCTGAGGAGCCTGTTGGTGTCAATGTCAGCACATCGCTGATTCCATCTCTGCTCCTTCATGTGTGACCTACATCTGGTCATGTATGAATGCCCTCATGTGCAATATGGGAATAATCACAGTACCTACCTCATTGCATGCAAAGAATTTCCATGCTTAGTTCACAGTATGCATTCAGTAAGTACCAATATCAGTAATAACAGCTACTGTTATTACTATCATCATCATTATTGTTAAAACTATACTACTTCAGAAACTGCCTCACAATAGCAAAAGTGTTCATCTGTACTTGGTTTTTAATGAAGCAAATCCTTTTAAATATGTGTGACAATATGATGATCCTTTTCCAGACATTTTATGATATTGACTCCTCACTCCCCCACAGTGGATCTGTAAGTCTCCATTTCAGACCCTGAAGGTTTTAAAAAATATCTCAGTTTGTCAGGGCTGCTGTAACAAAGTAACACATACTTGATGTCTTAAACAACATAAATTCATTGCTTCATAGTACCAGAAGCTAGATGTCCAAAATCAGTGTGCTAGCAGGGCCATGCTTCCTCTAAAAGGGGGCAATCCACTCCACGCCTCTCTTATGGCTTCCGGTAAGTGACCAGAAATCCTCAGCATTCCTTGGCTTGTGGTAGCATAACTCGATCCCTTCCTTTCTCCCTGTCTCTCTCTCACTAACAATGTCCAAATTTCCTCTGCTTGTAAGGGCACCAGCCAAATTGGATTAAATGTCCACACTAATTCACTTTGGCCTCATCTTAAGCAATAGCATCTTCAAAGATCCTATTTCCAAATGGGGTCACGTTCATGAGATTGGGGCTTAAGACCTGGACATATCTTTTTGGGAGACACTATTCAATCCATAACAAGTGATAATTCAACTCCTTTACATTTTGATTTTAACCAAGGCATTTAATGGTTCTATGAGTGAGTTTCCTCAAACATTCTTTTAAATCCGAATCATTCTGCCAACCAAGTATCATCTCCACTCTTTATAGACACAAATTGCCTCCAAAAGAGTTTCCGAAAAATAATTGTTCTATTGTGTAAATGGACAGAAGAAACCACTATCCATGTGCTCACTCCTCACTTTTATCATGTTCTGATCCATATGCTGTTTTCAAAACTAATATGTGTGCATGGAAAAATGAATAAAAGCACATCAGCATCACAAGGTTAGGATGAGCTTTGGCTCCTGCATGGCACCACACACCACACTGCAGCTCTCTTCTGCAGGAACTATATATAGGAGGGACGAGAGCCAAATGGGAAACAAAGTACAATTTTTATTAGTCCCCAGGAAAGTTGTGCTCCCAAATCTGGAGCTTCTCTGGCAAGCTATTCTGGCCCACTCAGAGTTTCCTACACCCAACTTACTTGAATCTAAAATATCTAGATTTGAGAAACAAACTCCAATGCCCACGCCCAACCAGTCCCATGAGCGAGGAAGGTTTCTTCTCTTTCAAGGAAGGTTGAAAGAGAGTATAATCATGGCCACACGTACCAACAGAAATGAGTACTGATCGTAATGCAATGGGAACTGGAAATGATTGAGGAAGAGTGGCATTTGGAATCCTGCCCTCTGATAATGCCGGTTCCAAGAACCACCAATCAGAAGGTACATTTTCCTCCATTTGGTGAAGGGAGAAAGGCAGTGATTAACAGGGGCAAAGGACGGCAGTGAAAGTAAGGGTAGAAGTTTCTTCCCCTAAGGGAAAAGGTGCAAGAGTAAGGATAAAAGCAGAAATTCTTCCTGCCCTCCCCATACAATGCTATATGTGGGTATAAATTGAAAAGTAAAATTTATACCAACTTCCATTCCACTCTTCAGAGATAACCACTATTACCAATCTCTTATGAATTCATTCATTCATCACACATCTGTTAAGTACCTATTATCCTCTGGGCATACATTAACGAACAAAGCAGAGGAAAAAAGCTTTACCCATGAAGCTTACATTTTAGTTTGTCTTCCAGAAATGCTCTGTGTACATGCACATATGAGGAACTTTTAAATATCTTTATAAAAATAAAATGAGTTAGATATTCTGATTAGTTACATTAGATGCATTTTTATAGATCAATGATTGCGCAGTCATTTTTTATGTTAGGTCTCTGAGTTTTTGCCTTAACAAATACACTATGAAGTTCACAAAGCAAAGCCTGGTCTTCTGACCATTGGAAAATTATAGACTGTGAGAGCTTATTTTAGAGTTTCTAGCACTTTTAGGGGCCATAAACTTATTTTAACAGTGCTGTCACTGCTTAAAATATTTATGGAACTCTTTTGAGATTGTCTTTGGAATCAATTTATGTGTGGTATCTCCCCCACCCACCCCTGAAAAAAACCCTCATTACTTACTTATTACCATAAATAGTACTAGCCTTGACCAAGAAAAGTCATTCTCAGTCATGGAAGGTGTACCCTTCTGCTGAGGGGACAGCTTCAGAGGTCCTTCTGTTGGACTCCGTAGGTGACTGGTGCCGACAGCTTGGCCAAGTTGCTCTATCTACCCTGTTGGCAATATGCAAACCAGGAAGGTCAAACCGCTATAAAAAAGCCATTCTGAATAAATTCAGTGGAAAAAATCAGAGCAATGGTTTTCAAACTTTTTTTTTAACAACGCATTTCTTTCTTTGGAGGCACTTTTACTCAGAAGTCCAATATGCAAAACAAATAAAAGCAGAGCTGTTCTAGAATGATGTGGGGAGAGGGTCAACTACTCAGACAACCCCCAATACACACACTATCCTGGTGACCCCTGAGATGCTTTTACAGGGAACTTAAGCCACCCAGGGGCTGGGTTCAAACACCATTGAACTGCATGCTCTGGGCAGTGACTATCTTGTCCTTCCCTTGGAGCTTGCCCATAGTATTCAGTGATTAAATGTTTTCCAAATGAGTAAGAAAATCAGCTAGTAATTGACTTCAGGATTCTTAATAAAGAGCTCAGGTGTGTTTGTTTTTATTTTTTTAAGAATTAAAAAGATTAAAGGGAGTACAAAAAGCCAAAGATAATTACCAAATAGTTTTTATCTGCAGGAAGGTTTCCTGAAGATGGAAATTCAGAACAAGCAGAAGTCTCTGGAGACTGCTGAAGGAAACAAAGGGGGTGGCTAACTCTTTTGCTTGGAATCAATGATGTGAACAAATAGGGGGCAGGCCCACTGCCTGAGCTGACCATGTAGTGATAACTAGTAAGAGAAGAGACAAATACTCAGGTTCCTTTTGCTCCCTTCTTGTCTGGCAGAGAGATTAATCTATTTAAAAACTAAAAAAAGGAATGCACGTGCATTTAAGAAGGAGCTCATGGGAACTGCAGCCACAGCAGGCAGGGTGCTCAGGACAGACCTGGTCCAGGACACCCGGGTTGCGGGGACCCAGGGAAAAGCAGGAACCTGGCATTGTTTTTTCTCTTAAGGGGCCAATATCGTAATCAAGAAGTTAGGATTGAAGGGATGATTATGATGACTGAATTCTTATATAGATGTTCTTTCTTTACTTTCTGGTATATTTGGAGTAGACAGAGGAAAATACTTGAAATCTCTGAACTGTAATCCAACTAACTGCCTTGATCCCTGCAATGATAAGATAAAGATAGCCTTTATCTTGTGCCCTTGCGATTACTGTGTGACTGAGCCTCACTTGTACCCATTTTATCACTGTTTTCAACTTTGGAGTCATGTGATCACTAAAGACAGTCCCTAAGGTCTGTTAATAAAGGGCCTTGAGTCAGTACAGAAATAACCCACCCCAATTCCAAGGCTATCTTGATAAAGGAAGCTGGATCTAACCAAAATGAGCCCTCGTGGCAGGGTTTAGAATTTGCACAAAGTTGCACACCAGTAAGTGGCTGAGCTGGGATTTGAACTCACTTATTCTAGCTCAAGAGGCTGGTCTCTTACCAATATGCCAAGATGGCTCTGCAAATGAGACTTTCACCTTACTACCAATAAAGGCTCAAGTTGGAGAACACAGCTTATATCTGTGAGCAAATGAACTTTTTGCTGGGCTGCCCAACTGACTGCAGGACCAGAGCACGTGGGGTATGGAGGCATGTGGAGGTGGGGGGCTGCCTAGAAATGACATAGCATGGAAGAGCAGAGGGCAACTGCTGCTCCCTGTGGGCAGTTCACCCCCAAAAGGGAAAAGGGAATTGGAATCTAAGTTGAGACTATTCAGGTTTTTTGTACAAAGTCATCAATCAGATAAAATTATTCCTTCATGCAATGGATGGAAGGAAATATCAGAAATGGGAAGAGGCATCTCCTCCAACATAGAGCACAAGGAAACTTGGGGAGGTCAGGATAGCAGTGGGCTTCCAAGTTGGGTAAGAAACAAAATCCAAGACAGTGTAAATACCCAAAGATAAAATAGAGCGAAGGGGCGGAATCCTTGCAAATGGTTGAAGATCAAGAAATACCCTGGCATTAAAGAAGCCTTCTAAGGAGGAGCCAAAGGCTGGGCAAGAGTCAGCAACCAGAACCTTCATTGTATGGCTTGTCCTGAGCAGTTTACACCCAAGACAAATTAAGCACCCATGCATAGTTTCACAGCTGTTGAATGTCACTCGTGTTTCCTTTCTCCCTCTAATAACTTTTCTTTTTTGGCAAAGCAAAAAGAGAAACTTTTTGCAATGCAAAATGTATAGTGTCCTAAATTAGACCATCACTTTAGAAATTCTCCACTGTATATTGTAAAGCTTTTAATAAAACACTCAAAGGGGCTTTTCCACGAATGTCTGTTCATGGCCCACAGTTGACAATATTTTCCCACTCCAAAATTGGGACACAGTTTTGCAAATAAGGCAGGATATTTAGACCTGGGACACCCCCAGACATATGGTTACCATAACCACACTAGTCTCCAGTTACCCAAAGCAAACATCATCAGCTTAGCACTCCCCTATGCTCAGCTATATTATGTAGCCCCTGACTAATTTCGTGATCTAATGCACAAGCTGATATGAATCCAATATGCTGGCTTGCTGATAAAGGAGTAAATGAAAGACCTGGCACCAGTAAAATGTGGCCACTGGCATTGAGGCATTAAATATTATTCCTTTTGCAGCCGCATCCAACCTTGCTGCAGGTAGATCTCATTTAATACTCAGTTCTTGAGATTCTCCATATAGTAAATAATGCTTCCAGAAAAATTTCCTCCAAGAATTAATCTCAGTAACATTTTTTGTTTAGTTGCAAAATGAGCACCAAGGCTAATACCTTTGGTGCCAGTTGTTGGTAATTGGGCAATCACTGATTTAATTATTGTTTGTTACCCACAAGAAAGAGAAGGAAGAGTTCTGTCACATTATGATAAATGTTTAGTAGCTCTTCAAGCTCGGTACTTTTTGGACAGTAAAGAATATTGAGCTGTGAGAAGAATTCACTTCCATATTTAGAAGAGATATCTTCAAACTGTGCCTACAACTGTAAACCCAGAGAAGAGTATTCTAGCACAAAGCAAGAAAGACAAGATACTCATATCTAGGGCACAAGGTTCCTGTGCACTGCTCTGAGAAAGAATCAACAGAAAATTAAAAAAAATAAAATTGTACTGATTGATAAGCCTCACTTTCCAGCTTACCCAGGGTTACAAGCTATGTAGACAGGCCAGAGAGCCCTCAGGCCTGGGCACTGAGGTCCCGCAATGGGCACAACCTTCAGAGGCCTCACTTTGGTTGTGCTAAGAAATCCATGTTGCCAGGGGCATACCCCTCCCCACTTCTAGACCCAGACCCAGGTACCTGGACAGAAAATTCCTTGCCCAAATAGCTCTGCAATTGCTTTCAGAGCCTGTGGAGAACCTTCCCCAGGCCTCCCATTAAGCCCAAGGAATGGCCAAGGGGCAGCTATTTAGGGGGCTACATCCCAGAGTGTTCAGGCATATGTCCACGATAGACATGGAGGTGGGAAGGGAGAAGGAAGCAGTTGTGGGCCAGAGGCCAGCACAGGTATGGGAGGCAGATTACTAGTATCTTCTACTGGGGGATGGCCGAGTACCCAGCGCTGCTCAGGGCAATGGTCCTTGAGGCAGAAAGATGGCTCAGATCTGGAGAGGAACCACCTCCCAAACCCCAAGCCCTTCAACATACACCTACCTTGTCTGTTAAGCTACAATAGATGTGTCTGAGAAAGATTCAGGGCCACGGAATGTGAATCTGAGCACCCACTGCCACAGCACAGCCACCTCTGCCGAGGCTCTGAGGAACGAGCCAGGAGTCGGCCCCAACTCCTACTTCATGTCCTTCCCAGGTGATGGGTCTCGTCCACACTGCCCTGTGGGTGCTCCTTTTCCCTGGGATTGGAGGCAGACTAATGCACATGTCCCAGTTTCCTCAGGCATCTCTTTCAGTGGGATAGGAGGGAGTGAGGAGGTTGGAGGAGACATTTTTCCAAATAGTCAACCACACCAGCTTCAGGAGAAGAGAAAAGGGTAGGGCACAGCAACCTCAGACAAGGCCTAAAGCCAGGGGAACAATCCATCTATCCCTGCTATATTTATAGTCTTTTTGCCCCCTGCCACCCCCAACCCTACACATACACTGTGCTAGAGCTCCTCCTGCTAGGTGTGGAGTGAGAGAGGTATTCTGAAGTTAAAGGTGCACTAACAAGTACCCCCCCCCCCCACCCATGAACTCTGTCAAATTCAGTGGGTTCAGCAGCTAGTCAGAGATGCTACTGCTTTTGTTGAGGGAGGAAATAAGTAGGGTGCCCTCAAAAGCCCACTGAAACTTTTGTGAAGCCACTTCCCTTTCACCAAAGACCTCTTTTCTTTACAAAAACAAAAGCAATAAATAAAACTTGGAAAACATAAAGAAAAATCACCATGCAGAGATGGTTACTGTTAATATTTGGATATATGAACATTATATTCTATCTCATCTTATACAAATATTGACATATTAAAGCAGAAGATTATTTATCCAAAACCAACTGTTCCAAATTTATGCTATTTTTGGTCTTTAGGTATTTTATTTCCAAAAAGCAGAGTGATTGTAACAGATATTTTAGCCCATTATATATGTCTGCATGTGTACTTGTATGTGCATATATATATATATATATATACATGCATATATAAATATATATACATATATATTTCAAAAAACCACAAAACTCATGCTTTTCCCTACAGTACAGATGTAGCATCAGCCACCAGTCATTCACAATCCACTTCATTGCACCCTTGCCAAGCTCTATAATTCTTCAATGATACATGGCTGAATGCGTAAAAAAAATTTAAACTCTATTTTTCAATTCTTCTAGTGATTAGACTCCTTGATAAATAATTCTTATTTAAATAGATATGCTGTCTATTTAACAAAAATGTAGTTTACTTTGTTCACTTAGCAGTAGTATAAAATAGTTAACATTTCTTGAACTAATTTTATAGACTTCATATTACTTTTAGTTAAATTAACCTTTACAACCAACCTATGCTGCCGATATTACTCTCTTCTTCCAATTTACAAATGAAGATACCAAAGCATGGACAGACTAAGTAATTTTAATCTTAATCTTGCTCAAGATCATTCAGTCAGCAAGAAGTGAAACCAAGATTCAATTTTTGGTGGTCTTACTTCAGAACTTGCACTCCCAACCATAACCAATATGCTTTGAAAGCAGATAACAAGACATAGAAATACCCAGTCCAGGCACTTCCCAAAAAACAAACCAGTAGAACAAACAAACAAACAAAGCAATTCAACACATGGTGCTGCAATAATGGGATACTCACATAGAAAAGTAATGAAATATGACTCCGCCATAAGGCATACAAAAAAAATAGAAAGAATTCTTAATCACTATGTGTTGTCTGTTATATGTTCATAACATGGGTTTCTTAACTAATGCCCATTGTTGGATATTTAGGTTATGTCCAAATTTTGCATATTATAGGCACTTCTACAAGAAACTTTGTGCCTAAATCTTGGCATATATCTACTGCTGTTTCTTTAGGGTTAATAAATAGAAACGAAATTTCTAACTCAAAGCATTTGCCTGTTTTAGTCTTTGATACCTATTTCCAAATTGTCCTCCAGAAAAGTGTCAATTTATCCTCCCACCAGCAATGTTTCAAAGTACAGATGTTCTCATACCCTCACATCACTGTGTATTGTAGTTCTATTTTATTCTTTGTCAACTGGTAGACTAAAAATAGCATCTTGCTCTTCGGGAACATTATTTCATGAAATTGTTGACAACCTATGTACCTTCATTTCTTTTTACACCCTTTGCCTCTCTGCCCACTGTGGTATATTCCTTTTCTTATGTGTAAGAGCACTTTATAAATTAAGGAATTCAACTCCTTATGTTCCAAACATTTCCCAATGTTTAGCTTTGAAACTGGTTTCTATAGCTTTTTGATGTAAAGGGCTTTTATTTTGTCTTGCTTTTTCTTTTATTTTAGGCAGTCAAATCTGGCAAGACTTTTCTGTGTGCTTTCGTACTTGGGTTATGTTTAGAGGCCTTTGCCACCACATGATTTTCACCTGCCTGTTCTTCTCATTCTTTTAAGGTCTTAGGTGTTATATTTAGCTCTTTCCTTCGATCTGTAATTTATTTGGGTGTATGATGTAAGATAAGGCTCTAAATTTTTTATAAATCGCTATTAATTACTTCAGTAGATTCAGGTAGCTAGTTTTCAACCCTTGACACTGTTTCTGTAAACTCACATGGAATAAAAGGAGGTAGGTATTCAGTCCCTCAAAAATTTTATATACGTATCTTTTATCTCCAAAAATCTTTTACTTAAATTTAATCCCAATGCTGCAATAAATGCTGAGTCAAAATCCACTTTATTTCCCATTTCCAATTAAACTCAGTTGTCTTCCAAACTCAACAGAGAAACTGATTCAATGTGACTCTAACATAAATGAAAATATGTATCAGAACAGCTTCCAAACCCGTGGCTGCTCGGCCCATCCAGAAAGGATCTCAGCCAGGTGCCTGGGTCTTGAGTCTGCTCCTGGGCAGTCAGAACTAAGTGAGAATGCCCTGCAACTGATGTAACTCTTTCAGTGCCTCCAAAATTAGAGTAGATCAGCCCTTGCAGTCCATGAGTCATACTTTTCCAAAGTTCCATATTTCCTTCCATTTTCAGAATTTGTAAAACAGAAGCAATTTCAGAACCAAATGTGACCCCTGCCACAGCTTCTAAAACAAGCACTCATTCCCTTATTTGGTTGGATAGCTCAAGCACAAGTCAGGTTCCAGACGACACATTTCTAGTACTGGCTCCAGATAGTAATAGGCCCTTGGTGTTTCTTGGAGAAGGAAGCAGACAGAAAATGTAGAGAGGAAAAAAAGGAAAAGAATTCCTGTATTTTTTCCTTCGCCAGGCTTTCAACAAATCTAATCGAGTTGTTGCTGTGGACTAAAATTTATTTGTGAGATGCTGCCTAATAAAGGGTTAACTTGTGTCCAGTGGAGGGAAAACTTCCATCTGCTCTAGAAACTAACTCCTCTCTCAGAAAAGTACATCTGAAAAGTTTTTAGTAATGTAAATTGCGGCCCTTGAAGTTCCCAGGCCATTTCTGAGAATCATTTATTCCCTTTAGTGTCTCTTCCAAATATGGAAAAGCTTTTTAATTTCTACTTTCAATGTTCCAGACATTATCTCCATCTCCCTCTTGATCCTTCAGTCCCTGGTACCTCAAAGCCAAATTCAGTATATTCTCTATCAAGCAGCAGAGCCTCCACTAGACTTACAAACAGGGAATCTACCCATCATTAGATGCCTTCCCCAAGAAAAACTGATGACCACAAGCACAGGCTCCCTGTTCTTCTTTCAACCATGAGAAAATGGTTGACCTCATAGCTTTTGGCATCAGGCCACCACCTGCTAGTATCCATTCTGTGCCTTAGTTTTTTTCATCTGTAAAGTGAAGATGATAATAACAGCAGTGACTGAATAGAGTTGTTCTAAATATTATATGAGTTAACATATGTGACGTATTTATACACATATGAAGCACTGTAAAAATGCTCACTATTGTTACAGATAGGTCTCTAATGGACAAAATTCCCGAGGTTGTCTAACCCATGTGCCCTTTCTGTTGCAGGTGTTGCCAAGAAGCTGACATTGAACTGTGCTCCTTCAGCAGCCTTGGTACCCTCAAGTTGGAGACCCGGGGCTTTGGATGGCCATTGCTAGCATATTGCAAACATAGACGTCTTTTTTTTAAACATGTCTCCATTATGGTAGCACCTACCTAAATCTACTTCTTCTGATGCCATGGCAGTCTCACAGTCTGGTTAAGGAGTGGGATAAAAAGGAGTATTATCCTGGGGTGACAAATGCAGTTCCATCTACAACCTTAAAAGTCTACACACTGGAGCTCTGCTTGTTTGAATGAAGTCTACTCTAGCCTTGAATGGAATCTCTGCTTTCCCCAAGACCTGATCCTGCCCACTTCCCTGGGGATTTTGCTATAGGTGACCAACAATCCAGATCACTCTGCTCTGGCCCAAAAGGATTGTTCTTATCCAGCAATACCAGATCCTCCTTTGAGAACTTCTACTACAAGTGCCTGCTTGTTTTTGGATGGAAATTTGCCAAGGAGAACAGCATCTGCTCACATCCTAGCAGCATCTGGAGGAAACCTGAAGCACAAATGGCAGGTACCTGGGCAGAGACTCGGCCACCAGCTATGTCACATGCTGGTTATCATTGAGGGGATAGTCAGGATCCAAAAACCTCAACTCCTATTTTGTCCACAGCTATTCCCGCTGGGTTTCCAAGGCATTTAGGAAAAAGGACAAGGCCAGGTGAGTGACAACTGATTATTACTAAGTAGGATTTGGCCCAGATCCCTGCCTAATCTCATGCCAAATCAGTCATGTTGCTCCCTACCTAAAACCCTTCAGTGACGTCTCTGTTCTCTTAGGATAAAATCCAAAATCTTTACCAAGTCCCCGGCTGAACCAACTCCCCTCCCTTCTTCTCTGTTCTTCACCAACTCTGCCTTGCCCCCCTCCCTCCTGCCTCTGGACTCTCCCTCTCCTCTCCACATCCACCCAGCTCCTTCCTACTCATACTATAGATCTTAACTTAAACATCACTAGCCCCTTCCCTGGCCCCAGCATAAAGTCGTATTATCCTTGTATACCTTTTCATAGCATCTCATACCTCTTTGTCAGTCGCACTTTTTAAATTGTAATTAAATAACGAATTTGTAATTATTTGGCCAACCTCTATCTCCCTGGCTAGGTTGTCAGCTCCGTGTGGGCTGGTCACATGGCTGTCAGAATTCCTGATGGATCTCCAATTTCTAGTACAGCACCTGGCACATAGAAAGAGCTCAAGATTGATCTGTTGACTGGTGAATAAATTAAGTGGATTTCCAGTTTCAAAACTAACCAAAGGACTCTTAATTTCCTTTTCATTCCAGCTTTAAAAATTTTCTATCCTTCTTGTCAAATGACAGCCTCGGTCCCCGTAAATGACTTGAACATGTCTCAAGCCCTCCCTCGGCAGGGCTCACACAAACAAGCGTAGAAACACAGCCAGCCAGGCCACAATCTGTTCTTCCTCTCGTTGTCATCCTTAAACCAAGTTTTCTCTTCCAGGACCCATCAATCAATCTCTCCTGCTTTTCCCACTGAACATCAGCCTTGACCTTTCAAATGCTGCTGTTTTCCTCGAAAGCTCTTTGCTTTAAAAAAAAAAAAAGAAAGAAAGAAAAATGAAAGCAATTAATCATCTCCATGCCATCCCATCTTTGCCTTTATAAGTGCTGCTGAAAATGTCTTCATTGATAAGCCTTGGAGCCCAGTTCAGACTCAGCTAAAACTGCCCTGTGGGGCCTTGGTATGTAAGCAAACTCCATCCCTAAACTAGATGATCTCTAGCAGTAACTTCCAACATCAAAATCTTGCAATTCAAATGCTTATATGATTACTCACAGGAGGAAAGAGCATAGGGTTAAGGTTAAGAGTTAGATAAAGCTTTGGAGTCAGATGAGCCTAGAGTGAATTTCCAGCAGCCACTCACCAGCTGGATGATCACAAGTTCCTTAGTCCCTCAGCGCCTGGGTGTCTTCCCCTGTAACAGGAGCGTAATCACACACTCCACAAAGACACTGAAGAGATAACATGCAATGATGCTTCCTAATGTTTAGAACAGTCCCCAGCCCTCAGGAGATAGTTTTAATGATAGTGAGTGCTGTCAGTATCATCACTGTCCTGGGCTGCTTCCTTTCATGAGGTCATTCCCTTCGTCCCACCTCATGGAGGCTCCATCCCAACTCATAGAGCATGGGGATGGGCTGTGCTAAGAAGATGGAGGGGGCAAAGTAGGCCAATTTGTGGAGGTGGCTGGTCCTTAAGGATTCCTCTATTCAAAGAAATGCTCTCATGAAATTTAAACACATCAGTTACAAACATTGGATTGTATTTTTTAAGTTAGTAATGGGGATTGAACTTCATGGTGCATGAAAATCTAGTTGACTTTTTTTTTTTTTTTTACTTTTCAACCAATAGTGTTCATGTCACATAGGTAGAGTTAATGGGAAATCAACACACGGATACTGTAAAGTTCTTGATGATATAGAGTTCATAGAAATAACCTAGGTTGTTGAAATATCCTACTCTTAGTTAGCTGTGGCCTTGTATAATTGCTCAGCATATCCCACCAAATGAATTTTTCTCAAGTATTATTTGAAAGCTAAATCTTCAGTAGCAATACATAGCCTAAAAAATTAAGTGCAGACTCTATAGCCTGGATTTCAGTGATCTCTACAATCTAACCTCAGCCTGCCTTTCAGTCTTCTTTCACCTTTTCTCCTATATCCAGTCCATACTTACACCAGAATTTTGTACTTACTGCCAAGCTGTAATTTCCTTTCCCAATTTTGCCCTTAGAATGTCTTCTCTCTGTTCATCCCATCCTTTGGATCCATCTCAAATCCCAACTCCTCAGAAAGGCTTCTGGTGATAGCTCCCTAAATTATAAGTATTTATGTTTTGTACCTCCATGTAAGGGATTCTTGCACAGCTCTTTGGCATCTTATCTGCTGCTATTTGAGTAACTATGTAAATTGCATTGTTACTTAACTTTTCATATATTTCTGCTCTGTCTCCCCAGATTTTAAGATCTTTGAAGTAGAGCTACCTCTTCTAAAAATTTTTGCATCCTGACAAGGAAATTTTATTGCTTTGATTTAAGGAGATACACAGGAGTAGAAATGGGCTGAGACTCTACTGATGAATAATGCACCACAGGTGCCTAAAATCAGAAACTTAGCAAGTTGGAATCTTCCAGCAGGTTTACTCTAGCTGTAGTTTAAGCAAGGCAATTCTCCAGAATCCCCCCTTGTAATGCAGAGGTGATGGGACAACGGCTGGGGGAAGAAGCAGTTGTTCTTCCTATAGTGGCTCTGGAAATAGGAGTAATGAAATGAACAATATTTATTAGCAAACCAACTAACAATATTAATATCAGGTGGCCCTTTATTTTCTCAATCCATATCCCAGATGTGTCAGCTCCGATGATTTATCCTTGAGAGAGACTCAAACTCAGAGACTGATTGAGAGAGAAAAAATCAAACTCATAGATTCCAAAAGGATGTTTCAAGAGTCCCTTTAGAATCATTTCATTTGTGCTGATATACTCCTCTATCTAGAAGGTCACGTTAACACTAGTAATATATGTCTAAAGCCCTTTTTGCTGCACATAACACATTACAAGTATTGTTGAATCAATGAATGTAGGATATCCATTTTTTACCTTTATGTACTCTCTGTTAAAATGCTCATCCCCTATGAGTGCAATATTGTATTACATTTCATGAATTGGAAAGATTTATAAAAGATAGTAGCACTTTGATACCATGATTAATTTTATGAATAAAAGTGTACTGGAAGACTTCCTGGAAGATGGCGGCTTAGTAAGACGCGCGGATCTTAGTTTCTTCTCCAGGACACCTACTAGGGGAGTAGAAATGATACAGAAAGCGCCCAAAGCCACAACAGAGATAAAAAAGACAGCGTACCCCATCCTGGAACGGCTGGCTGGCTGAGAGAAGCAGCTCGGGTGAGATCGCCGAGGCGCGCGGGCCTAACCGGGCGGGGTGGCAAGCGGCCGGAGTTACTCCCTTCCCCCTTCCCGGGCCGGCTGGGAGAATTGGAGAGGTGGTCCCCTGAAACCAAGGCGACTGGCACCCACACCACGCGCAGCCCCCGGACCAACTGAGAGAATTGGATCGGAAACCCCCAGGCCGCGGAGAACGGTGACCCCATGACTCCCGGGGAACGTGCACTCTCTCGGGCGGGCCGCTGCCGCTGGCGCCCTCCCGCCACGCTTGTTGCCCAGGGCCGACTAGGAAATTCGGACGGGCTCTTTCCCTGGCTGCGGCGACCAGCAACCCTCCCTGCGTTCGGACCCCGGGCCGGCTCAAGCCGCTTCGGCTAGCGAACCCCCAGGACGGCGAGAGTTTTCCAAAGTTTAAGGTCCCACAGCACCTTTTACTGGTGGGACCCGCAGACAAACGTGTGCCACGAACGCCACCTACTGGGCAGGATAAGAAAAACAGAACCCAGAGATTTCACAGAAAAATATTACAACCTTGCTGGGTCCAACACCAAGATTTATCTGAATAAATGCCCAGACGCCAGCAGCAGAAGATAACTGTCCACGCTCAAAAGATTGAGAATATGGCTCAGTCAAAGGAACAAACCAATAGCTCAAATGAGACACAAGAGCTGAGACAACTAATGCTGAATATACGAACAGAAATGGAAAACCTCTTCAAAAATGAAATCGATAAATTGAGGGAGGACATGAAGAGGACATGGGCTGAACATAAAGAAGAAATAGAAAAACTGAAAAAACAAATCGCAGAACTTATGGAAGTGAAGGATAAAGTAGCAAACATAGAAAAAATATGGATAGCTACAATGATAGATTTAAAGAGACAGAAGATACAATTAGTGATTTGGAGGATGGAACATCTGAATTCCAAAAAGAAACAGAAACTATAGGGAAAAGAATGGAAAAATTTGAACAGGGTATCAGGGAACTCAAGGACAATATGAACCGCACAAATATACGTGTTGTGGGTGTCCCAGAAGGAGAAGAGAAGGGAAAAGGAGGAGAAAAACTAATGGAAGAAATTATCACTGAAAATTTCCCAACTCTTATGAAAGACCTAAAATTACAGATCCAAGAAGTGCAGCGCACCCCAAAGAGATTAGACCCAAATAGGCGTTCTCCAAGACACTTACTAGTTAGAATGTCAGAGGTCAAAGAGAAAGAGAAGATCTTGAAAGCACCAAGAGAAAAACAATCCATTACATACAAGGGAAACCCAATAAGACTTTGTGTAGATTTCTCAGCAGAAACCATGGAAGCTAGAAGACAGTGGGATGATATATTTAAAATACTAAAAGAGAAAAACTGCCAACCAAGACTCCTATATCCAGCAAAATTATCCTTCAAAAATGAGGGAGAAATTAAAACATTCTCAGACAAAAAGTCACTGAAAGAATTTGTGACCAAGAGACCAGCTCTGCAAGAAATACTAAAGGGAGCACTAGAGTCAGATACAAAAAGACAGAAGAGAGAGATATGGAAAAGAGTGTAGAAAGAAGGAAAATCAGATATGATATATATAATACAAAAGGCAAAATGTTAGAGGAAAATATTATCCAAACAGTAATAACACTAAATGTCAATGGACTGAATTCCCCAATCAAAAGACATAGATTGGCAGAATGGATTAAAAAACAGGATCCTTCTATATGCTGTCTACAGGAAACACATCTTAGACCCAAAGATAAACATAGGTTGAAAGTGAAAGGTTGGGAAAAGATATTTCATGCAAATAACAACCAGAAAAGAGCAGGAGTGGCTATACTAATATCCAACAAATTAGACTTCAAATGTAAAACAGTTAAAAGAGACAAAGAAGGACACTATATACTAATAAAAGGAACAATTAAACAAGAAGACATAACAATCATAAATATTTACGCACCGAATCAGAATGCCCCAAAATACGTGAGGAATATACTGCAAACACTGAAAAGGGAAATAGACTCATATACCATAATAGTTGGAGACTTCAACTCACCACTCTCATCAAGGGACAGAACATCTAGACAGAGGATCAACAAAGAAATAGAGAATCTGAATATTACTATAAATGAACTAGACTTAATAGACATTTATAGGACATTACATCCCACAACAGCAGGATACACCTTTTTCTCAAGTGCTCATGGATCATTCTCAAAGATAGACCATATGCTGGGTCACAAAGCAAGTCTTAACAAATTTAAAAAGATTGAAATCTTACACAACACTTTCTCGGACCATAAAGGAATGATGTTGGAAATCAATAATAGGCAGAGTGCCAGAAAATTCACAAATACGTGGAGGCTCAACAACACACTCCTAAACAACGACTGGGTCAAAGAAGAAATTGCAAGAGAAATTAGCAAATACCTCGAGGCGAATGAAAATGAAAACACAACATATCAAAACTTATGGGACACAGCAAAGGCAGTGCTAAGAGGGAAATTTATTGCTCTAAATGCCTATATCAGAAAAGAAGAAAAGGCAAAAATTCAGGAATTAACTATCCATTTGGAAGACCTGGAGAAAGAACAGCAAGCTAACCCCAAAGCAAGCAAAAGGAAAGAAATAACAAAGATTAGAGCACAAATAAATGAAATTGAAAACATGAAAACAATAGAGAAAATCAATAAGGCCAGAAGTTGGTTCTATGAGAAAATCAATAAGATTGATGGGCCCTTAGCAAGATTGACAAAAAGAAGAAGAGAGAGGATGCAAATAAATAAGATCAGAAATGGAAGAGGAGACATAACTACTGACCTCACAGAAATAAAGGAGGTAATAACAGGATACTATGAACAACTTTACGCTAATAAATACAACAATTTAGAGGAAATGGACGGGTTCCTGGAAAGACATGAACAACCAACTTTGACTCAAGAAGACATAGATGACCTCAACAAACCAATCACAAGTAAAGAAATTGAATTAGTCATTCAAAAGCTTCCTAAAAAGAAAAGTCCAGGACCAGATGGCTTCACATGTGAATTCTACCAAACGTTCCAGAAAGAATTAGTACCAATTCTCTTCAAACTCTTCAAAAAAATCGAAGTGGAGGGAAAACTACCTAATTCATTCTATGAAGCCAACATCACCCTCATACCAAAACCAGGCAAAGATATTACAAAAAAAGAAAACTACAGACCAATCTCTCTAATGAATACAGATGCAAATATCCTCAATAAAATTCTATCAAATCGTATCCAACAACACATTAAAAGAATTATACATCATGACCAAGTAGGATTCATCCCAGGTATGCAAGGATGGTTCAACATAAGAAAATCAATTAATGTAATACACCATATCAACAAATCAAAGCAGAAAAATCACATGATCATCTCAATTGATGCAGAGAAGGCATTCGACAAGATTCAACATCCTTTCCTGTTGAAAACACTTCAAAAGATAGGAATACAAGGGAACTTCCTTAAAATGATAGAGGGAATATATGAAAAACCCACAGCTAATATCATCCTCAATGGGGAAAAATTGAAAACTTTCCCCCTAAGATCAGGAACAAGACAAGGATGTCCACTATCACCACTATTATTCAACATTGTGTTGGAGGTTCTAGCCAGAGCAATTAGACAAGAAAAAGAAATACAAGGCATCAAAATTGGAAAGGAAGAAGTAAAACTATCACTGTTTGCAGACGATATGATACTATACGTCGAAAACCCGGAAAAATCCACAACAAAACTACTAGAGCTAATAAATGAGTACAGCAAAGTAGCAGGTTACAAGATCAACATTCAAAAATCTGTAGCATTTCTATACACTAGTAATGAACAAGCTGAGGGGGAAATCAAGAAACGAATCCCATTTACAATTGCAACTAAAAGAATAAAATACCTAGGAATAAATTTAACTAAAGAGACAAAAAACCTATATAAAGAAAACTACAAAAAACTGCTAAAAGAAATCACAGAAGACCTAAATAGATGGAAGGGCATACCGTGTTCATGGATTGGAAGACTAAATATAGTTAAGATGTCAATCCTACCTAAATTGATTTACAGATTCAATGCAATACCAATCAAAATCCCAACAACTTATTTTTCAGAAATAGAAAAACCAATAAGCAAATTTATCTGGAAGGGCAGGGTGCCCCGAATTGCTAAAAACATCTTGAGGAAAAAAAAACGAAGCTGGAGGTCTCGCGCTGCCTGACTTTAAGGCATATTATGAAGCCACAGTGGTCAAAACAGCATGGTATTGGCATAAAGATAGATATATCGACCAATGGAATCGAATAGAGTGCTCAGATATAGACCCTCTCATCTATGGACATTTGATCTTTGATAAGGCAGTCAAGCCAACTCACCTGGGACAGAGCAGTCTCTTCAATAAATGGTGCCTAGAGAACTGGATATCCATATGCAAAAGAATGAAAGAAGACCCATATCTCACACCTTATACAAAAGTTAACTCAAAATGGATCAAAGATCTAAACATTAGGTCTAAGACCATAAAACAGTTAGAGGAAAATGTTGGGAGATATCTTATGGATCTTACAACTGGAGGCGGTTTTATGGACCTTAAACCTAAAGCAAGAGCACTGAAGAAGGAAATAAATAAATGGGAACTCCTCAAAATTAAACACTTTTGTGCATCAAAGAACTTCATCAAGAAAGTAGAAAGACAGCCTTCACAATGGGAGACAATATTTGGAAATTATATATCAGATAAAGGTCTAGTATCCAGAATTTATAAAGAGATTGTTCATCTCAACAACAAAAAGACAGCCAACCCAATTACAAAATGGGAAAAAGACTTGAACAGACACCTCTCAGAAGAGGAAATACGGATGGCCAAGAGGCACATGAAGAGATGCTCAATGTCCCTGGCCATTAGAGAAATGCAAATCAAAACCACAATGAGATATCATCTCACACCCACCAGAATGGCCATTATCAACAAAACAGAAAATGACAAGTGCTGGAGAGGATGCGGAGAAAGAGGCACACTTATCCACTGTTGGTGGGAATGTCAAAGGGTGCAACCACTGTGGAAGGCAGTTTGGCGGTTCCTCAAAAAGCTGAATATAGAATTGCCATACGACCCAGCAATACCATTGCTAGGTATCTACTCAAAGGACTTAAGGGCAAAGACACAAACGGACATTTGCACACCAATGTTTATAGCAGCATTATTTACAATTGCAAAGAGATGGAAACAGCCAAAATCTCCATCAACAGAAGAGTGGCTAAACAAACTGTGGTATATACATACGATGGAATATTATGCAGCTTTAAGACAAGATAAACTTATGAACCATGTAATAACATGGATGGACCTAGAGAATATTATGCTGAGTGAATCCAGCCAAAAACTAAAGGACAAATACTGTATGATCCCACTGATGTGAACGGACATTCGAGAATAAACTTGAAATATGTCATTGGTAACAGAGTTCAGCAGGAGTTAGAAACAGGGTAAGACAATGGGTAATTGAAGCTGAAGGGATACAGACTGTGCAACAGGACTAGATACAAAAACTCAAAAATGGACAGCACAATAATACCTAATTGTAAAGTAATCATGTTAAAACACTGAATGAAGCTGCATCTGAGCTATAGGTTTTTGTTTTGTTTTGTGTTGTTTTGTTTTGATTTTACTATTATTACTTTTATTTTTTTCTCTATATTAACATTCTATATCTTTTTCGGTTATGTTGCTAGTTCTTCTAAACCAATGCAAATGTACTAAGAAATGATGATCATGCATCTATGTGATGATGTTAAGAATTAATGATTGCATGTGTAGAATGGTATGATCACTAAATGTTGGGTTAATTTCTTTTTTCCGTTAATTAAAAAAAAAAAAAAAAAGAGAAGGGATAATTGGAGATGAAGGGATACAGACTGTACAACGGGACTGGATATAAAAACTCAGAAATGGACAGCACAATACTACCCAATTGTAATGCAATTATGTTAAAACACTGAATGAAGCTGCATGTGAGGTATAGGTTTTTTGTTTTTGTTTTTTTTGTTTTTTTTTCTTCCTATTATTGTTTTAATTCTTATTCTGTTGTCTTTTTATTTCTTTTTCTAAATCGATGCAAATGTACTAAGAAATGATGAATATGCAACTATGTGATGTTATTAAGAATTACTGATTGTACATGTAGATTGGAATGATTTCTAATTGTTTTGTTAATTCTTTTTTTAATTAATAAAAAAAAAGTGTACTGAAAATAAATTAAAATTTTTCAGTACAATAATCTGTCTTTCATTGTCTCCTCCTCTGAGCTATACATGTCTCTCTTAACACCACTTTTTATTTTTACTTGGCTTGAAAGTTTTCCCTGTGACATTTCCCAGTGCCTCGGTTCCCATTTATTTTAGGATCATTTTATCCTGTGCCTGTAGCTATAAATCTCCAGCAATAATCTAATTCATTTTAAATAAGCATTTCTTACTCATCCATTACAGGCTGAGCACCAAGCTATAATTAATAGGCTTATAAATCAAGAATATGCCACATTACCTGTATCTGTCAGTGTCCACCATAAAATAGACACCACCTGAAATATCTCAGTCCATAAAGGAATGGAAACAGGTTATTAGTTTTTTATAGTTTGAAGGCTGGGAGGGGAAAAGGAAGAAAGGTGTTGGGGAGGCCAGGAGAGCAAAAGTGTAAAGAGAATTGTCACTCAAAGATCAGAGAGCTACAGTCATCCCTCGCCTGGAACCCCCAAGCCTGCACTAGCTGCTAAGCTGCTCAAGGCATTGCCTAGTGCGGCTGGAGGAGCATGCTGCTGTCTCTGAGCAGGTACCCAAAGGTCCACCCTCTCACTGATGCTGCTGGAAAGCACTGACGCTGCTGCAGGAGCCCATAGCCACTATACCCTCCCTGAGCCATCTGCCAGAGCTGCCACTGCCACCAGAGATGCTGCTAGACTAGAAGCAGAAAAAAAAATGGCTTCTCCCTTCATCCTATCTTCCAAACTCTCTTAGGCAGAAACTAACAGGGAGCCAATGGACAAGGGAGTCTGGAAAATGTCATTTGGAAGCTTTCAGCACCAAAGGTAGGGTGGAGAGCAAAGATGTTTCTGAGAGATGCCACACATTTTGGTTCTGCTTACACCTTTGGTAGCTCAGCTTGTCCAGGTGTCCTTCTACTCATCTTTAAACTCTTCCACAAAACAGATGCAACTCGGGCTTCTTGAGAGCATAATGCATGCATTCATTGTAAAAACCCAGACAGGTTCACTCTCACTCCAAAAATGAGAGACACAGACTCCATTTAGTCCCTGTATTTATTTCCGAGTATTGTTAATTCCTCTTTTAGTTCAATCACAATTCTACCTGTGAATTCTGTAAGCAAAGAACTGAATTGTAATGTGAACTATCATTAACACTCCATATTTAAAATAGTATGAGAAAGAGAGAGGGGAATCGAATAACATACAGATATGTACATAATCAGAAAAGAAGAAAATATGCTCAGGCCCCAGTCCTCATCTAACAAGTCTGCAGCTGATATTTATAGCTCCCTTCTTCTCTTACCCATTACCCTCAGAGAACGATCCAAAATGTTGTTGAGGTTGAGTGGGCCTGAGACTTAGTGGTCTTCTTTACCTTTATTGGGTTACCATAGATTTTCCTTAAATTGTATTACTGGACTTGGAAGTGTTCAAAGGCACTCCAGAGAACCTTCTAGAGTCTAGAAATCCTCCTTCCTGTCCCCACTGTTCATCAGCAACCGTGTTTTCCCTTGAAAGTTGGAATTAGCCACTTTAGTGATGATGCTATTCCCTTTCTCTGCCTGTTGGTCTGGAAGAGCCCAGAATGGCCACATGGCAATCTCATTTCCCAGTTAAATAAAACTATTATGTCCCCTACACAGAAACATTTTTCCCCTTGATAACCAAGAACTCTAACTCTTCAGATCTCAAAGTTTTGAAAATAGAAAGCAAAAGATTATGAATGGGTTCTTAGCTGTACTAGAGAATAATTGCTTCTACTTAAATCTTCTGATTCCTTGACCCATATATTATGGCCATATGGGAAACAGCACCATATTGTAATCATTGGTCCAAGCACATACTGCCTTATAGGAGAGCTCCCTATCCTCACAGAATGTTGTCTCTCATTGGTGCTGTTGCCGAGTCTTCAAAAGGCCACTACAATATCTTTTAAACTAAACTCCTTCTGCATTACATAGTTAAAATAGCAAATTCCATGAACATAAGCCCATCATGCATTTTTTTTTTTTTGCTGCCAATTGAGTACTTGGTCAAATGTAATGTTTGATGGGATGCCATGATAGCATTTGTAAACCCATGGGTGGTGGTACACTGATGCACTGAAAGCAGGGGAGGAAACCCTATATCCAGATTAAGCATTTAGTACAGTGAAGGTAAATTTCTGCCCTATTCTTTATGAAACAGACATAATGTACTCAACTACCACCAGATATGCTGCTACCCAGCCCTGCTGGGAATAATGCTGTGCCAGGCGCCCTATATTAGGCTCCACAGTAAACAGATTGGGTCCTCAGTGATGACAGTAACACACCAGCCTTGGGGAGAAGAAACCCATGTTGTTGAACAGTAGTACAACCTGACCTCTGGCAATATGGTCTCTCTGTGCCTCAACCCATTGAACAAGGTGGGGCTGAGAAAGAAACTGAGTATCATCTTGTTTGCCAGATTATTAACAGCCTCCTATATAGTGGATGCCCTTTGATGATCATTTTCATGGCCACAAAATGTCTTCACACTCCACTTATTCTGAAAGGTCCATCCACAAACCTTTATTCCAAACTTTCTTGTCACTAATTCTTCGATCTGCTGCTTTCATGTTCTTGATCATCTAACCATATGATTAGGTACCAGTCATGAGTCTACATACACCCTTATTTCTAGACTTCTCTCAACATGGACAATGAAATGCACTCTTACAGTTTTGCCCACCGGGAGGATTTCTCTTCCCCAATATCTTTCAGTAACGCGCCTGAGCAGGACTATATTGCTACAGCAGTCTTCTTAAAAGCTGGTGCAGGCTTATAATGCTGAATCATTTGTAAAGTAGCCCAACTTTTTTCCTTGGTCAACTCCCACTGAGACCTCAGGTATGAGGTGACAGAGAGGAGGCAATGAAGCTGGTAGAGGTTCTGCAGGAATCCAAGTCATCTGCTTATGCAACCATCTTGTTCCTTCAGGACCTGCTTGAACCCAGTGCCATATTAGATCACTTCCACTGGCTTAGAAAGGGTTGCTGCCCAAGCCTAGTTTTATGTCTCATTGGATTAGATGGCATCAGTTTATGGTGGGAGAGCATGGTCACTTAGTGTTTCTAATTAGTTAAGGTGGATTTTAAATTTGGGTATGGGTGGAGGTCAAGTGCAACACAATGGGAGTCTGAGGACATAATGCATGGGAAAAGATAGTTTGTTCCTCATAGGTCTCAGGGCAAGAAGGGGGCTAGGAAGGGTCCATGGGAAATGCAGTCAGGTCCAGTGACCCCAGGCAGGTGGGGAACACATAAGCAGAGTGTGCTGGTTTGAAAGGATGTCTGTCCCCTAGAAAAGCCATGTTTTAATCTAAATCCCATTTCATCAAGGCAGAATAATCCCTATTCAATACTGTATGTTTGAAACTGTAATCAGATCATCTCCCTGGAGATGTGATTTAATCAGGAGTGGCTGTTAAACTAGATGAGGTAGAGGCGTGTGTTATTACCCATTAGTGATAACTTTCTGGAGTCTTATAAAAGAGGAAACATTTTGGAGAATGAAGCGATTCAGAGAGAGCAGAGCAGAACGACATAGCCCCGAGAAGCAGAGTCCACCAGCCAGTGACTTTTGGAGATAAAGAAGGAAAATGCCTCCTTGGGAGCTTCATGAAACAGGAAGCCAAGAGAAGAAGCTAGCAGATGACACCGTGCTCGCCGTGGGCCCTTCCAGATGAGAGAGGAACCCTGACCGTTTTCATCAGGTGCCTTTCCAGATGAGAGAGAAACTCTGACTGTGTTCACCATGTGCCCTTCCACTTGAGAGAGAAACCCTGAACTTCATCAGCCTTCTTGAACCAAGGTATCTTTCCTTGGATGCCTTAGATTGGACATTTCTATAGACTTATTTTAATTGGGACATTTTCTCAGCCTTAGAACTGTAAACTAGCAACTTATTAAATTCCCCTTTTTAAAAGCCATTCTGTTTCTGGTATATCGCATTCCGGCAGCTAGCAAACTAGGACACAGTGAGAGAGACCCATAGGTTCATGCCTTTATTGTGATCCAGGGGTGGATGTTAGTAGATTTCTCACAATTACAGGGAATCAAGGATTAGTTGATACAGAGCAAATGTGTGCGGAAAGGAACTGGGAGGTCCAAGGGCAGTGGGGATGGTGAGATTATCATTTGGGACCAGCTGCGAGTTTGGGGTGAGGTGTGTTGATGGTATGGCTGGTGGCTGCAGATGTGACTTTGGGCTCTGAGGAAGTTTCTGTCCCAGAACTGAAAAGCAACTTTATTCACTAGGCCAAATATCACTGTTGAAGCAAGTGACTTATCCAAAGTAGAATGGATGCTGAGACAATATACAGAAACACTCTGATAGTTATAACAGTTGGTGTCCCAAGGTCAAGGGGTTCAGTCTCTACTATGGCATAGAGCAATCCAGGGATGGCATCTCAAAGAAAAATAGTTCTTTGTAGATAAAGGACAGTTTTTGCGCTAAAACCCAAAAGTCTGTATTGTGATGCTCTTTTGGAAGCTTCCCAATGTCCTCATACATTCTTAGCTCTCACAGACACTGGGCACCACTGATTCTGCTTGGACATGAGGCCAAATGATTGCAAAATTTGTACTGTTAAATTATTTACAAGATTGTTAGTAGCAAAGGATACGTGAAAAACAGGGCAATGTGGTGGAATTCTGTGTTTTCGATTCTAGAACTCCTGTTTTTGTTATATTGCATTACACTGGGGAAAAAATCTAAGCAGGGACTATTTCATTGCCAAATGCAGAAATTTTTTTAAATATTGTATGAGAAAAAGGAGACCTTACAGCTGAAAGAATACTAGACAGACTGTCAAAATACCTGGAGTTAAGACTTGAATTTTCTTTGTACCATCTTTTTTTAACTTTGTTTTTGTGTAATATAAGATATATACAAAGCAAAGAAAGAAAAGCAATAGTTTTCAAAGCACTCTTCAACAAATAGTTACAGGACAGATCTAAGAGTTTGTCATGGGCTACCACTCAATCCTCTCAGATTTTTCCTTCTAGCTGCTCCTGAATATAGGAGGCTAGAAGGAATAAATGTTTCTTTATCATCACAATCAATTTTTTTCTCTTTTTTCTGAAAAAAAAAGGGACCCATCTGGACGTTGTAGGTTTCTGGAAAGTTACTCTATGGAACCCTTGTGGAATCTTATATATTACCCTAGGTGTTCTTTAGATTGGCTGGAATGGTCCTGGTTGGGGTTTTGGCAAGTTATGTTAAGTAGCAATGTCTAACTGAAGCTTGCATAAGAGCAACCTCCAGAGTAACCTCTTGACTCGATTTGAACTCTCTTTGCCACTGATATTTTATTAGTAACACTTCTTTTCCCCCTTTTGGTCAGGATGGAATTGCTGATTCCACAGTGCCAGGGCTGGACTTATCCTTGGTAGTCATCCCTCATGCCACCAGGGAGACTTTCACCCCCAGATGTCATGTCCCATGTAGTGGGGAGGGCAGTGATTTCACTTGCAGAGTTGAGGTTAGAGAGAATGAGGCCACATCTGAGCAAGAAAAGAGGTCCTCCAGAAGTAAATCTTAGGCATACCTATAGGTAGGCTAAGCTTCTCTGCTACCTACGTTAGCTTCCCAAGAGTAAGCCTCAAGAGCAAGGGTTTGGCCTATTGATTTGGGTGTCCCTAAAGTTTCACACAGTATCAGTGGATTACCTGATGGTAAAGTTTAATAATCCCATATTTTTTTCTCCCTCCCTCAAGGTGTGCTACCTTTTTTCTTTTACTTTGAGTATGTCACTAAAATATTTCTGAACTTTGGTTTTCTCTCTTCATAATGGATATATCAACACTTACCACAAAGATTTGTTGTGAGAATTAAATGAAGTAATGTATTGGCCAGCTCCTGGAGCTAGGAAGTGTTTCATAAATGCTGGCTGTTCTTGTTCCAGCATGGACAGCACTGGTAAAAAAAAAAAAAAAAAAAAAAGGATTCATTTAGGACATCTAGGACAGGTCTGAAGAGCAGAGAAGTTTGGCAAGATGACTGCTTTCACCCCAGAGAACACTAGGATCAGCAAGGCAGCACCATCCTTCATGCAGCATGAACTGCCCCTCATCTGGGGGTAAGGGGTAGGGGCTGTCTGGAAGCTAAACCCATCTTAGAAGATGTGTGACAGCTCCACATATGGGTATGTAGGGCAGCAAAAAGGCCCTTCCGTCATCAGCCAGACCCCAAAAAACAAAAGGAGGGCTGTTAAAAACTCAGCTTGAACTTCCTGGAACACAGCCCTCTGGACCCATCGATCACTCTTTTAGGATCAGTTTTACCCTACAAGAATACCAGCCTTTTAGGATAAAGCTCATCATGCAATTGCTTCATCATACAGTTTTCCCCAATTTCTGCATAGCTCATAAAAGAAAACTTGATTATGGACTCTTATTCAGCTCATATATTTCATCATCCACTGTTTGTCCAATCATGCATTCATTTAATCATTCATTTATTCAACATGCCTCCTATGTGCCAAGTATATTCATGTCAGTGTGCAAGGATACTGACATGAATGAAAGCAGCTCTCAGGGAGGTCACAGTTTGTTGTGACACCCACACTTAACATCTATGTGATGACCATGAGAATACAACTCTCAGAACACCTACTATATGCAGCACAGTGGACCGAGGGGTTTTGAAATTATTGCTGTATTTGTATTATTGCCAAGGGCAAACCTGCTGTGTGGTGCTCTCTGCCAATGACTGAGTACAGTCTGGATCCTAAGGCAGACCTATTCCTAGGAGACTCAGGACTCCTCTGTGGGCCAACATTTGCTCAAGGACTCCCATGGCTTTGCTGAACGTTGTCTGCCTCTTTCCTTCCCTATGGATTAGACCGGCACTGCAGAATAGTGACTCTCAACCTTCCCTGGCTCACTATTCCCTTTCACCCAGACATTGTCTCCCATAAAATCCTTGCACGTTTGACTCCACCTTAGCGACTGCTTTCTAGAAGACAAGCAAGTCAGCAGCTGGGCTTTTCCTGTCTCACCAAGCTTGCTCTTCAGCTGTCGCTTCTGAGAGTCAGCCAGAGTAGTTGCTGCAGGCCATGCATTGACCACATTTCCACTGTGGCTGCAGCGTTAGGAGAGACGGTGTGCGATGGTCAGGTTCATGTGTCAGTTTAGCCAGGTGATGGTGCTTGGTTGTCTGGTCGGGCAAGCACTGGCCTACCTGCTGCTATGAGGACATTCCGTGGACTTAAATCATGAGCATGTTGGTTGCATCCACTACTGATTACATCTGCAGTCAGCTAAGGGGAGTGTTTCCTGCAATGAGTGATGCTTAATCTAATCACCTGAAGGCTTTTAAGGAGAATTTCTCTGTCCCTGCTTCAACCATTCAACCTCTCCTGGGATGTTCATTGAGAACCTATATTGAGGCTGCCAGCTCCCAGCCTGCCCTACAGATTTTGGACTCTTGCATCCCCACAGTTGCATGAAACATTTTCTAAATGTCATATTTACAGATGTCTCCTGTTGGTATGTTTCCCTGGGAACTCTGACAATACAGTGCTCCACTAGTTGCTTGTGCTCCTACGAGTCTTGAGGGGTATCAGGAATCCACGGCCCTGACCACCAACTAACAAACATGTTGATGTTGGTGCAGTGAGCGATACCTAGACCTGCTAGATTTAGCAAATTAAAATACAGGATGCTGGTTAAATTTTTAATTTCAGATAAAATGACTACTTTCTTAGTGTGAGTAATTTTTTAGTGTAACATTAGTAATAAAGTCCTTTGTCTTTGACCCAGCTCGTTAGGTAAATATGACAAATGGTCATTTGGGGGGTTCTGAAAAAGGATGACACGGACCCTGCTCTCAAGGGATTTCTATCTTGTCCCCATAACAAAAAGGAAGAATTAAAACATTAGCCAAAGAGAATGAGTCAGAAGGATTAAAAGAGTTATGAGAGAAAGTAAAGACTAATATAAGCTGAGGCAGTCGGGGTGAGTCTCAGTGTAGAATCTCAGATCTCATTCAGAACTCAAAAGATAGGAAGACTCTCTCCGGCAGGGAAGAAAGTGGGAGGGAGGCACTTAATGTGGGGCAAAAAAAGATGAGTAAAATATGTAAAAGTGAAAATAAGAAAAGTCTATATGGAGATGGTAAGGTTTCTGTGGGAATTCCACAGTAAATAAGGTTGAAGGGGCATGGAGCAGTGTGGCAGAGACTGGGCTTGATGCCAAAGGCAATAAGGAGGCATGTACGTTTTAGTATTCAGAAAAATTCTAAATGATAAAAATATGATGCTTCTGAAAGATTGATCCGGCATTAGCAGACAGAATTGGTTAGACAAGGAAAATAACAACTTTAAGGTCTGTCATATAGGGTGGGAGTGGGGGCGCTTTTTTCCTGACTTCAGGCTGCAGTATCCTTTAGAGTAATACTGCTGACTTCTCTCAGCCCTCCCAACCTTGGGCCACAGGAATAATTAGTGAATTTGGATCAAAACGCTGATGATTTGAGGCTCAGCCCCTTCCTCTTTCTTTCCCTTGGGGATCCTGCTCTATTTCTCTGTGCCTGAAATTTTATAAGGAAAGACACCTATGGGGAGGCCTGATGTCATCAATACTGGCTGTAACTGTGGGGGCAAAACTGGCTAATTCAGGACTGACCTAGAAGCAAATCCATTTGGCCTCCAGATGCAACACCTGACCCATAGGCCCATTTCTCATTTGGTAGAGAACTCAGGCAGGCAAAAGGAGGGGATATCTACTGGACCCCAAAAACATCATCTTGGAGGCTATGGCATTTACCGAGGAAGAGTAGGAGGAAGACTTTGATCAGGGTATTGATGATGTGGATTGGAGGATTTGGGTTCAGAAGGTCTGGTTAATCATATCTCAACTGTTAGATGTCTGTAAACCCCTCATTTAGCTTCTCTGAACCTGGATTTCCTCATCTGCCAAATATGACTAATTTTTGACCTCTTCGTCTCTCAGGATTCTTATGAAGGTCTTGTAGCAAAGAGTAGTTTATATCACTCTGTACCTGAGTCTCCCTCAATACCTGAATTTCCCTCAACTAATCCATTAAGGGATGGTTAAGTGAAATAAATTATGATATACCCCACTGATAAAATACTTTGCAAATATTTTTTTAAATAAGAGATCCATATGTCATGAAGGATCACCAATATATCTTAAGTGGAAAAAGCAAACTGCAGAAGACTATATATAATATAATCTCATTGATGTAAACAAGATATATTATAAACTCTTATTTTAAAAATAATTTAAAACATTTCTAGCATCACAAGGATCCCTCATGTTGTCCTATTATAACTACATCTACCTCCTTCCCATTTCTTCCACCACCCTTCATTATTAACTCCTGACTATCACCAATCTGTTTTCCATTTCTATAACTTTTCATCTCAAGACTACTATGTAAATGGAATCACACAGTATGTAACCTTTGGGAATGGCCTTTCTTACTCCGTCTACCTTGTGATGTATCCTAGTGGAGAGTTAATTGATAGTTAGTTCCTTTCTATTACTGAGTAATATTCCATGGTATACATGTACTACAATTTGTATAACCATTCACCTGTGGATAGCCATCAGGGTTGTTTCCAATTTTTATCTGTGATGGATAAAGCTGCTATCATGTAATTATAACAGGGCAACATAAGGAATCCTTTTAGTGGTAGGATTATCCAGTATCTATGCTGTGGCGGTGGATACACAAACCTGATACAGTTCCTCATCCTAAAATATACACATATACACATGCAGCTGAGTACAGGTAAAGTGGAGGAATCTGAATAAGATTGGTGGATTGTATCAATGTCAATATCCTGGTTGTAATATTGTACTATAGTTCTGCAAAGTGGGATAAAGGACACATGAAATTTCTCTGTATTATTTTTTACAACTCAATATGAATCTACTATTATCTCAAAATAAAAAAAATTTTAATTAAAAAAAAATATGTTTCAGAACCCCAGGTAGTGTATAATTTGATTTCTGTCCTTACTAATTTACTTAATAAACACCACTGAGTGTCTCCTATGTACTAATTGCTTTACATTAAACTTTGCTTAATAACAGATTCATCTTTATATACTATTACACAATATTAAAGAATCAGATAATTTAATAAAAAATTAATTAACTGAAAAACAAACTCAAAAAACATGCAGCAAAATAGGATTAGATGGGAACTTCTTCAATTTGATAAAGAACATATGCAAAAAGCCTACAGACAAATCATACTTAATGGTAAGAAAATACAAGCTTTCCCCTAAGATCTGAAACAAGATAAAGATGTCCCCTCTCATCACTCCTATTCAACATCATAATGGGAATACTAGCTAACAAAATAAGAACAGAAAAGAAATAAAAACATATAAAGATTCAGAAGAAATAAATAGAAGTGCCTTTGTTCAAAGATAATATGATTTTCTATGTAGAAAATCCAAAAAAATCAACAAAAAGTCTTCTGGAGTTAGTGTGTGGTTATAGCAATATTGAAGGATAAGAAGTGCATATTAAAAAGTCAGTGGTGATTTGGGGAAGATGGTGGAGTAGGAAGCTCCAGGAATCCATCCTCCTACCAAAACAAATATTAAACAGGCAAGAACTGTCTGAATCAACTATTTCAAAACTTCAGAGTCCAGCAGGACACTGTCCAGCATGCAGGGAAGAGTGATGTTACAGTAAACACCACTGAATTGCTCTCTCAGCACAGTTACCAATGCCCAGCCCCACTCTCACAGCAGGCAGCAATGGGGTCTGGCACTTGGTGTAGTTCCTGGTGCCAGAAAGGGACATAAAAATCCATTTCCCCAAGATCCGTGATGGGCATGGGCCAATCGCTGATCACGACTTTTAAAAATTAACTACTTGAGATCACTAGGGGCCCAGCTCTGAGGGCAGCCATTGTCCCAACACCCCCATCCCCCACCCCTGCTGAAGTTAAAGACAGCAGAGGAGATGTGAAGACAGTATGCACTCCTCAGAGCTGCAGAGAACAGTTGAAGGGCTACACTGGCTGGGTAGTGGCCAAGTCAAGAAAGCAAAGCTTTGGAGAAATGTAGTGGAAGATCCTGGAACCTTTCCTGGCCCCTCCTTGTTCAGGGCAGTTAAGAGCTGGCCAGTGCTCCCTTTATCAGACCCTGCCTTGTTTCAACCCAGAGAAAGCTTACTTAGGAAATCCCTCTCTGGCATTCCCTCCTTCCTAGAATCTGCCCTCCAGGCAATGAGACAAGGAAAGCAGTGTAAGAAACACTTAGGTGGATGGCCTGGGACAAAGGCTTACTTGCTTTAAATCCACCCGCAGAACACCTAGAGGAGGAAATAGGTCTGTCTCCTGGAAGATAGCAGGTCATTCAAACTCCTGTACACAGGAGAACTCGCAAGCACGCAAGCCAAAGACACGACACGAGCCCAGAAGAGACAGAGAGGACTCTTCACTCTGCATTAGCCTTGGGTGGACTTTCCTTACAGGAGGGCAGCCACTTAACATAAAATCTCTGGCATTTCTCTAGTTGACTACAAACCCAAGAAACAGACATCTCAGGGAGTAAATCTCAGAGATAACTTTTTAAAATATTAAAATATATATTGTGTGCCTGGATACATCCCAGAGTATATTAAGCAGATAGTCAAAAAGTATTCACAAATTTCCTTGAGGGATGGGAGAGAAAAATATGGATCTATTAAGCTTTACCACTGGGGAATCCCCTGATACTGCGTCAAACATTAGGGACACCCAAACCTATAGGCCAAGCCCTTGATCTTAAGGCTTGTCTTGTGAAACTTATTTGTGTAGCGGAGAAGTTTAGCCTACCTATAAGTATGCCTAAGAGTTACTTCCAGAGGACATCTTTTGTTGCTCAGATGTGGCCTCTCTCTCTAAGCCCAACTCTGCAAGTGAAATCATTGCCCTCCCCACTATGTGGGATATGACATCCAGGGGTGAAAGTCTCCCTGGTGGCATGGGAGATGACTCTCAGAGTTGAGTCTGGCCCTGGCACTATGAGATCAGCAATGCCATCCTGACCAAAAGGGGGAAAAGAAGGGTAACAAATAAGGTGCTAGTGGCTAAGAGAGTTCAAATAGAGTTGAGAGGCTACTCTGGAGGGCACTCTCATGCAAGCTTCAGTTACACATTACTATCAATAACAGCTTGCCAAACCCCAACAAAAACCATTCCTGCCAATTCTAAAGAACACCTATAAAGATTCCATGCACTAGTGTAACTTTTCAGAAACCAACAACCTCCAGATGGGTCCCTACACCAGATAAGCCCTGAAATGCAGAGGGACCAGTGTCCCAAAAACATTAACTAGTTCCATCCCCCTATCTCATTTATCGACAACCCCTTCCAATATGAAAAGTTTCAAATGGCCATAGCTCAAATACCCCCTAAAGAGTGGGAGGAAGATCAAAGGTGATGGTGGAATTATACAAAGAAGGCAGGGTTTAGCAAATGAGTATGATTGATGAATTGTTATACTGATATTTCTTTTAGTCTCTAGTATCTTAGAGCAGCTAGAAGTAAAAACCTAAAATTGTGGAATTTTAACATTGTAACCTATACCAAACTCTGAAATCTGTTCTACAACTAATTATTGCGATATACTTTGAAATTTATTGCTTTTTTGTATATATATTATTTTTCACAAAAAAAGGAAAAAAAGTCAATTGTGATGATAAAAATATAGCAATATGATGATCTATGAACCACTGATTGTACAATTTGGATGATTACATGATATGTGAATATATAACATGTATCAATAAAAAAATGTACATTGTGCAAGAAAAGATTCCAAGACAAAAATAAAAAACAAAACAAAACAGGAAATTATGGCCCATCCAAGGAAGAGAATAAAAATCCAGCGAACACCAATGAAAAAGACCTGCTTGTAGACACACTAGACAAAGACTTTTTAAAAATGACCTTCTATATGCTCAAGACTATCAGAAGAACAATGAATGAACATATGAGAATCTCAATAGAGATAGAACCTTCAAAAGTGAACCTAAAAGAACCACAGCAGCTGAATGAAGACTTAAACACTTAGGATATTAAATTTTAACCCCATGGTAACCACAAGGAAAAGATGTGAAAGTATATTCATATAGAAATGATAAGGGACTCTGTGCTAGTTTGAAAGGATTTATGTACCCTAGAAAAGCCATGATTTAATCCTAAGCAATCTTGTGGGAGCAACTGTTTCTTCTAATCCCTATTCAATATTGTATGTTTGAAACTTTAATTAGATCCTCTCTCTGGAGATGTGACTCAATCAAGAGTGGTTGTTAAACTGGATTAGGTGGAGATGTGTCTCCATCCATTCTAGGGGTTCCTGATTATTTAGTGGAATCCTACAAAAGAGGAAACATTTTGGAAAAAGCAAGAGATTCTGAGAGACAGAATGACATAGCCATGAGAAGCAGAGTCCACCAGCCAGCAACCTTTGGAGATGAAGAAGGAAAATGCCTCCTGGGGAGCTTCATGAAACAGAAAGCCAGGAGAGAAAGCTAGCAGATGATGCCGTGTTTGCCATGTGCCTTTCCAGATAAGAGAGAAACTCTAACCATATTCGCCTTGTGCCCTCTCACTTGAGAGAGAAACCTTGAATTTTATCAGCCTTCTTGAACCAAGGTATCTTTCCCTGGATGCCTGAGATTGGACATTTCTATAGACTTGTTTTAATTGAGACATTTTCTCGGCCTCAGAACTGTACACTAGCAACTTATTAAATTCCCCTTTTTAAAAGCCATTCTGTTTCTGGTATATTGCATTCCAGCAGCTAGCAAACTAGAACAGATTCAATAAGGCATAATACAAAAATATCAAATAAAAACAAAAGTAGGGATTAATGGAAGAATTGGGAGACCAAAATGTATAAAACTTACAGAGATTAAATAGCAAAATGACAGAAGAAAGTCCCACATTATCAGTACTGACTTTAAATGTAAATGTATTAAACTCTCCAGACAAAAGGTAGAGATTTGCAGAATGGATTAAAAAAAGTCTGACCCAGCTATATGCTCTCTACCAGAGACTCATCTTAAATTCAAAGACGTAAGTGGGTTGAAACGAAAGGATGGTAAAAATATACCATGCAAATAGTAACCAAAACAAACTGGGGTAGCTATACTAATGTAAGATAAAGTACATTTTAAGTAAAAAATAATTAAGAAAAAGTCATTATATACTGGCAAAAGGGTTAATTCAACAAAAAGGTGTAACAATTATAAATACATATGCATTTCAAAGAAGAGCCTTGAAATATATAAAGCAAATACTCACAGATTGGGAGAAATTGACAGTTCTGCATTAATAGTAGGAGACATTAATGCATCACTTTCAATAATGGATAGAAAATCTAGTCAGAAGATCAATGAGGAAATACAAGACTTGAAAGATATTCTAAACCAACTAGAGCTGACAGACATATATAGAACAGATCACCCAGTAACAACAAATACACATTCTTCTTCAATGTCCTCTTTCAGGATAGACCATATGTTATGTTACAGAACAAGTCTCAATAAATGTAAAAATATTCAAATCATACAATGTAGCTTCTCCAACAACAATGGAATGAAGCCAGAAATCAATAACAGAGAGAGAAATGGAAAGTTCACAAATATGTGGAAATTAAATGACATACTCTCTTTTCATATTTGAGTTGAATCATATTTAATGATAATGTTGCAATAGAAATAAAACAGTGAATAGAGAACATTATAAAATCATAAGAGCTTTTACTAACACTAAAGTCAAACGAACTACTTTTCCAATTCAAGAAACCGGGAAAAGGACAGAAAAGTCATAGTCCAGTAAACTGAAGAAAGAAAATAATAAAGAAAAGAGGATCAGTGATACAAAAATAGACAAACAAAAGGAAAAAGTGACAAAGCAAAAACTTTTTTTGAAAACTTTGAACAGATTGATTGACTCTTTTACATATTTATCAGGAATAAAAGAGGATATAAACATATTACCAATATTAAGAATGAAATATGGGTCACTACTGACTAAAAGACTATGGATAATCAAAGTTTAGTATTTGGCAATATTCTCTCAAAAATGAACATAAAATTGCTAAGGAAAACATTTGAATTTCAAGTAATGATTAGAATTTTAGGAAACTTATTCCACGTATGAGCTTGACAGTTTCATAACGCTTAAAGACCTGTCTGATGCTATTGTTGGTGAAAATAATAAATGTGATTTATTTTGGTATTGTATTATGAAATATGTCACATTTGTAAAATTTTGGAAGATTATATTAACCTTTAATATGTCAGAAATGAATAATACAGAGACTGCCATTTTACTTTTAAATCCTCTATTTTTTTTTCCTCTGTTGATGTTTTATGGACTTCTCAAGCTCTATATTAGAATTTCTGAATGTGTTTCTACATAGTGTGTCCAACATGCGGTAAGCTATATTAGTCATGAAACATAACTTTTCCTTCCCTAAAGAATTTTCTTCCTAGAATTTTACATTGTAACTTTTTATTTGACAATTTCATTTTTTTACTTTTGTTCCTACTGCTGACCCAGAAGATTTAATAGAAGTCTATGCCCTCAGCATCTGATACCCTATTTTACAACTTTTTTACTTCAAAAACCACTGAACCCATATTCAGGATTTTTTCATCTTAAACATCTAAAAAATGTGTAGAGTGGAAGATCACTAGCTAGCTACCTAGATCAAATTATAGACATATAGATGGACATAAGCCAATATCATTTTTATCTCAGGATTAGAACAATTACTTCTTCCATATTGTCAACATACTTGAATATTGATTATTCAATATTTCAATATATTGGAAAAAATCTCCATCTCATTTTCAATACTCCATATGATCTTTTTTTTCCCCATATGATCTTTTTAATGCTTAAAATTAAGTATATACACATATAAAATTTCCTTTAGAACAGGCTACTGGAACACAACTCAATGGTTTCAGGTATTTCCCTCTAGCCACTCCAATACACTATAAGCTAAAAAGGGATATCTATTTAATGCATATGAATAACCTCCAGGATAACCTCTTAACTCTGTTTGAAATCTCCTAGCCACTGAAACTCTATTTTGTCTCGCTTCTCTCTTCCCCCTTTTAGCCAAGAAGGCTTTCTCAATCCCATGATGCTGGGTCCCAGCAAATCCCGGGAGTTCTGTCCCACATTGCCAGGGAGATTTACACACTTTGGAGTCATGTCCCACTTAGGAGGGAGGGCAGTGAGTTCTCCTGCCAAGCTGGATTAGAGAAAGAGGTCACATCTGAGCAACAAAAGAGGTTCTCTGGGGGCAACTCTTAAGCATTATTATAAGTAGGCTCAGCTTCTCTTTTGCAGGTATGAGTTTTATATGGGCAAACCCCAAGATCAAGGGCTCAGTTGTCTCCACTGCTTGCAAGAACATCAGGAATTCCCCTAGTACAGAAGTTGATTATTTCTTCCTTTATCCCCAGACATTGCAAATACTTCTTTATTCACTGCCCAAATTACTCTGGGATGTATCAGGGCATCACACTAACCTGTACAAACTAATAAGATCTCACATCCTATTCAAGATTCCATGGAATTACGGTATTCAACTAAACTGACTGTACAGGTTAAATTATGTAATGCACTACCCATACTATAAATTTTGCACCAAATAAACATCTCTCCCTTTGGACTCAGAAGATGAAGTTTTAAAATATGGATCATTTCATCCTTTATTCTGGTTTACCTTTACTCTTTAACAACCAGTGGCTTAAAGAGGAAATTAAGAAATAAATTGAGGAAAATGAAAATGAAGTAACAATATACCAACATTTATGGGATACAGCAAAGGCAGTGCTAAGAGGGAAATTTATAGCTCTCAATACTCAGGTTAAAATAGATGAAAGATTTCAAATCAGAAACCTAACCTCAAAGCTGGACGAACTAATAAAGGAAGAGCACACTAAACCCAAAGCAAGCAGAAGGAGGGAAATAACAAAGATTAAAGATAAATGAAATAGAGAATTAAGAAAAACAAAATCAAAAGTTGGTTCTTTGGGCGAGCCACATTGGCTCAGCAGGCGGAGTTCTCACTTGCCATGCCAGAGACCCGGGTTCGATTTCCGGTGCCTGTCCATGAAAAAAAAAAAAAAAATAGGTTGTTTCTTTGAAAGCACCAATAAAGCTGACAGACATTTAGCTACACTAACAAAGAAATAAAGAGAGGACACAAATGACTAAAATCAGAAATGAAAAGGGGGACATTGCTACCGACCCCACTGAAATGAAAGGAGGTATAAGAGGATAATATAACCTCATATATAAGAGGATATATTATATATGAGGATTGTATGCCCACAAATTGGATAATCTAGATAAATTGAACAAATTCCTAGAAACACATAAACTACCTACACTGACTCAGCTCAACAAACCAATAATTGGTAAAAAAAAAAAAATTACTAAAATTTTTTAATGAGATTGGATCACTAATAAAAAAAAAAAAATCTCCCAACAAATAAAGTTCAGGACCAACAGTTTCATGGGGAAATTTTATCAACCATTCCAAGAAGAATAACAACAATCCTACTCAAATTCTTATAAAAACTTGAAGAAGAGGGAACACTACTTTATTCATTCTATGAGACTGACATCACCCTTATAACAAAACCAGACAAAGATACCATAAGAAAAGAAAATTACAGTCCAATATTTCTTTTGAGTACAGATGCAAAAATTCTAAACAAAATATGGCAAACCAAATCCAACAGCACACTAAAATAATTACATACCCAACTGATAATGGGATTTATCCCAGGTATGCAAGGGTGGTTCAACATAAGAAAATCCATTCATATAACACACCACATTAAAAGAATGAAGGAAAAAAAACATGATCATCTCAATTGATGCTTTGTTGCTTCTGTTCCGCAAAAAAACACGTTAAGAGAATGAAAAGAGAAGCCAAATACTGGGAGAAAATATTTGCAAAGCATTTATCTGACAAAGGACTTTTATTCAAAATGTACAAAGAACTCCATACACTGAAAAACTGAAAAAACACCTTACCGAGGAAGAAAGACAGATAGCAAATAAGTATATGAAAAGGCGTGCTCAACATCATATATCATTAGAGAACTGCAAATTAAAACAACAATGAGATATCACTATGCACCTATTAGAATGGCTAAAATCTAAAATACCAACAGCACCAGATACGGAGAGGATATGGAACAACAGGAAGTTTTATTCATTGCTGGTAAGGATGCAAAATTGTGCGACCACTTTGATGACAGTTTTGCAGTTTCTTACAAAGCTAAATATGGGCTTACAATATGATCCAGCAATGGCACTTCTAGGAATTTACCCAAAGAAGTTGAAAACCAATGTCCAAATGAAAACCCTGCACACAAATGTTTATAGCAGCTTTATTCATAATTGCCACAAGTTAAGAGCAATCAAGATGCCTTGATTCACCCTTCCATAGGTGAATGGATAAACAAACTGTGACACACCCCCATAGTGGAATATTATTTAGTGATAAAAATAAACGAGCTGTCAATCCACAAATAAACATGGAGGAACCTTAAATGTATGTTGCCAAGTAAAAGAAGATAATCTGAAAAGTTTATATAGTGTATGATTACAGTGTTATGACATTGCAGAAAAGGTAAAATTATAGGCGTAGTACAAAGATCAGTGGTTGTTATAGATTCTGGGTCCGAGTGGGGAGTGAGAACCAGCAGGTTGAGCCAGGGCAATTTGATATGATGGTAGATAAATATCATTATGCATCTGTCCAAACCCATATAATTGTACACAAAAATAGTGAATCCTAATGTAAACTGTAGACTTCAGTCACTAAAAATGTTTAGATATTAGTTCACCAATTGTAACAAATGTACCATGCTATTGCAAGACATAGGGGAAATTATGTGTATGGGGACTAATATAGGAATGCCATACTTTTGTTGCAATTTTTCTATAAACCTAAAACTGCTCTAAAAAACCAATTCGACTTCCAGAGAAGATGGTGGTTTAGTAAGACGCGCGGGACTTAGTTCCTCCTTCAGAACAGCAACTAAAGAAACAGAAACAATACGAAACAGCTCCCGGAGCCACGACAGAGATAAAAAAGACAGCGTACCCCATTCTGGAACGGCTGAACGGGCAGGGAGAATCCGCTGCGGTGAGATACCCGAGGGGCGCGTGCTTTCCCGGGCCGGGGCGGCTGGCGACCGGGGTCCCTTCCACGCACGTGGCTCTCCGGTCTGACTGGGAATGTTGGATAGCGGGGCCCTCCCACCACGCTTGGCGTCTCGGGCCAGCTGGGCAATTTGGACCGGCACTCCCCCAAGCCACGGTGGCCAGTGACACCCCCTCCACGCGCAGTTTCTCGGGCCAACTGCGAGATTCGGATTGGCAAGTTAAAGGAGCCACAGCATCTTTTACTGATGGGACCCACAGACAGACGAGCGCCACGAGCGCCACCTACTGGGCAGGAAAAGAAAAACAGAGCCCAGAGATTTCACAGAAAAACCTTTCAACCAGCCAGGTCCCACACCCAGGGAAATCTGATCAAATGCCCAGACACCAGCAGAAAATAATGGATCATGCTCGGAAAATTGAAGATATGGCCCAGTCAAAGGAACAACCAATAGTTCAAATGAGATACAGGAGCTGAGACAATTAATGCTGAATATACGAACAGAAATGGAAAACGTCTTCAAAAACCAAATCAATAAATTGAGGGAGGACATGAAGAAGACATGGGCTGAACAAAAAGAAGAAATAGAAAATCTGAAAAAACAAATCACAGAACTTATGGGAGTGAAGGACAAATAGAAAAGATGGAAAAAACAATGGATACCTACAATGGTAGATTTAAAGAGACAGAAGCTACAATTAGTGAACTGGAGGATGGAACATCTGAATTCCAAAAAGAAACAGAAACTATAGGGAAAAGAATGGAAAAACTTGAGCAGGGGATCAGGGAACTGAATGACAATATGAAGCGCACAAATATACGTGTTGTGGGTGTCCCAGAAGGAGAAGAGAAGGGAAAAGGAGGAGAAAAACTAATGGAAGAAATTATCACTGAAAGTTTCCCAACTCTTATGAAAGACCTAAATTTACAGATCCAAGAAGTGCAGTGCACCCCAAAGAGAATAGACCCAAATAGGTGTTCTCCAGGACACTTACTAGTTAGAATGTCAGAGGTCAAAGAGAAAGAGAGGATCTTGAAAGCAGCAAGAGAAAAACAATCTGTCACATACAAGGGAAACCCAATAAGACTATGTGTAGATTTCTCAGCAGAAACCATGGAAGCTAGAAGACAGTGGGATGATATATTTAAATTACTAGAAGAGAAAAACTGCCAACCAAGACTTCTATATCCAGCAAAATTGTCCTTCAAAAATGAAGGAGAAATTAAAACATTTATAGACAAAAAGTCACTGAGAGAATTTGTGACCAAGAGACCAACTCTGCAAGAAATACTAAAGGGAGCACTAGAGTCAGATACGAAAAGACAGAAGAGAGAGGTATGGAGTAAAGTGTAGAAAGAAGGAAAATCAGATATGATATATATAATACAAAAGCCAAAATGGTAGAGGAAAATATTATCCAAACAGTAATAACACTAAAAGGTAATGGACTGAATTCCCCAATCAAAAGACATAGACTGGCAGAATGGATTACGACCCAGCAATACCACTGCTAGGTATCTACTCAAAGGACTTAAGGGCAAAGACACAGACGGACATTTGCACACCAGTGTTTATAGCAGCATTATTTACAATTGCAAAGAGATGGAAACAGCCAAAATGTCCATCAACAGACGAGTGGCTAAACAAACTGTGGCGTATACCTACGATGGAATATTATGCAGCTTTAAGACAGACTAAACTTATGAAGCATGTAATAACATGGATGGACCTAGAGAACATTATGCTGAGTGAGTCTAGCCAAAAACTAAAGGACAAATACTGTATGGTCCCACTGATGTGAACCGACATTCAAGAATAAACTTGGAATATATCACTGGCAACAGAGACCAGCAGGAGTTAGAAACAGGGTAAGATAATGGGTAATTGGAGCTGAAGGGATACAGACTGTACAACAGGACTAGATACAAAAACTCAGAAATGGACAGCACAATAATACCTAATTGTAATGTAACTATGTTAAAACACTGAATGAAGCTGCACCTGAACTATAGTTTTTTGCTTGTTTGTTTGTTTGTTTGTATCTTTTGTTTTTGTTTTTTCTTTTTCCTTTTATATATATATATATATTTATTATTATTATTTTAATTTTCTTCTCTATATTAACATTCTATATCTTTTTCTGCTGTTTTGCTAGTTCTTTTCCTAAATCGATGCAAACGTACTAAGAAATGATGATCATGCATCTATGTGATGATACTAAGAATTACTGAGTGCATATGTAGAATGGAATGATTTCTAAAAAAAAAAAATTTCTACTACTTAAGCCAATAATGGTAATAATAATAATAATAATAATAATAATGAGCAAAACTAACGTTAAGACTAAAGCAAAGCTTCCAAACTTAGATGACTTCTTATTGAGATTCATTCACTTAGCAAATTTGGTCACATGACCTCTAAAAGTCTGGAGAGATAGGTATGTGCTGAAAATAGTTTTTCTTTTTTTGGCCATTCAGTCAACCAATAAAAAATTGGTGAACTCTCAAAAAAAAAAAACTAATTCACTAAAAATACTAAAAAGATCACACAAGAAATGTCATCGACAGTTCTACCACTTTAAAAAAATTATGTCAAGACATCTGTCCCCCCTCCCCACCTACTACCACAACACTTCCCTGAGCCAACCCCAACCCCAAGGAGTTCCCATTTGCTGCATCTCTTTCTTTGCCAAAATTTATGGATACATAGCTATCTACACATCTATACACATTTTTAAATGAAAAAGGAACCCTGCTATTTATAATTATCTGCATCTTTCTTTCTTACTTAATAGTATATCTACCTAGCGGTAGGGCGTATGGTATGTACAAAAAAAAAATAGTATACCTGAGATGAATTTCTACATCAGAACATCTAAATCTACTCTAGCCACTTTTAATGACTCCATGGTGCTCCATTGTATGTACATACCATAACTTATTCAGTGACTCCCCTATAAGTGTATAACTCTGTTGTTTCCACTGTTTTGCTATTATAAGAAACTCTACAACAAATTCTTACACATGTATCTTTACATAATAGTGATATTATTTCTGTAGAGAAGATTCTTTGAAATGATATTGCCAAATCCAAATATAGATGTGTCTTTGTTTATAGTCAAAAGTGTGCTTATCAGGGAAATGGTGACTATTTTCTTTTTACTTTATGCACTTATGTGTTGTTGACATTTTTGCAATGAGCATATAGTTTTTATAATAAATTTAAAAGTTTAACTTCTTTTAAAGAAGATAATTGCAAAACCCTTTGTTCATTTTGTATCATTGCTTATAAGCCATCCACCCAAAAAATTAGCTCTGTACTTCTCACCAAGGCTATTTGGAAATATGTGCAGAATTTGTTTGTTTCAGTTGGCTGGTTGTTAGTTGGTTAATAGGATAGTTTCCTTTATTAAGTTTGAGTCAAAATGGGAGGGGCCCCCACTGGCAGATAGTGGGTGGAAGTCAGATACACATCTTGCAATAAATACATGAAGAGTCCCCCACAAATTAGATGGTCTTGCACAAAACTCAAAAAGCGTTCATGCTGAGAAACATCAAACCCTGTTTTAGACCACCTTGGTCCATTTCTTCCTGCTCTGACCTTCACTCCCACTCCCCTTAATATTATCAATCATGAGCATATAGGGTAGCAACACCACCTGCTTCTTGATATACTAGTATACAGATCTCAAAGAATAGTGTATCACTAAAAGTCCTGAAGTTGTGTCTGCCCTGGCCTACCCCAACAACATGGGTGTGTAAGCAGCCCAAAAAGATCACCGGCATTCTTCAAGTGTGAGGTTGGCTTTTGTTAAAACAATCCAATTGATTCAACCAGTTCAATTTTTTATTCATTGCTCAGAACTTGACTATTATGAATATCGAAAAGTCAATGAATTAAAAAATCATCCAGCCTGAACTTCAGCCCAACAAAACACTCACATGCAGAAAAGAAGAGATTTTATTTCCTGAAGGAGCTACAATAATACAATAGTCCTTTAACCTTAAATGTAGAGCCTTAGGACAGGAAGGCAGACTGGTTCTCCTAGGATCTCACAGAGTGAATAGGCTCCCAGACCTGAAACCTCTTGGGGAAAACCACAATCAGGATCCAAAGTCTTCAATAAAAAGTGTGTACTACTCATTCGCATCAATAGACCATTATTCTTGTCGCTAGAACGATACTTTCATCAGTCTCTCGATTGATGTGGTCTGGCTATTTTTAGGTGAACCCAAAAACTGTAATATTACCAAATCCCTGATGCATGCCAAGAATCCAAAAGAGGCAGTTAAATTAAATTACAAAGGCTTCATTTTCTTATTCCTAACCTCCTAGCACCACCCTGAGAGGTTTCTACCTCCATTAGAGAATGCTCAACTATAAATCTCCACCCAAAACGCGTTTGCATGTGGCTCTGTGAACACTGATGAGCCTCCAGGGGCTTTTTCCCAATTGCTCTCCACAATGTCTGAATTTCAGTGCTCTTCCTGGCGCCGTCTGAGGACGGGGTTTGGTTGCACAAACAGAAGTCCACAGAAGGGATGGAATGGAGGGGCCGTGATCCATGGAGGAAGACAATCTGCCTTTGCTAGCTTATAAAAGAGGAGAAGGAGGCTATCATTTCTCCAGAGAAAGCCTCCCCAAACCCTGACATAGAGGAATGCAGAAAAGACTCATAAGTGGTTTATCCTGGAAGCTTTCTGAGATTTCCCCATGGTGAAATGGTTCTGCGGTAGCCAGCACCTTAACTGAAATCTCGCTGTTGTAATATTTCTCGTTCAATTGATGATCTTACAAAAATAGAGTCAAAATTTCATCGTTTGCCTGAAATTTTGTTTTGTTTTTGCCTGGGGACATCTGGAAGCAATCATAATTTAACTTATTTAGATTGAATGAATGGTGTCTTGTTTCTATCCTTATGTGCAAACCCTCAAGTAAGGCCATTGGAGGAGACAAAATGTGTCATCGTATGCTGCTGTTTGCCAGGAGAAGTCTTGTTCCATATTTTGAAGCTCTTAGAACAGAACCATTTTAGGATAATTTTTATTTAGACTGGCTTTTCAATAATTTGCATCACCTGTTTTCCTTTAAAAAAACGATTAATCTTCTTTCCACGTTGGATCTCTTTTCCTGATCTCATGTTGAAAATGTCTTTGGGTCTCTAGCCAATGTTCCTGCTATTTCAGTTAAGAAAGAAGCAGCTGCCGTGCTAATTGAAGGAGCAAGCTTTAAAACTGTGCTGTGCTTCTCAACTTTGGCTACACATTATAATCACCTGGAAAGCTTTTAAAACTCCCAATGCCCAAAAATTGCATACTATATGTTTCCATCTATGTGACATTCTAGGGTGGGGGGAAAACTATAAGGACAGAGAACAGTAATTGCCAGGGACCAGGAGGTGGGGAAACATCTAATCTCAAATGATCAGCACCATAGAATTCGTTGAGATGTTGAAATTGTTTTGTATCATTTGTGGTAGAGGTTACAATAATTTAGGCATGTGTTAAAACTCACAGAAATGTACACCAAGTCAAAAAAAAAAAAAGGAATTCTACTATATGTATTTTATTAAATTCCCAATGCCTAAGTCCTATCCAAACTAATTAATTCAGAATTTCTGGGGTGGGAGCCAGGCATCTATATTTTTTAAAGCTCCCCAGGGCATTTGAGTGTGCAGCCAAGGTTAAGAAACACTGGCCTATGTAAGTAACACTTTTCCTTATGGATTGTGTGGATTTCTCTTTCTGAGGATCCTGCCCAATGCCCAGAACTAGTTCCCTGAAGGATAAAAGAAGCTGGGGTCCTGTTTCTGAGTATTCTAAATTCACCCTGGGTACCTCCCCTCCCAACCACAGAAGGCAAAAACAATTAAAAATGTGCATATGTGATCAGAGATGGGAAAGGGTTCCTTAAAATTCAAAGACGCTGGCCAGGTAGGCCTAAACTGCACCTGTTTAAAGGTAACAGAAGCCACTGATCTGAAACTTTCTAGAAAGACTACAGAGAACTTTGCTGAGCAAGCTAATACCCCATATTTGTTACAAGCTTCTATTCCAAGATAATCGACCCATGGCTGTTACTTCAACACACTGCCTGACAGAATGCTACTCCAAAAAAACAAAAGTGCAGCAAGAGAGAGAAGGAGAGATTTCAATGTTTTTTCCTAGAACATGGTGAATATGTCCTCTTTGGAATAAATGCAGAAAAGTTTGTTCAATCACAACTTTAATTATTGCTTTCATTTCAATGGTTTGTTTTTTTCCTTGGGAATATATGAAATTCTGAAGTTGGCTCTTCATGCTCTGTCCTCAATAGCTATCATCCACTCCCACTTCTCGTACTTGTCCTCTGCATTCCAGGAGGGATTCTAAAATTTTTCCTCCACTTCAGTGATACCATTGTCTTCATGTTCATCCTACAATTCACTTCTTTCCTTATGGGTTGTGATTTGGCTGTTGCCTTTTTTTTTATTGCTTTCAGCAGTTCTTTAATTTATCCAATTCCATTTTTATCTCATCCTCTTATATCTTCACTGCAGCATGTCTGCCCATTATAAATTCGTATTCCTTTTTCATTAGGGCCATGCCTTCTTGCATACTTTTACACAAATGAGTCCCTGAAATTTTCTTCTCTTTCTGCAGTAGATTGTTTCAGACTTTACTCACCATCTGAATCTTTAGGAAAATGTTCCCTCCACTTTCTTTTGCAGTAGGATTTCATAAGACCCGTGATGAAATATTTTCTGTTTACTTATTCAATAAAGAGACGATACCCATCTGGACCCAATATTTACTAGAATTGTAGGTGTGTGGACTGTCCTTGGCCCTGAACTCTCTCCACTAGGGTATGGCTGAATTTTATTTTCAAAATAAAATATGCAGCTGGAAAGGAGTTAGTAGGTTCAGTTTCTGGATCAATTTCCATGTCTAGGAAGCTTTCATCTGATGTGATTCTGCTAAACTAAAATGTAATCAAATTTTATTCCTAGTACCTGGCTCTCTGATACTGCGAATATAAATACATATAAAACTGCAATCCCCAAATGTACCCCCAAATGTTCTTTTTGTCTCTGACTCCCATAGTCTTAACTGAGAGGGAATTAAACCTTCCCTGGTGCAATGCACCCCTGCCCTTTCCTTTTCTCTCTGTGCCAGTTTGAAAGAATGCATTTAGAAAATACATGGCATCTAGAAAAGCCATGTTTTAATCCTAATCCCATTTTGTAAAGGCAGCTGTTTCTCCTCATTCCTATTCAGTACTGTATGTTTGAGACTATAATTAGGTCATCTCCCTGGAGATGTGACTCAATCAACAGTGGTTGTTAAACTGGATTAGGTGGAGACCTATCTCCACCCATTCAGGTGGGTCTTGATTAGTTTACTGGAATCCTATAAAAGAGGAAACATTGTGGAGAAAGACAGAGATTCAGAGAGAGCAGAGAATGCTGCAGCACCACAAAGCAGAGAGTCCCCCAGCCAGAGGGAGCCCGGGAGCTTCATGAAACAGGAAGCCAGGAGAGAAAGCTAGCAGATGACGCCATGTTTGCCACGTGCCCTTCCAGCCGAGAGAGAAACCCTAACTGCATTCGCCATGTGCCTTTCCTTGAGAAAGAGATCCTGAACTTCATCGGCATTCTTGAACCAAGATATCTTTCCATGGATACCTTAGATTGGACATTTTTATAGACTTGTTTTAATTGGGACATTTTCTCAGCCTTAGAACTGTAAACTAGCAACTTATTAAATTCCCCTTTTAAAAGCCATTCTGTTTCTGGTATATTGCATGCTGGCAGATAGCAAACTAGAACACTCTACTTTATAGCAATCTATTCAATCTATGAATGGAGATGGGACAACAGGAAAAGATGGGGAGAACATGCGATTCAGCCTTCCAGCTGCTTCTAAAACCAGTAATCACGCAATATGACATTTTTCACTCTTTCTTTCCTCAAATAATTATTTAAAATCCACTCTTTGCTCAACACTCTTCAGATGATGAGGGTACAATAGCAAAACGAAGTTCCCACTCTCTGGGAGGTTACATTCCAGAGGATATAGTGTAGAAAACCAACTGAAGAAACACAGCAGGTGGAGAAACGCCTATGAAGAAGCATGAAGCAGGGTGAAGGATGGAAAATGATGGAGGTCCTTAAGAGTTTAGAGAAGGCATCTCACGAATTGATTCCTAGCACCTCTTTTCCACCAAAAATAAACATTATGTAGAACACTAATATAAAGAACAAACAAAAAATGTCTAGTTAAAATGTGGCACTTAGCTTCCTCTTATCTCCCTTGGGGACTCTTGGATATGTCCACAGACCTATCCACTGAAATGCTCCCACAAGTACATTTTTTTCAATATTTTTAGTGGTGGCAAATATCCATCCTTTAAGAGTGTACTTGACTTTTGGAAGCAAGCAATTGTCATTCAGAATGGATCTGGTTCCTAAAGTGAATGAACAATTTCGAGGACTATCATTTGGATTACAAATATATGTAGAGATAGAAAATTTTATAGTGCTATTTTTCTTGCACAGCTTCTAAACTGACAGTTTAAAATGGCAGCAATTTTGAAAAAAAAATCTATAAGTTGCTTAAATAATGACCTCATTGTTGAAATATAGGAACAAACTTCCAAAGTGACTCTTCTGAAAAAGAAGGGACTATTTGAATAGATGACTTATGATATGTTTATTAAAGATCTAGTCATGTTACTTAAGGAAACAGAGTCAGGTGCTGGAGAAAACAAATGTTTTGTAGCCAGTCAGACCTGGGTTGGAAGTCCAGATTTACCACAGAAGTCTTATGTAACCTAATACAACGTACTTAACATCTTTGAGCCTAAGTTTTCTCATTGGTAAAATGGGAGTAAAGAGACATTTCACATAAAAGGAAATACACGCAGCAAATAAACATGAGATGCTCAATATCATCATCGTTGGGAAAAGTAAATCAAGATTACAAAGACATAACATTTTTACTAATTTAGTGAGAAAAAGTTAAAAGTCTGACAAGACAAAGTGGTGGAGAGAATATGGAACTACTGAACCTCTTATACATTATTCATAGATACATAAATTGATGCAACTATATTAAAAAATAATTTGGTATTATTGAACATTTACATACCCTACCCTGTGACTCAGTAATCCAGATCAAGGCCTAGAAAGAGTAAAGGAATAAATGGAGAAAAGCAGAGCCAAAGGAGTTGTCGAACGGAAAATTTCTGAGCACCTGTAGCAGAGAGTGAGAAGCCTGGGTTTTCTGCAGAGGGAATGGTGAAATAAGAGAGGCGTGATTCTCTGAAGAAAAGGGAAGGAGGCAGATGAAGGGGCACCACAGACAAACAATGCCTCACTTATCATTTCTTAATTGGGCATGGGGTGCCATGGGCACAGCGTGTGAGCTAGTGCACTTCCTCTCAAATACACACTCTCTCTCACATATACCCACAGGCAATTCTCTCAGACAACCTTCAAACAGAATAAAACATGCCCAAAGACATTCATGTTCTGCCCAAAAGAACTGGATTAAGAGCATAATGATTTTTTATTTCTTCAAGATAACCACCCTAACGGACACAAGAAATATGTCAATCACTCAGTCAGTTTTTCAATAAATATAATGAGTATCTGTATAAAAATACCACTATTCGTTTAGATGAGGTAAGGTATATAAGGAAGGGGGTACAATGTCTGACTCAAAGTAAACTCAAAAGCAAACAGAAGGCCGGGGAGGAGAGGAGGAACAGGGGGAGAGAGGAGGAAGGGGGGAAACTCAGGTACACTGCTGCTGAGAGGAAATCGATTCAATCGCTTTGGGAATGAGTTGTCAGTATCCAGTAAAGGTTAAGGTGCAAACACCCTAAAGCACAACAATTCCACTCCTAAGTAACTACCCAGAGAAATGCGTGCCTATCAGCTCTGGGATGTGGTCATAACAGCATCATTATAGAAAACAGTCCAAACTGAAAATAAACTGTTCACGAAAGAATAGATAAATTGTGGTATATTCACCCAATGACATTATATATAGGAATAAAAACAAAGGAGCTACAGCTACACGCAATTAAAACAATGCCGAATGAAACAAGCCAGACACAAAAATATCCATTCTGCACAATTTCGTTTATACAAAATTTAAAGCCAGAAAAAACTAAATTGATTTAAGGGGTGCATGCATAGGTTATAATACCATAAAACAAAATGAAGAAGGAAGGAAGACACCATGATCCAGAATGGGCGTGGGTCTGTGAGTCGTTAGGAGTATTCTCTCTCTTGTCCTGGGTGGTAGTTACATGAATAATGAATTGCTGTGGGGTGAATGTTCTGTCTATTTTGTGCACTTTTCTACATGTATATTTCATAATAAAAAAGGATTTTATGATTTTATTTGTTAATTTCTCAAGGCCAGCTAGAGAATTACTCTTTAGCTGGCCTTGAGAAATTAAATAAACACAAAAGATTGTATGTAGCTGTAAACTGCATACCTTGTAGCTGGATAGGAGAGAGTCATGATAAAATACCCCAAACATCCTTATGTCGACGTTTTCTTACAGTACTTTATCTTTGATTCTTTCCATTCCTTAAAGTTAATCTCTCTGTAGGGTGCATGGGTAACAATTCAGCGGCAGAAATCTCGCCTGCCTTGCAGGAGACCGGGGTTCAATTCCCAGCCCACGCACTGCCCGTTTCCCCCAAAAAAGTATGAACAAAATTTCTTATAATATACATATCCCATATCTGCTTCTGTGTGTATGTGTATGTATAGATATAAACATATATATAGGGAGATACATAAAAAAATTAATCTCTTGTTTATGAACATTCAGAATACTTGATCTATACTTCTTTCATACCTCCTCTTCTAGATGCCAAGCCCCTTGAACGTAAGGTGTGCATCTCTTCCATTTCTCCACCCACTTGTGAGCACAGTACAATTGGAGCTCAGTGATGATTTCTTAGATGCATAAATGAATCAGTTAAATTAATAAGTAATATTTTTCTGAGTAATATACCATCAATATAATTTGCTCTGGTTTGTCATAGGCATGAACATAGCGGAATTTCTGAGTAATAAGGTAGTGCTGTAGATTAGAATGATGGAAAACATTTCCTGGAGAAGATGGGACCTGTGCTGCATGCTGAAGGAGAGACAGATGTAAGTAGTACATGTAAAGGGTAAGCATTCTCTTCCACAGCTGTACAGAATTTTTAAGGTCAGAGGTGAACACAGAATGCTGGCAGAACAGAAGTTTTTTCACCACAGGATGGGGCAGAGCATATGACTTGAGTAGTAGGACAAAGCTGGTGAATAAATAAAGCCAGGTAGCCAAACTGGGGCTGATTCTCTAAGAAATGGGGGCCAATGATTTTTCTGAGCAAGAGAAAGATTATTCTGGTCATTTTTACTTTACAAGAAGAATGGGAAAGGAGAAGCTGCAAACTCCAGTTCTCTATGTGGTGGGACTCTTCACTAGTAAAAGATCTAAGTTCCATGGCAGTGCAGTTCCAACACCACATATTTGAGAAGTGAAATACTTAGATTTCCTCTTTTCTCTTGGTTTTCAGCCAGGGAGGAGTGTAACTGTTCGCAAAGCATTAACCGAATACTTTACAAGATATAAATGATTCTCTTGGGGAAAATACATGGTCTTTTGGTTTCCATCATGCAAACATGGGATCCATGTTCTTAGGATTACTGAACACAAGATACAAAAGGTTAAGACCGAAAGCCAGAGCCTCCATTGCCGACGCCTCTCGAGCCGGACCCCTGAGAGTCGCCAACGCACCACCTCGGCCCCGCCATGGCCCCAAGAAGACCTTCAAGCAGCCCACACCTTGGAGCGAAGAGTAGAAGACATCCGACTTAGCCGAGAGCAGCACCCTACCACAATCCCGGTGACACAGAAAGATACAAGGGTGAGACGCAGCTTCCTGTCCTGGGTAAAACAAGTTCCTCGCACCAGATCATGTCAACGTGAGTGAAAAAGCGTTAGACGGCGCCTGCAGCGAACGCCCACCTTCCTGCTGGCGCGCGGACCCAGCGTGGTGAGGTCTCCACGCCCATCTCCGACATCCACAAGAGCGAGAAGGATGAAGATGGCTTCCTGTATATGGTCCGTGCCTCTCAGGAGACATTCGGGATGACACTGTTGGCGTAAAGCGGGCAGGAGCATCTATTCTAAAATATTTTAAACCCTTACACCGAGGCAAAATAAAAGGGGGTGGGAATGTTATCATCTGAAATTGATCAGTCATTTAATCACAGGTCATCAAAACAGCAGCGTTCCCACCTAGGTGTCCTAGGAAGGTTTTTGTATTTCAAGCAGAAAAACTGCGCTCCAAATCAGCACATTCAGTTTTGGAAAACTCTTATTATTTAATGTAAGTCATCTGGCTTTCACATTTTAGAAATTTAAAAGTAAAATCCTTTACATCTTAAGTTGCCAATAAGAGGACTTCGAGTTGCTCTAATGCACTTTTTTCCCCAATAGGAACTCACAATCCCAGCAGCAACTCAAAGGTCCTGAGAGGCGCTGTCTTCTGTTAGGTTCCCAGCCTGCCACCTCTCTAGAGAAGGCTGTCCATGCAGCTGGGGAGACCTCCAGGGGGAACCTGTCAGCACAGCTTGTCAGCATCTCCTCCCCAGAGAATCATTTGCCACAATGTTTGGTGCAAAGCAGGTGCATGGGGGTGTATACAAAGCACCCCATCAGCGTCTCTGGTTCCTGTGACCATGTATCCCAGGTCAGATCTCCTGCAGCATTAGAAAGTTTAGTCATACACTAAGCTGCTGCGTCTTTGGCTTGTTCTCTGGACAGTTACTTAGAGAAAAACAACATAGCTTTGAAGGAATTTTGACGTAGAATTTTGACCTGTCTTCTAAAAAGGCTGAGAGAAAAAGGGGGGGCACTTCTTATTTTGGATTTTTTCTGAGAACTCAGAACTAGTACCTAATTTGGTAAATAAAGAAGAATTGTATTGCTTTCATTAGGACAGTGGTAGAAACTAAAACTCAAGCATTAAAATTAAGATGTACACCCTTCTACCTTTTGGTTTAAAGCTATAGATGATTCTGTATCTGCTATATAGATGAAGCTATATCCGCTACCTGCACAACTAAAATATGTCATTAAATATTTCTCACATTTTATAAGAGTTCTGTTCCGTGAAACCACCATCAAAGCTCCCCCACTCTTAAATGCATGTCAACTGTGAAGAAAATGTAGAGAAGGAGACCATAGTTTAACCTCTTCCATCTCCCACCTAGAATAAGTGACTTGATGCTACCTGTTATTTGCATGGGATTTACTATTCACTATTTTTGCAGGTCTGTCACAGAACGATCACAGATCTGTCAGCCCCAATGTTTGTGCAGCAGGTCAAGGTTCCTTCTGGCCTTTAGGTGTGTGTGGGAGTCTGTCTGTCTTGGTGGGAGATGTGTCCTGGTGCAGACCTCAGCCTTACTGCTGGGGGCCCACGTGCCCAGCCTCAGAGGGGTCCCCACCTCCGCCCCAGCCCTGCCCCCACACACACACATGCTCTCTCTACATTGCTAACTCGGAATCTGTATATTTTTACCACACGATGTAAATTCTCAATCAGCCAGTCTTGTTTAGATTGTGTATGTCATTATATCGAACATTCTTGTAATTACTGTGTACTCTATAAGATTCCTGTAAGAAATACTGCTTTTTAAAAAAACACAACAAAAAATACCATGCTGAGAGGGGCGACTTCTAACCCACATTAGTTGGTTGTTGCTTTATTTATAGGCTCTTGAAGACAAGTGTGTTTTTAATGAACTAAGGGGAATAAAGGCACAACTAAAAACTGAAAAAAAAAAAGGATAAGATCCCAGAACGGATTAGATTGGTTTTTGTCCACAGAGGTGAGTTTTTTAGAGATGTAAATGGTTATCTTGCCATCAAGTATACTCAACCACTAACAAATCACACTTTTATTTTTTGTTTCCTGAGTTCAGGCATTTAGCGTCTGAACATTTAATGGCATTTATGATGAAGCCAATAAATAATTGCAACATTTGGGGAATGTGCTGGCCCATAGCTTCACATTGTTCTCAGTGAAAGCGTCCTCACTGATTTTTTTTCCATTAGATATATATGGAATTCTAATACAACTTTAACTCTATAGCTTTTTTCTTTTACTTTATTACTCTCATAAAAGAAAGACAAACTGGGTCTCCATATTGAGTCCAATAATAACCAAAAAAAAATTTAAAAAAAACAAAATAGAATTGAGAAAATGGGAGCTAGAAAAAGTATCTGAACAAAGAGTTGAAATTGTGGGCAATTGTCCAATTGATTTATGCTGCTCTTAATTGCCAGTTCCCAGGAGTCTTCCACTTGTTCTTTAATAGGAGAGGGATGATCTATGCTTCGACCTGGAATGAACCTGAAATGATGGATGGCATGGGCATTCAGCAATTATGCTCTGTGCCTGTGAAGGAAACTTGAAAGCTTAGCTAACTCAGTGTGCAATTCCCATAAAGGCCAGTGCCAATGCTCAATGTAAATTTGAATGCCTCTGTGAGTAGCCACATGCACTTAAACTATTATTTTAGATGATGTTTGCTGTAAATTCTTACTTCTAGAATGCATACAGAATTTCACCTTCCCCAGTGCAAAGCTGATGAAGAAAGACATTTGGAGATAATTATTCAATGGAAGTTCTTTTAATAGCATTTGTCCCCTTACATAAAGTAAAATTTCTTTTGAAAAAAATACAAAATGCAAAAATATTTCATGTCTTGACCTACTACAAAAGATAACCATTGTATACTTGCTCAGGTATACTCTTCTGATGCACTGTACATGAGGGGTGTTTTTTTAACGTGAAATAATGGTTTTCCATCCTCTCACTCCCATCTTTCTTCTTTACTCTTCCCAGACTAGAAGTCGTCCATATAAAAAAAGAAAAAGGTTTGTCTGATAGATGTTCCTCTCTATAGTGAGTGGTTAAAAACAGAGGCTCCAAGCAATCTGTGTTCAAATCTACCACTTAACGAGCTGTGTGACATTAGGGAAGCTACATTCTGTGCCTCAGTTTCCTTATCTGAAATGGGATGTGTACAGAACCTACTTCAAAGTGTTCTTGTCTGGATTAAATTAATAAATATATGCATAGTACTTAGAGTGACATCTGATACATGTTAAACACTAGATAAAAATTAGCTCCCATTATTGCATTTATTACTATAGACTCCTAGACTGGAGCTGGATGGAGCACCAGCAAGCCTGGATTTCTGAAACTTGGGGAAGAGAGCAGAAAAACAGACTCACAGAGTGGTGGGGGGTAGAAGGGTGGGCAGAGAGGAGGAAGAGAAGCCAGAGGGAGGAAGGACTCCCAGAAAATGACCTGAGGCAGACTCTGTAAGGACGTAAAAGCAACGTAAAAGAAAACTTGTCCTAAACCCAGCCTGTCTAGGCAGAACCTTTTCGTACGATGCAATTCACAACTTCATTCTAAAAGAATATAAGTATTCCTGAAAAATGCTTGAGCAATTTCCTGATAAACGTTAATGGGATTGAAATTAGTTCGGGGAAACCATGCACTGGGCAGACTGTCAATCAAAATTCCAGTGATCACATATCCCTGGGTGTAAAAGAACAGACTCAAGTTCATCTCAGTAAAATCATTAATGGAGTGCCCTTGCTTTTTTAATGTGGACCAACTGGGACAGTAAATACTTTGGACAAGCATTCTTTTCTTTTTATTTTCAGTGTAACTTTTTATAAATTATTTAATGATTATCATCTAACCATTTTCTTTCCCTATTAAACACCTTTTCCAAAAGGGAATCTTCAGGTTGGCCTGTTAAAACCAGTTCCTTTTGCAACAAGATTAAAATAAAACTTTCCCCATGCTTAACTAAACTGTCAAAAACATTTTCATTTAATAGCAATTGATAAGTCAGACAAAAGATGTCTTGTCCCTTCCTTCTATATATGTGTAATCTGCTAAAGATTTGGGAACTAGTCAATTAAGATGGCAGCAAAAAAAAAAAAGCTCAGAGTTGATATTCCCCTACAGAAACTTTGAACAACTAGCAAACAGGTAGCCAACTGCCTCAAAACTGGAAAACAGTTAAAGGGTTGCAGTAACTAGGTGAAGTGGAACATCAAGAAAATGCAGCTTTAAAAATATTCCCGGAATTGAAAAAATCCTTGTCATATCATTAGCTGGTTACAAATTTATAGAACAAGGAGCTCAGAGACTAAATCCAAGAGTTAACACATTAAAATACATAGTGTGCCACAAAATACTACAAGGAAACAAAGAAACGAAAGCAAGACCCATCCAGAGGAAAAAGACAAAAAAATTCAGAAAGCAATAATGAAGAAAACTAGACTTTGGACATAATAGACAAAAATTTTAGAAAAATGATCCTCAATATCCTCAAGGAAATAAGAGAAGATATAGAGAAATAAAAAACATCAGGAGAAAATGAATGAACAATATAAGAATTTGAATAAAAAGATATTTTTAAAGGACTCAAACATAAATTCTGGAGTTGAAGAGCACAATAACTAAAATGAAAAATTCCATAGAGGGTTTCAGCATGAGATTAGAGCCAGCAGAAGAAAGAATCGGTGAACTCCAAGACAAGACAATTGAAATAATCAGGCTTAGGAGTAAAAAGAATAAACAATGAAAAGCTGTGAACAGAGCCTAAGAAATCTTTGGAACAGCATAAGGCATACCACTATACATATTATGGATGTCCCATAAGGAAAAGAAAGAAGAAAAGGGACAGAAGAAATATTCAAGGAAATAATGGCAGATAATGGTGCAAATTAAATAAAAGACATGAATATAAAAATTCAAAATGGTCAGTATACCCAAAAAAGGATAAACTTGAAAAGAACCATGGCCAGAAACATAGTAGTTCAGACAATCAAATACCAAGGACAAGGAGAGAATTCCTAAACCTGCAAAGAAAAAAGCAAATATGTTATGTACAAGGGGCTCCAATAAAATGAAGTGCCACTTTCTCATGGAAGATAGAAGACAATGGGACAAAATATTTAAAGTGCTGAAAGAAAACACTCCCATCAACGAATTTTATATTCAGCAAGACTGTCTTTCAAAAATGTGGGAGGGATTAAGACATTCACAGATTAACAAAAGCTTAAGGAGTTCATCACCACTCTTATAGGACAGGTGTGTGCCCTATAAGAAATGCTAAGAGGGGCTCTTCAGACTGAATGGAATAGACACTAGACAATGGATAAAAGTAGCAGGAAGAAATAAAGAAGTCAAATAAAGGTAACCATATGGATAATTATAAATCCTAATACTATTGTAATATATTTCTTCATATGTAACTCCACTTTTACTTCTCACAATTTCTGAAATGCAAATAAGTGAAAAGTTATAATTTTGGAATAGTTTTAGAATACAATACATAAAGATATCATTTGTAATAAGTACAACAGAAAGGTGGAAAAGTGAAGGGCATCAGAACAATATATATATATGCTATTGAAGTTAGTTGGTATAAAATCAAACATGACTGTAATAGATTGGGATGTTAAAGTTAAGCCCACACCACAAACAAAATATCTGAAAAATATATAAAGAAAAAAACGAGAAGGGATTTTAAAAGTTACACTACAAAAAAAAAATAAGGAAATAAATATGAAAGGAGGCATTAGCTGATAATCAAGGGAAAAGAAAAGGTATAACACTTGCAAAGACCAAATACCAAATAGGTGAGAAGAAAGTCCTGCATTTTCAGTAGCTACTTTAAATGTAAATAGGTTAAACTCGCAAGTCAAAAGGCAGAGATTGGCAGAATGGATAAAAAGTCATACCCCAGCTAAATGCAGTTTATAGACTCACCGTAAATTCCAAGACACAGGAAGGTTGAAAGTGAAAGGATGCAAAAAAGAAAAAAAAAAAATGCTATACAAATAGCAACCAAAGGAAAGTTGAGGTAGCTACAATAATACCAGATATAATAGACTTTAAGTAACTGTTACACAGGACAAAGAAGGTTGCTAAATAATGATAAAGGGATCAGTTCAACAAGATATAAAAATTATAAACATATATATACTTAATGGCAGAGACACAAATCAAAAAGATTGAAGGGAGAAACAGTTCTACATGAATAGTAGGAGGCTTGAATACATTACTTTCAATAATGGATATCACATCCAGACTATAAATCATTAAGAAAATAGAAGTCTTGAATTAACCAACTGGACCTAAAGACATATATAGAACACTTCAAGCAACAACAACAGAATACATATTTTTCTCTAGAGCACAGGGGTCATTCTCCAGGACAGACCATATGATAGGTCATGAAAGAAATCGCAATAAATTTAAAAATGCTGAAATCCTACAATGTAACTTTTCTGACCACAATAGAACAAACTAGAAATCAATAACAGAGGGAGAGTCAGAAAATTCACAAGTGTGTTGAAATTAAACAGCACATCTTATATAATCAATGCGTCAAAAAAGAAATTAGAAATAACTTGAGGCAAATAAAAATAAAACATATCAGAAGGTATGGGCTGGAGCAAAGGCAATGCTGAGAGGGGAATTTAGAGCTTGAAATACTTAGCATTAAAAAAGAAGAAAGATTTCAAATCAGAAACCTAAACTCAACAGTAGGGTCTAGAAAAAGAAGAAAAAACTAAAGCCTAAGTAAACATATGGAAATAAATAACAAAGATTCCACTCTAGTGGAAATAAATGAAATAGAGAATTAAAAAAAAAAAGACAAAGAAAATCATTAAATTTTTAACCAATTTTTCAAAATAGGTTCTTTGAAAAGATCAATAAAATTAACAGTACTTTAGCTACACTGACAAGGGAAAAAATAGGACACAAATAACTAAAATTGTTAATGAATGGGGAGACATTACTGCCAAACCCACAGAAAGAAAAAGGATTACAAGAAAATACTAACATCAATCCTGCTCAAACTCTTCCAAAAATTTGAAGAGAAAGCAACACTTCCTAACTATTCTATGAGGCAAATATCAAGCTAATATCAAAGCCAGACAAAGATAACACAAGAAAAGAAAATTACAGACCAATTTCCCTATAAAGATGCAAATGTCTTTGACAAAATACTAGCAAAGTGAATCTGACAGCCCATAAAAAGAATTATACATCATGATCAAGTGAGATTTGTCCCAGTTATAGAAGGGTGTTACTTCATTAGAAAATTAATTAATGTAATACACCACATTAATAGAATGAAGGTAAAAAAAAAAATCACACCATCATCTCAACTGACACAGAGAAGGCATTTCATAAAATTCAGTACTCTTTCTTGATAAAAAACACTTAGAAAAGTAGGAATAGAAGGAAACATCTTCAACCTGATATAGATCAAAATGAAAAACTCACAAGTAGCATCATACTCAATTATGAAAGGCTTAAAACTTTTCATCTAATATCAAGAACAAAACAATTTCACAATTGATTTTGGTAAGTGTGCCAAGTACTCTAAATTAGGGAAGAATAGTCATATCAACAAATGGTGCAGGGAAAACTGGGTATCTATAAACAAAATAATGAAGGTGGATCCCTAATTCACAACATATGCAAAAGTTAATTCCAAATGTATCAAGGACCTAAATATAAAAACCAAAATGATAAAATACCTAGAAGAAAACATAGAAAAGCATCTTTAGGACCTTGTGTTAAGTAATGGTTTCTTAGACTTTATACCAAAAGTATGAGCAATAAAAGAAAAAATAGATAAATAGGACTTCATCAAAATTAAAAACCTGTTTGCATCAAAGGGATTCATCATGAAAGCATAAAACAACCTATACAATGGGAGAAAACATTTGGAAACCACACACTGGGTTTAATTTCCAGAATAAAGAAAGAAACCATACAGCTCAACAATACAAAGACCAGCAACACAGTGTAAAAAGGGGCAAAAGACTTGACTAGACATTTCTCCAGAGAAGTTATACAATTGGCTAATCCGCACATAAAAAGATGTCAACATCATCAGCCATTAGGGAAATGCAAATTAAAATCATAAGAGATACCATCTCACACCCACTAGAAAGACTAGTATTTAAAGAGTGGAAATGACAAGTGTTGGAGACGATGTGGAGAAATAGGATCACTATTTCATTGTTGGTGGAAATATAAAATGATGCAGCCAATGTGGAAAACAGTTTGGTAATTCCTCAGGAAGTTAAGTGTAGTATTACCATATACCCTGGCAATCCCACTACTAGGTATACACCCAAATGAATGGAAAGCAGGGACTCACACAGATATTTATACACTAATGTTCACAGCAGTATTATCAACTATTGGCAAAAGATGGAAGCAACCCCAGTGTCCATCAACCAACGAATGGATAAACAAAATGTGATACATGCAACAAAATGAACCTTGAAGACATAATATTGAGCGAATAAGTCAGACAGAAAAGAACAAATATTGTATGATCTCAGTGATATAAAATAATTAGAATAAACAAACTCATAGAGTCACAAACTAAAATACAGGTTATCAGAAGCTGAGGTGGATGTAAGGAATAGGGAATTGATGCTTAATTGGTGCAGAGCTTCTGTTTGGCCTGATGGTAAAATTTTGTAGTAGTTGGAGCTAATGTTTGTACAACAATGGGAATATAAATAACTTTACTCATTTGTATATTTGAATGTGGTTAAAAGGGGAAATCTTAGAAAAAGAAATACAAGGCATCAAAATTGGAAAGGAAGAAGTAAAACTATCACTGTTTGCAGACGATATGATACTATACGTCGAAAACCCGGAAAAATCCACAACAAAACTACTAGAGCTAATAAATGAGTACAGCAAAGTAGCAGGTTACAAGATCAACATTCAAAAATCTGTAGCATTTCTATACACTAGCAATGAACAAGCGGAGGGGGAAATCAAGAAACGAATCCCATTTACAATTGCAACTAAAAGAATAAAATACCTAGGAATAAATTTAACTAAAGAGACAAAAGACCTATACAAAGAAAACTACAAAAAACTGCTAAAAGAAATCACAGAAGACCTAAACAGATGGAAGGGCATACCGTGTTCATGGATTGGAAGACTAAATATAGTTAAGATGTCAATCCTACCTAAATTGATTTACAGATTCAATGCAATACCAATCAAAATCCCAACAACTTATTTTTCAGAAATAGAAAAACCAATAAGCAAATTTATCTGGAAGGGCAGGGTGCCCCGAATTGCTAAAAACATCTTGAGGAAAAAAAACGAAGCTGGAGGTCTTGCGCTGCCAGACTTTAAGGCATATTATGAAGCCACAGTGGTCAAAACAGCATGGTATTGGCATAAAGATAGATATATTGACCAATGGAATCGAATAGAGTGCTCAGATATAGACCCTCTCATCTATGGACATTTGATCTTTGATAAGGGAGTCAAGCCAACTCACCTGGGACAGAACAGTCTCTTCAATAAATGGTGCCTAGAGAACTGGATATCCATATGTAAAAGAATGAAAGAAGACCCATATCTCACACCCTATACAAAAGTTAACTCAAAATGGATCAAAGATCTAAACATTAGGTCTAAGACCATAGAACAGTTAGAGGAAAATGTAGGGAGATATCTTATGAATCTTACAATCGGAGGCGGTTTTATGGACCTTACACCTAAAGCAAGAGCACTGAAGAAGGAAATAAATAAATGGGAACTCCTCAAAATTAAACACTTTTGTGCATCAAAGAACTTCATCAAGAAAGTAGAAAGACAGCCTACACAATGGGAATCAATATTTGGAAACGACATATCAGATAAAGGTCTAGTATCCAGAATTTATAATGAGATTGTTCAACTCAACAACAAAAAGATAGCCAACCCAATTACAAAATGGGAAAAAGACTTGAATAGACACCTCTCAGAGGAGGAAATACAAATGGCCAAAAGACACATGAAGAGATGCTCAATGTCCCTGGCCATTAGAGAAATGCAAATCAAAACCACAATGAGATATCATCTCACACCCACCAGAATGGCCATTATCAACAAAACAGAAAATGACAAGTGCTGGAGAGGATGCGGTGAAAGAGGCACACTTATCCACTGTTGGTGGGAATGTCAAAGGGTGCAACCACTGTGGAAAGCAGTTTGGCGGTTCCTCAAAAAGCTGAATATAGAATTGCCATACGACCCAGCAATACCATTGCTGGGAATCTACTCAAAGGAATTAAGGGCAAAAACTCAAACAGACATTTGCACACCAATGTTTATAGCAGCGTTATTTACAATTGCAAAGAGATGGAAACAGCCAAAATGTCCATCAACAGACGAGTGGCTAAACAAACTGTGGTATATACATACGATGGAATATTATGCAGCGTTAAGACAGGATAAACTTATGAAGCATGTAATAACATGGATGGACCTAGAAAACATTATGCTGAGTGAGTCTAGCCAAAAGCTAAAAGACAAATACTGTATGGTCCCAATGATGTGAATCGACACTCGAGAATAAACTTGGAATATGTCATTGGTAACAGAGTTCAGCAGGAGTTAGAAACAGGGTAAGATAATGGATAATTGGAGCTGATGGAATACAGACGGTGCAATAGGACTAGATACAAAAACTCAAAAATGGACAGTACAATAATACCTAATTGTAAAGTAATCATGTTAAAATACTGAACGAAGCTGCATCCGAGCTATAGGTTTTTGTTTTGTTTTGTTTTGTTTGTTTTGTTCTTATTATTATTACTTTTATTTTTTTTCTCTATATTAACATTCTATATCTTTTTCTGTTATACTGCTAGTTCTTCTAAACCGATGCAAATGTACTAAGAAACGATGATCATGCATCTATGTAATGATGTTAAGAATTACTGATTGCATATGTAGAATGGTATGATGTCTAAAAAAAAAAAATGGTCAGCACAATACTGCCTAATTGTAATGTAATTATGTTGGAACGCTGAATGAAGCTGCATCTGATCTATAGTTTTTTTGTTTTGTTTTGTTTTGTTTTGTTTTTTTCTCTTATATATTTTTGTACTTTTTATTTTTATTTGTGTTTTCTCTCTGTGTTATCACTTTATTTCTTTTTCTGTTGTCGTGCTATTTCTTTCTCTAAATCGATGCATATGTACTGAGAAATGATGACCATACACCTATGTGATGATATTAAGAATTACTGATTGCATATGTAGAATGGATTGATTTCTAATGTTGTGTTAGTTAATTTTTTTAATTAATAAAAAAAAAAAGGGGAAATCTTAGGTTATATGTCTGTTACTAAAAACTTTTAAAACCTTAGGACTGTACAACATATACAGTGATGTCTAATGTAAACCATGTACTATATATAGTATCTTAATTTCTTCAGTTGTAAGAAAGATACTAAGCTAATAAATATTGTTAATACTAGGGAAAACCAGGTGTACAGGGGGAAGTGTATGGGAACTCTGTATTTTCTGTATGGGTTCTCTACAAATTTACAACTGCTCAAATTATATGTATATATATATTTTTAATAATAAAGTTGAATTTGGTAATGCACTGTACATACATACCCGTCCAGATATTTTTTTGCATAAATGAAGGGTTAAATGTACACAAATTGGATTTTATTATCAATTTTCTTTTATAAATCTCATCTTTTTTATAACTATGCATTGTGAGGATTTTTCCAAGTTATTAAATATTCCAAATTATTTTGGCTATTTTTTTTCACTTATGAATATACAATGTTATTAAACCAATTTCCTATTGTCAGATACTTAGATTGGCCCCAACTTCTAGTAATATAAATAGCAACGTGATAACATTCTTTCAATTAAATACTTTTAAACATTGGTTGTTATTTATTTAAGATAAGCTTCTAAAAGTAAATTGCTTAATAAAATCATATGCATAGTTAGTGTTTTCCATATTTATTGCCGAATTCCCCTCCAGAATTGTACAAAAGTTCACTACCACGAGACTGTTTCCTTTCCAATACAGAGAATTATCAGTTTATAAAATTGATGCTAATTCCATAAGCAAAATACATCTCATTCTTATTAGTTTTAATTCACATTTTACTACTAATGAACTTCAGTATATTCTAATATGTTCATTGGCATCTAGAATTCCTCCTCATAATTTTGTTGAAATGTATTTTTAAATTAATTAATATATTAAAGGAAATTCTGGCCAGGGATCCAGCTTTATTAAAAAATAATAACTTAAATCTCTAAATTATATGCTTTTATATTCAATAATGACAAATCATAGACTTCTTTTAGGTATGGAAAACAAATTATTGTAATTAATTTTCTTCAAAGAACTTTAATTTATAATTTTTAGTTCTGCAAGTGACTACTGAGTCAAAAAAGTAGAAGAACTATTAGGCATCTCAATTTGAGCTGGAATTTTTTTTTTTAAGACTTTGGTACATAGCTCACCTAGGGGGAAAGAACTAATATATAAGAAAATGAAAAAAATAATAAATGCACAAAAGCAGAAAACTTGCTTCACAAGGTAACCTTTTTGTTTTATCTGCACAATGCTGAAGTTATGCTAATGAATTTTAATAAATTATGCTTGCTATGAATAGCTTGCATGTATTTCTTGAAATCTTAGAACCAATGCACAGAATGTAGTAGAATGATAAATCCTCCATTTTACTTCGAAACTCACTCACCATCCTGGTACTAATGCTTGCAGCCAAATCCTTAGAGTTTTATGGAGCGAATGGGAGGAAGTTCAGTAAATCAGAGATCGCAATATATTTCTGAAAGATGAAAACTATATTGAAGACTGTAGCCAGCCAAGCAGTGCTGAGCAGGCATAGCTTTGGATTTAGCTAAGAAGCCACACCTGTTCTGCAACCCACCACAGTGGCAGAGAACAAGAAGAAGATGAGACTGGAAATGGGGTCTTAAACAGAAGCTCTGTGTATGCAGCAGTCCATAACCAACTCCACCAATCCTCACTATCACAAAACAAACAGAATACATTCTTCCCACCAACACACATATACACACTGCCAAGAAAGACAAAAGAAAAACCAAGATTAAAATTGGCAGCTGTATGAAGCTTTGAGCAACCAGCAAGAATTGACAGAAACTTCTCACTCAACGTTCTAGAAAACAGTTAAAAACTGCAGTAACAGGGCAAGTACCAAATCAAGGAAAATGCTTCTTAAAAGGATGTATCTCATCATCCCCTCACTGGCTTGGCACAGAGCAGGTCTATGCTTGCAGTGCAGATCACTGGTCCAGGTTCTGGAGGGAGTAGGTTAACCCTCATGCACAAACTAGGAGCATGTATATCTGGACCAATCCATCTGGTGGTGTCCTGAGGGACCTGCCATCCCAGAACTTGCTCTTTGTATAAAAGGCAGTTCACAGAGCTCTCCTAGAGGAAATTGTTGGAGAGCATTCAAGTCATTCTGCCTGAGAACAAGGGATTGCTGGATGTAGGGCACACAATGCAGTGCCCATGACTGTGAAGAAACTGTTTCCTAGGGGGTGGAGGGGCATTTGGAAATTTGCAAATGGGGAATTCCTAGGGGCAAACACCCATGCCCGAGACATGGGCTCATAGAGAAAGGATAAGGGATGCCCAGAGGGTTTGGCCTGGGGTTATTCTCTAAACTCATTATACGGATAAGCCCTGAAGGCTATGATAGTGTTTACATAAATCAATCCACAAAGACTGAGAAAGGTGTCTTTTTTTCCTTCTTTTTTTCTTTACTCCTGGCATTCAAGGAAAGCTCTGCCATATCCCTAACTGGATGCCAACATAAGGAGTAGACAACTCAGAGCCTAAATTCCAGTGATAACACATTAAAATATCAAAATGTCTAGGTTTCAACAAAAGGTTACAAAACATACACACACAAAGAAAGAAAAAAAAGGAATGGTCCAGACAAAGGAGGAGATTTGTCCAGGAGGAGACCAGACCTGGAACATACCAGACAAATACTTTTTTTAATGGTCCTAAATATGCTCAAAGAGCTAAAAAGAATTTTTGGAGAAGAACTAAAGGAAACCAGGAAAATGACAGAGGAACACAAAGAGAATATTATTACAGAGATGGAAGCTACGAAAAGGAACCAAACAGAACTGAAGACCACAATAGCAGGAATTTTTAATTCCCTAGAGGGGTCCAACAGCATATATTAGAGCTGACAAAAGAAAGAATCAGAAAACTTGAAGATTAGATTACTGAAATCATCCAGTCTGAGGAGAAGAAAGAAAGAAGGAAGAAAAGTGAACAGAGCCTGGAGAACATATGAACACTATCAAGCAAACTAATATACACATCATGTGAGTCCCAAAAGGAGAAGAAATAGAGAAAAGGTAGAGGGAATATTCAAAAAAATAATGGCTAACTTCCCCTAGCCATTATTTTCCTAACTGCCTTTTATACAAAGAGCAAGTTCTGGGATGGCAGGTCCCTCAGGACACCACCAGATGGATTGGTCCAGATATACATGCTCCTAGTTTGTTAGCCATTATTTTTTAAGAAAAATCATGAATACACACATCCAAGTTGCTCCACCAACTCCAAGCAACAGACCTTTGCCACAATATATTATAATCACATTGTTCAGAGTCAAAAATAAAGAGACAATTCTGAAAGCCACAAAAGGGAAGCAATATTTCATGTACAAGGGAGCCATAATAAGATGAAGTGTTTATTTCTCATTAGAAACCATGAAGGCAAGAAGGCAATGAGATGACACACTGTATTGGTCAGGGTTCTCTAGAGAAACAGAATCAACAGGAGATATCTATACATATGAGATTTTTTTTAAAGTGTGGATATCTAAGAGCCCAAAATCTGTAGGGCAGGCCATGAGCAGGTCGCTCCAATGGAGGTCCTCAATGATCTCCTGAAAGAAAGGCTGGCTGAAGTGGAAAGAAAGATTCTCTCTTCTGAAATCTCCTTAAAAGCCTTCAGGTGATTGGATTAAAGCATCACTCATTGAAGAAGACACTCCCCTTAGCTGACTGAAGATGTAATCAGCCTTGGGGGCAGTCAATGTGCTGATAATTTAAGTCTATAAAATGTCCTCACAGCAACAAATAGATCAGTGCCTGCTTGACCAGACAACTGGACACCATCACTTGGCTAAGCTAACACATGAAGCTATCCATCACACATATTAAAAGTGCTGAAAGGAAAAAATTGCCAACTAATAGCTCTATATTCTGCGAATTGTCTTTCAAAGATAAGGGATATCTATGGTCTCACTGATATGAACTGACATTAGTGAATAAACTTGGACTATTTCATTGGTATCAGAGACCACCAGAAGATAGAAATAGGGTAAGATATTGGGTAATTGGAGCTGAAGGGATACAAATTGCGCAACAGGACTGAATATGAAAACTAAGAAATGGACAGCACAATACTACCTAACTGTAATATAATTATGTTAAAACACTGAATGAAGCTGCATGTGAGAATGATAGAGGGAGGAGGGCTGGGGGCATAAATGAAATCAGAAAGAAAGATAGATGATAAAGATTGAGATGGTATAATCTAGGAATGCCTAGAGTGTATAATAATAGTGACTAAATGTACAAATTCTAAAAATGTTTTTGCATGAGGAAGAACAAAGGAATGTCATTACTTCAGGGTGCTGAAAATAGATGGTAATTAATATTTTAAAATCTCATCTTATGTGTGAGACTAAAGCAAAAATTGTTTATTTGGTACAAAATTTATATTTTAACTAGTGCATTTCCTAATATAACTTATGTAGACAGTTTGATCGAACACCATAAGTACTTGGAATCTCAGGTAGGACATGAGATTTTGTTGGTTTGTCCAGCGTGATGCCCCGATGAATTCCAGAGTGATTCAATCAGTGAGTGGAAAACTATTTGCAAAGTCCCCTTCGGGGAATGGTGAGAATAGGGAGAAATTCAACTTCCCCAAGTTGAATTCTTGATATTGTCACAAGCAGTGTGGACAACCAAAGCTATAAGATGAGCCCCCAGTCTTGGGTTTTATTCATATGAAACTTAACCCCACAAAGAATAGGTCAAGCCTACTTAAAATTTAAGCCTAAGAGTCACCCCCCAGAGAGCCTCTTTTGTTGCTCATATGTGGCCTCTCTCTCCAGCCAACACAACAAGCAATCTCACCACCCTCCCCCTGTCTACGTGGGACATGACTCCCAGGGGTGTGGACCTTCCTGGCAATGTGGGACAGAAATCCCAGAATGAGCTGAGACTCAGCATCAAGGGATTGAGAAAACCTTCTCGACCAGAAGGGGGAAGAGTGAAATGAGACAAAGTGTCAATGGCTGAGAGATTCCAAACAGAGTAGAGAGGTTATCCTGGAGGTTATTCTTACGCATTAAGTAGATATCACCTTGTTGTTTAAGATGTAGTGGAGAGGCTGGAGGGAACTGCCTGAAAATGTACAGCTATGTTCCAGTAGCCATGTTTCTTGATGATGATTGAATAATAATATAGCTTTCACAATGCAACTGTGTGATTGTGAAAACCTTGTGTCTGATCCTCCTTTTATCTATCTTGTTAACAGACGAGTAGAACGTATGGAATAAAAATAAATAACAGGGGGAACAAATGTTAAAATAAATTTAGTTTGAAATGCTAATGAAAGCGAGGGGTAAGGGGTATGGTATGTATAATCTTTTTTTATTCTGTTTTTGTTTTGTTTCTTTTTCTGTTGTCTTTATTTCTTTTTCTGAATTAATGCAAATGTTCTAAGAAATGATGAATATACAACTAAGTGATGATATTGTGAAGTACTGATACTATGTATGTTAATGTTTTAGTTATTTGTTAAATTTTTTTAATTAATAAATAAATTTTTAAAAAAATAAGGGATATCACTTGAATTCTAGAATTGAGAAAAGGGAAAAAGCTATGATTTCCTAGTCCTGCACACTCATGAAGCAGTGCAGAAAAAGCAAGGCTTTCTCCCAATTAAACACCACCCTGAAGGACTAAATCTCCTAAATGCTGTGCTCTTGCTGACAAATACAGCAGTCATTCATTGCCCTGGGCATCAAAAAGTAATACTAACATCTCTTGAGAAAATAACCAGGCCAACACAGCTGCCAAAGCCACAGCCCAATCAACCAAGCCCCTTCTAAGCCTCATTCCTGCACCCCTTGACTTGCCACATGTACCCACTTATCCCCCAGTTAAGAAGAAACAAGCCTCACAGCTCAATTTCGTTCTTGGACCTGAAGGTTGGTCATTTCCTCCCCTCTTCCCCAGTCTCACTTAGCTGACATCTCTCCTAGGCCCGCTCTCTTCTATCCTCCTCTTGCTGTTGATTAGCCCTTGCTTTCTTTTTTTGGCATGGACAGGCACTGGGAATCAAACCCAGGTCTCCAGCATGGCAGGTGAGAACTCTGCTTGCTGAGCCACCATGGCCCCGCCCGACCCTTGCATTTTAAACTTCTCACCAAGTTTGTCTCTTCCGGATTAGAAACCTTTCCCAACAAACCTCTCCTTGCCAGAGGCTCCACTGCGCTCCCCACACTCAACCAGCCACCTTCAATAGCACACACAGAGACTTCTACACTCCCACAAGTAGGGCCTACAACCCACTAACAGCTTGAAGCAATTACAGAAGATGCACTATCAGCCCAAATTCCTTTAAGATTAAGGGAAATTAGA